>NW_004524653.1:7151146-7216334 GCF_000260255.1 Octodon degus
AGTCCCTGATCTCTCAGTGGTTGTGACAGGACTCATTCCTGTGGGTGCTGGGCTGTGTGTGTGTGTGTGTGTGTGTGTGTGATTGCCATTTTTTATAATCTAATCTTAGTAGGGATGACCCATCAGCTCTGTCCTACCTCATCACGAGGAGCGCGCGCACACACACACACACACACACACACACTCACACACTGGGCATCACAAGAGCAGAGCCTGGCTTCAACCCCAGCTGCATCCGACCTCGAAGCCTACCCTCCTGCAGAAGCACAGAGGAGAGCCTTGTTCTCTCGCCCCGCTCCAGAGCCTGGCGGGACCTGTGTCAGCAGCCACGTGTGGCTGCAGTCCCTCATCCCAGGCGTGCCTACTGAGCACCTACTACGAAGGTGACAAGGACAGCAGTGGCATCTCCTGGTGGATGTGCTATGACGCGTTGGGGCTGTGCACTGCCTCACCCGCTACCTGCATATGTAGGGAAAATGTCTTTTCTTTATGTCCTATAACTAGTCTGATGTTTTTCATGAGCCCCCATCAAAGGATAACAAGGAAAAAAATTAGGTTGAATCTGATCTGGTAAATTTATTGGCACATTTTAGATATACAGAATCGTCACATTTGTCATAGGGAATTGGTACCTGTACATGAGCTGTCATAAATCTTTTTTTCCCATTTCTCTAACCTCCCTTCAACCTCTCTTCCCCTCCTTATTTATAAAAGCTTTGTTTCCATTTTTTCCCTTTTTTTCTTTTTCCACTTCCCCATCTGATCCCATGCCCCAGGGTTTAGGTAATTCTCAGCCTCTGTCCTCCAGCACCTCCGGGTCCCCACCCTTTGGGTCTTTGGGGTGGTCTCAAGAGTCAGTGGAAGGTTGGAAGCTGGGGTGGCTGCCTGCTGTCTCATAGCCGAGCTGCTTGGGATGACCAAGGTCCTGCTCTTGGTTCCTTCTGTGCGAAGCAAGTCCTCCCCGGGCGGATGGAGAGGGCTGCACAGGCAAGAGGGCAAAGGAGGAAGGCGTGGCGATGTGCTTCATCACCTGTGACAGAAGCTTCATCACCTGTGACGGAAGCTTCCTTACCTGTGACGGAAGCAATCACACACTGCGTTAGTCGGGGTTGGGGGAGTCTGCTGCACGGAAATCTCAAAGTAAGGCGTGTGTAACGAGAGTGACCTGACATGACCCTGCCCTGGCACAGGAGAGGGGCCCTGCGCTGAGGGGAGTAGGGCTCAGGAGAAAGGTGGGTGGCTGGTGAGGAAGGGAGGGCGTGCTCTGCATGCATGCTGTGTGTGTTTGCACTCCGGTGTGTGCAGTGAGGGTGCACATCACTTCGTGCATGTAGAGAACTGTGTGGGGCACACCGAAGAGGAAGAGGAGGAGGAGGAAGAGGAGGAGGAGGAGGAGGAGGAGGAGGAGGAAGCTCAGCCAGTGTGGGTTTCCCTGGTGAGGGCAGCTTGGCTGAGTGGCTGCAGGCTGGGCCAGATGGGGCTGCAGCAGTGATCCCAGTTAGCTCTGTGGAAACCAGGATGGAGGAGGAAAGGAACCCGAGTCCCACTCAGAATGTGCTCCTTGGGCTGGGGAGTCAGCTCAGAGGCTTAAGGGCCTGCCTGGCAAGTGCAAGCCCCCAAGTTCAATCCCCAGTACCAAAAATAACATAAATAAAAAATAAAAAATTTGCTCCCCTCACTCCTCTCTGTTCTGTTTTTTTTTGGCGGAACTGGGGATTGAACTCAGGCCCTTGCGCTTGCCAGGGAAGCGCTTATTTCACTGGGCCATCTCCCCAGCCCACTCCTCTCTGTTTTAACAGCCTCAGAGGTGAGTTCAGGGATCTCTTGGTCCCTTGGTAGTCCCCAGGAGAAAACAGTGAGAGGATTCACAAAATAAACACAAGAGATAATAGCTGAGGTCAGGTGGTGGACCAAGCCTCATAGGTGAAGGCCCCCAGAGCAACAGTAGGGCCTTTCTTTTATACCTTTGCAAAGCTACAAGACACAAAGTTGCCTAGCACCTAACAGCCCGCAACATCCAGGCAGGATGCTTTTCTGGAGACTGAGGCAGCTGGACTGCTTTTGGTCATGAGGCCTTGTCCACAGTTTCCAGCTTTAGCAGCTCCCAACAGGTGAGGACAGGATACGGGTGGTTAGGAGCCTCTGTTACCAGGCTTTGGACCTGGCCCAGTCTCAGTCTCCCCACCTGTGCCTGGATAGAAAGAGATCTGTCACTTCTGGGTGAATGAAATGGACAGTTCTCCAGCAGCTGAGGGTGGCAGGGAGCAGGTCATGAGCCCCCCACACTGGGTGGAATGACTCAGAGTCTGGAATGTGCTTCTCCACCTGCTCCACACCAGTCTAAGGAAGACCGCTGTGAGCACCAAGCCTGTGACCCTATGACAGTCCTCTACTTGTGACAGGAATCTCATGTGGGACTCTCACAGAACAGCCCTGCATGGTGGAGAATAGCTTAGTCCCATTTCCCAAAAAGGAAAATGCAGGTCCAGAGCAGTGAAATGCTTTGTCATGATCACAAAGCCAGCATGCGCCAGGCTGGCGTTCGTCCCCAGGTCTGTCCCTGCAGCCCCTGCCATCCTGACTTCCACAGCTGCTTCATGCCTGGCAGGCTCTGGTAGCAGGGGGGAGAATAATTTGCCCTTGAAAAAGCTTTTGAGCTGACCCTGAGATTTCTCAGAGCTATGGCTGGACATCTGGCCTGCGCCTCCCTCGTGCTTAGCTGAGCAGCAAAAAGGACATACGAGCTCACTCCACCAGGAGATGTCCAAGGATGAGCTGGGGAGTCAGCGCTGGGCAGAGGGCTGGAGGTTTAGGTCCATTTACCAAGAGGGGACAGCGGACGGGACACGCAGTTTGCCAGCGGCTGGTGCATGACTCTCCAAAGTGGGTTCCTGATTTCTGTCAGTGCTTTAAAGAAAAATTTGGCCAAGCCAGCTTCCATGTTTCTAGAAGCTCAGGAAAAACATGAATGAAAACTTTTTTTTAATTGGGTGTGGTGGCACACACTGGCAATCCCAGCATTTGGGAGGCTGAGACAGGAAGATTGTTGAGAGTTTGAGACCAGCCCAGGCTACAAGTGAGCTCAAGGCCAGCCTGAACTGCGTAGTCTTGAACTCACAACAGTCCTCCTGCCTTAGCTCACCAGTGCTGGGATTACAGGTGGGTGCCACCATGCCCAGCTATTTTTTTTTTTTTTTTCCTGCAGTACTAGGAATCAAACTCAAGACCTTGTGCTTACCAGACAGGCACTTATGCCACTGAGCTATCTCTCCGGGCCTTGGTCTCTGTTCTGGGGCCTGACTGGGAGAGCGATGCTGGTCTTTGCATTAGGACACTTGATGTTACAAGTTACGAAACCCCAACTCATACTAGCGTAAGCCAAAAGAGAGACCTTACTTCTTACAAAGTTTGGAAGACTAGAGTTAGATTTGTCTTCAGAATGGCTGGATCCACTGGGGTACATGGGCTGGGGTGGGCTCTTTGGCTGACTTTCCTTGACCTGGGTTGAGATGTCCTTGGTAAGCCAGTCATGGACTGTTGTCTGGTGGTGGTCTGGATTGGGCTGGGTTCTGCACAGAAAAATGGTGTGGGGTCACCCACCACTGGGAGCACTGTTTTTTTTTTTTTTTTTTTTTTTTTCCAGAACCGGAGATTGAACTCAGGTCCTTGTGCGCTTAGTGTGCGCTTAGCCAGGGAAGCACTTATTCTACTGAGCTATCTCTCCAGCCCCCCTGGGGGCACTAAGAGAAGTAAGTTCAGACCAACAGAGAGCTCTCTTCCTCAATTCATGCAGGCATTGCTAATCAATCACAACAAGCTTCTTCAACGCAGCCTCATAATCTATCTGAACCCTACCGTCAGGTGCTGGAGATATAGTTGGGTGGCAGGGTGCTTGCGTACCATGTGCAAAGCCTGGGATTCTGTCCCTAGCCCTGCAAAAGCGACCAGTCCCACCAGCTGGTGTGGCAGCATAAGCCGCACCTATCTGCAATTTCTGATCTGAGCCCACGAAGAAAAGAAATAAATTCGAGGTCAGAGGTAGCAGAGAGTGTGGCTCTGCCTGGCTCCTGCCCAGGAGCATGTGGTGCCCGATGTGGCCAGGTGAGCAGACCAGGCCTGGGCCCTGAGGCAGGCGACACTCCCAGTCAAATCTTTCATTGATCAAGGGGATCTCAGGGAAATCTCAGCGCCCTACCCTACAGGCAGCCAGCCCTGATCCCAGCTGTCAGGGTTGTCTTGGGGCGCAAATAGCCTTCCCCCCATAGCTACTCTCCTCCCTGCTCAGCTTTTCCCCACCAGAGGGGAGCGATGGGTGTCTCAGACAGTAGCGGAGTATTTGCTGGTATGAGGGCAGTGGAAGTGTCCCGAACTCGAGGGGCCCTTGGAGATGTGTCACAGAAAACTGAGGAATCATTTTCATGGGCTGACACAGAGGTCACCCTGTGGCTCTCACAAGGCCAAGCACGTGCTTGCATTATCCTAATTAATCTCCACAGATAATCTCCACAAAGCCCTGTGAAGTATGTGTTTCTCCAAGGACAGATGCAGACCCCGAGGCTGGGGCAGCAGGGAGCTCGATGGTTCTCAGTCAGCACCATGCTTGGCAGGCCCCACCTTGGGCTGAGACAGAGCCGGCCGGGCTGCACTGCAGTGGGGGCTTTGTAGGCTGAACGACACGGGACACAACCATCCAACTCAGTTTCCCTCACGTCCCCCACACAGCCGCAGTCTGAAAACCTCTGACCTAATACCAAAACTGCAGCTCAGAAAGGGGGGCTGACTTCACCCCAATCACCCAGGCAGGGAGCAGTGCGGTCAGGGTGAGAATCAGCCCCTAGCTGGGTCTGTGTAGCTGAGCCCCCAGGGCCCACAAGCCAAGGCTTGGAGCATGGGGTGGGCACTGGGGGCATCCAGGAGCAGGGTCCTGGGTGGGCAGAGGGCGGCGCACTTTCTGGCCGGAGAAACATCGGTGTGGCCTCACCCCCTTTGTCGGCTGCCCCAGGGGTGGACTGAGTGACTGTGGCCCCCCAAGTCCACCAACTGTTCTCAAAGCCAGCAGTGACCCAGCAGTGGCAGGTCGCCTCCCTGTGCCTCTGCACTTCTCTCTGAGCGTTGCTGAGAGCCATCTGCACAGCTGCAACACAGCCTGGGGCCGCACTCACACACCTGAGTGCACCTATGTGGCCATCTGTGACTGCATACTAATTTCATCTTGCACACGGCAAGCGTGAACTCTGCACAGCTCCATCGTGGCCACAGGAAATGTGTTTGCAATTCTTCTTGACTTCGCCCTCTTTTTTGAGGGCTCCTTCTGGCCCTAAGGATCGAGGTGGCCCCTCCCAGGTTTCTTGGGACCCACCTGCTCCTCTGTGGGTCAGGGAGAGGAGAGCGAAGGGCCAGGTTGCGGCTGATCCTTTTCCTCCCTGTCAGCTAGCACCTGGGAGCCTCTGAGTGGAACAACATCTGTGGGGTCTGCTGATAACGAAACTCGTTGGAAGGGATTTGGGGGGGCAGAGGTGGCCTACGCCAGGAGCCCAGCAGGCCGCACCCCAGCACCACCACTGACTGCTGAGTACCTTTGCCTCTGTGGCTCAGTTTACCTCTAAACAGTGGTCTTGACACTGGACTACAGCCTGTGTAGTGAACATCACTGGTCCCTACATCACTGGCCGGTCACACACCCTGTGACCAGCAGCTGTATGGAGCAAGCCCCAGGGAAACGGAAGACATAACTCTGTCCTGGGCAGGCCTGTCCCTTCTGTCCCAGGCCCCTGACCTGCCCTTGGGCCTCAGGAGCTCCTGGTTTCACCCTTTGTCCAGACCCTCTGGAGGGCCAGCAGCTGGGACTCCGATAACAGCCGTCCCAAGGCTGGGGAGGGGCTTCCACGAGGACAGCAGGACAGCATGTTCCCAGCCACTCTGTGTCTCCGAGTGCTTCTGGCCAGGGAGGGGACTTTCACTTGGGACATGCAGGGACACTGTGCTTGGAGCCTCAAATCTCCCCAGGGGGTTCCGTCTGCAGTAGTGAGGTTTATTTGGGTTCCATGAACCATAACTCTACTTTAATGATTTCAAATTAAAAAAAGGGATGCGTTGCGAGATTACACAGATGTTTCTTTTGATCATTAGAACAATTTAAAACCCAATGAAATTAATTTGAAGAAAGACTTGGTTCGTATAAAGGAGAAGCCTAAGGGTAGTGTGGGCTTCCAGGGAAGCTCAATCCAGTCTCCATCACTGGCTCCAGAGCTCTACACCCCTTCCCTTCTTGCATGTACGTCTGCCTCATGGGTCCCGGAATGCCTACCCTTACCCCAGTACTGCACCTTTCAGCCCCTGCAGGCACCAACAGGAGCATCCCCGGGTGTCTCACGACTCATGTTCCTTGAGGAAGAAACTGGTGGCAGCTTCACCCCTGAGTCAAGCACCCCATGGCCAGCGGTGGGGGGCTCTCCCGGGCCAAGTTCCGGGTTCCTTGGTCATCGGTAGCCAGACCACGGGGGCCATGAGCCCACTCTACACGATGGAGACAGGATGACCAAGAAGGGGTCGCGGGCAGGTTGGTTGCCCCAGTCCCTGGGTAGAGAAGTGGGGACTCACCAGATGAATCCTCAGGGCTTTGTAATTCTTTCCTGGCTTGGAAACCACCTGAAGAGACTTAATTTGTTTCTAAATTATAATTTGGAGACAATTTTTAAGTGTGACTCTAGCTAGAATTTATTTATTAGGCTTTTTGAGTCAGGGTTTCACACTTTGCAGTCCAGGTTGGCCTCAGATTTGCAGCAATCCTCCTGCCTCAGCCTCCCAAGTGCTGGGATTACAGGCATAGGCCACCATGGCCGGCAGGAATTTTCATCCCAGCTCTTTCCCCAGGTTTTGTTTCTGGTTGTTTCAGGAAGAGACATTCAGACCTGGGCTCAGGAAACAAGGAGTGTCAATCACTGCCGCCCCAAGGAAAAGGTCTTAGTCACATTGCTGCCCTCAGGTGTGTGTGTGGGGGGGTCACTTTCAGGTGGCTAACAGCCCAGCAGAGCTGTTTCTCCAAAAGACCGCGCATCATTCTATTTCTTTCATACCAGGAAAAGGGTTTGATTTTCAAAACAATATAGTCTCCTGGTCAGCGGGGCTGGAAGAACTCGTTTGGCCAAATTTAGAACCCACAAGAAGGTCAGAGAGAGTAAATTTAGAACTGAACTTAGAGGCTTCAGGGCCAAGAGTTCCGCTTGGCCCTGTGCTGTGCTAACTTGGGCTGCTTCCTTGAATGGGGTTCAGTTCACCCCGGGCTCTCCAAGCCACCAGAATGCTCAATGTGACGTAGACTTGAAGAGCATTCCTGCCCTGGAGACCTGTCCCTGTCACTTGTAAGCTTGCGGCTCTTTTTCAGAGTTTAACCTCTTGGAGCCTTGCAGAGTAGTGATAACCTCATAGGATGGTATACAGACTGATTAATATATTTTCATTAATATATTTTTCACACTGGGTATGGTGGTTCATCCTGTAATCCCAGCACTTGGGAGGCTGAGGCAGGAGGATCACTGTGAGTTTGAGGCCAGCCAGGGCTACATAGTGAGACATTATCTCCAAAAACTTTTTTTCATGATAAATGTACACAAGATAAAATTTACTATCTTAATCTCCCCATTTCAGTACTGGGATCAAACCCAGGGCATTTATATCGGGCTAGCAACATTCCTACCTCTTTATTTTATTATTATTATTATTATTATTACTATTATTTATTTATTTTTTACAGTACCAGGGATTGAACTCAGGATCTTGTGCTTGCCAGGCAAGTGCTTATTCTACTGAGCTATCTCTCAAGCCCACTACCTCTATATTATTTCTGAATTTGAGGCGGGTTTAGGCTAGCTTTGGACTCCTGTCAATCCTCCTGCCTCATCAGCCTTCCGAGTGCTGGAATTAGGGGTGTGCTGTCCACCAGGTGTGCCTGGCTTATTTCTATGAACTTGACTACTCCAGGAGCCTCAGGTGTAAGGATCACGCGGTAGTTATTCTTTGTGGCCAGCTTACTCACTTGCCGTCATGTCTGCCAGGCATGCTCACAGGCTGCTGGTCCCAGCTACCCCGGCAGCAGGATCATTTGGCACAGCCTGGGCCCCATAACAAAATCCCTGTAGCAAAAACAAAACAAAGCAACCCACACAAACATCACTTTTCCAACTTCGTATGTTGGAGCTTGTGTCAAATTTCCTTCATTCTTAGAGCTGGCTGAATAGCATTCTGCTGCGGATATGTATCGATCACTTTTCGTTGATCCATTCATCTATCGATAGACCCTTCACCTTGCTTCCACTCTTTGCCACTGTGAATTTTACACCGCTAGGGACATCGGTGTCCAAGGACATTAGAGTCTGCCAGGCAAATCATTTTACATGTGGCTGGGTAGGGACTTGTCCATGGACAGTCTCACTAGAAAACAACTTGCAGTGCTAAGTAGGATAAAAAAATTTTAAAAAATTTTATTTATTTATTTATGTGTGTGTGTGTGTGTGTGTGTGTGTGTGCGTGTGGCCAACTCAGCCCACCAGGGGGGCGGGGCTGGCTGGCCTGTGGTGCTGGGGGATTGAACCGCGGTCCCTGTGATTTGCTAAGCTTGTTCTAAGTTGGTGCTTTAGACCACTGAGCCACCTCACCAGCCCAAAGTAGGATAAATTGAGGCTCCTTGAAGTTATCATACCATTTGAATCAATCATGTAACTTCTGGGAATTTGTCCTAAAGACAGAACTTCAAATGTAGTTCAAGACTTGAGTCTAGAGGTATTTACCACAGCCGTGTATACAACCTTTATTTCCACCCATAGGGAAGAGTTAAGATACTAGCTCCACCGTGGAATAGTTTACAGCCATTACAAACTTATGAGGATAATGAAATGAGAGAATATAGACACTGTTTTGTGAACAAGGTGGCATAAAAATTGTGTATATTCAGCCTATAAAATAGGTGTCATTTATTGAGCATACATTATGTGCTAAAACTCTACTGAGCTATGCATATACTTTCACTCCTCCCAACAATCCAAAGAGGCAAACACTATTATTATACCTTTTTATAGATGAGAAAACAGATGTTCTAAGCAGTGACATGATTCTCCGGGTCACTCAGCAAACCAGTGGCAGAACTGGGATTCAAACCCAGGCCCCCCAGCTCCTAAGAGCAGAAAAGGCCTAAAAAGAGCAGAGAAGCAGCCACAGTCTTTTGGAAGCATGGGCATGATTGTTAAACCCTTTCTCATCCTCGCTTGCATTTTTTTTTTCCTGAAATGGGTAAGGGGTAATGAAGAGACCTATTAGGTAAAAAGAAAAGTCATTGCCTCTCTGCAGCAGGCATCCTTGAAGAGAAACCCTCTGGGGCTCGTGTCTCATGCCGCAAACTCACTCTGTGTCCATTATATTCTGGTTAAAGAAGAGCAGAGTGTTCTGGCTGTGTGTTCTGTCTGATTGCTTAATTACAGGAGTGTGTGCTGTGGACACACACGTAACCCATTCAGATGGAGACAGGAGAGAGACAAAGCCTAGCAGAAGCCAAAACTCTGCTAGATCGATGCAGACTGTTACAGGCGCAGCTTTCCAAAAAGCAGAGTTCAGTGAAATAAATATTTTTCCTGTGAGAAGCTTAAGTCGGCGCTCTTAACAACCCCCCAATTCGTTCCAGACCCGCTCGCAGCGGCTGGCGTCAGCAGCCCATCTTGATGCACTTAAACTGGCTTGGTGACTGCAGCGTGCCCGAGCGTCTGGCTGTGTTCACACACGCGGCGGCGTGCCAGGGCCCTGGGCAGGACAAGAAAGAGTGTTCCCTGAGAACGTGCTCCCTGAGCCCTCAGAGCTCCCCAGCTTCTTGGGGTGTCCAACTTCTTTTCCTGGTAGCCCCCTATTATTTAACCTAATCCAGAGGACAGAGAATTCCACCTCTTCGGGGTGAAAGGCTCACCTCTCTAAGTCCTGGACAGAAGCTGCAGGAAGAATTCCCAGTCAGGGACTTCAGACTTCATAGACACGAGGACGTCTGGACTGTCACAAACACCGGCCACCTCACTGTCCAGGCAAAAATCTCCGGACGGTGAACTCAATCACTCGCTTGTGTAACAACTGTTCACTGAGCTCCCTCATCTGTGATATTTGGTGCAAAGCTAATTTAGGATAGTGTAGTACCAAGCCTTGGAGACCCGGAGTCATTCACTGGGTGGATGTTTGTTGAGTGCTTGCCGAGGGCCAGGGATGCTCCGTGCAGTGTGGGATTTCTTAGCTCATGGACAAAACCCTGCACCTGGACCCTGCTTTCCAGTGGGGGTGACAGACACTAGACAAGGAGGCTATGACATGGAGCGTGCCCAGTAGAAATTAAATTGGGGAGTGGGAATCAGGAGATGGCATTAAATAACCGTGTCCCACGGCTCACGCAAGTCCCTTTCCCATAGTCTTTCAGCCTTGGTTATACTAGCAAGGAAGTCTGTTACAGCTCGTGTGTCTCCAGGCCACGCTGAAGGCGATCTGGGGTGAAGGTGCAGAGGTATAGCAGGCTGGGCTTGGCCGCGAGTCACGTTCAGTGTGAGGATCTCAGTGAGTGCTTCAGGTACCCATTCGGCCTGGGGCAAACGATGCCAGCCCCAGGGGATGATTCTTTCAGATACTTGGTTCTTGAAAAAGGAGTTGATTGAATGAAAAGCATTAAGTCACATAGGAAGGTGTGAAATGAGGGGAATTGAGATAACACAGGAGGCTTCTCCTCCAGTAGTTGTAGCACCTGAATGCAGTACAGCATCCAGCCTCTGGTGGGCGCCTCCCTGGGGGGACATCCCAAAGGGGACAGCTGTGCCTTGGCTGTGATGGGTCAGGGGCAGCGGGCCATCACAACTGCTGGGCTCGCTTATTACAGGCATGCCTGACCTGCCAAAGGACACCCAGGACATTCCTGGCAGAGGGAACACCAGGAGAGAGGGAAGAGGGGTGTGAAGGGATCCGGTAAATCTGAGGGGATGGGAGAGGTTGGTGGTGGACATCTGGGGAGAAACAGCCCGCGGCAGAGGAGCTGGTGGCCGCGCCTGGGTCACCACCCTGGATTTATGCTCAGTTGGCAATTAGCCCTAACTACAGCCACCCTGACCATGCACTGCACACAGGCAGGAGCTTTCTGTATTTTCTTACGTGATCTCAGCAAGCCCCCAAATGTCCCCAAATTACTATCGCTGTGGTTGTCATCCTTTTTTTTTTTTTTTATTGAACCCAGGGAATGCTGAGCTACAACTCCAGCCCTTTATTTTTTTTATTTAGAGACAGGGTCTCCCTCAATTGCCTAAGCTGGGCTCCAATTTGTGATCTTCCTGTTTGTCTCCCAGATAGCTCATGGGCAGGTGTCACCATACCCTGCTGCAATTTTTTTACACATGGGCGAGTGGGGCTATGAGGCCGAATTACTTGTGTCAGCTCGAGAGCTAACGAGCAACAGCCAGGACTTGATTGTTTCCTTAAAAAAAAAAAAAAAAAAAAAAAAGAGTCAGGCATAGTGTGCAGGCCTACAATTCCAGCGTTTGGGAGGATGAATAGGAAGATTGCTACTGCAAGTTCAAGGCCAGCCTGGGCTACAAAGTTAGCTCAAGGCCAGCCTGAACTACATACCAAGATTTTTTTTTTTTTTTTTTTTTTTTTGGCAGAACCGGGGATTGAACTCAGGCTCTTGCACTTGCCAGGGAAGCGCTTATTCCACTGAGCCATCTCCCCGGCCCCCATACCAAGATCTTGTTTCCAAGAAAAGAAAAAAAGAAAAGAAAGAAATGGAGATGTAATTCATATGATATGCCATGTGCCATAAAACTCACCCTTTTAAAGTATACAGTTGTGCAACCGTCATAACTCTCCAATTCCAGAATATTTTTGTCAACCTCTGAAGAGGGCCCGTACCCAGCAGTAGTCACTTCAGTCTCCCCTGCCCCAGCCCTGGAAACCACAAGTCTACACTCTGTCTCTGTGGATCTGTCTGTTGAAGAATTTCATATAAACAGGGTCATGATCTGTGACCTTTTGCATCTGGCTGTGATGACCCAGCATGACATTTTTGGGGTCCACCCATGTTGTAGCATATGGCAGGGCGTCAGGGCCAAACATCCCATCGCGTGAGTCGTCCAGTGTTTGCTGTCCATTTACAGCGGCTGAACATTTATCTGGGATTTCCTTGGATATTATGACTAATGCTGCTACGAACATCTGTGTGCGGATTTTGTGTGGTCACACTTTCGGGCCTCTTGGGTGTGTGCCCCAGGGAGTGGGACTGCTGGGTCAGATTGCCACTCTGTGTGAAACTCTATGAGGACTTGCACTATTCCACACCCAGCAGCACAAGCCAGGCTCCGATTCCTCCTCCCCAGTACTCGCTGTTGTCCTCTGACTGTAGCCGTCCTGCATGTCTGCAGCAGCAGCTCGCTGCAGACTGGATTCGCGCAGCCTGCAGCCAGGGCTTTTTCAGGAGACAGTCCACAGGATGGGTCAGACATAGCAATCTCTCTCACTGCGGAGGGGGAGAGGAGCGGTCAGGAGTCCCCTGTGTGTGCATCTTGGGAGAATCTGGGGGTGGGAGGACCTCTGACACACCTGGGGGACTAGAACTCCCAGGCCTGGGCTGGCCCGGTTTCTTCCCTGGAGTCCTTGGAGAACCTCACTCTGCAGGAAAGCCAGTTCAAAGGCAGCCTAGAGGAGAAGACAACGCTGAGCCTGTGCCTGTCCCTGAGGGGCAGTTAGGGACTGAGGCCTGGTCTCCATCCCCAGTGCAAGCCATCTTCTTGGGGTCCTGATGCCCTGCCAACCCGTGGCTCCCAGGAGGTCCATTGCCCCCCTTCCCAAGCAGGGGCAGCGCCCTGAAGACCCAGGGGCTCAGGAGTCGGTGGTGGTGAGCATCACAATCCTCATGGCCCCCGAGCGTTTGCCAGTGCTGTCAGGGCCACACCCTGCTCTCGTGACTCCTGTGCATTTCATCTCCACCCCCATTCTACAGCAGAGGAGGAGCCCAAGGTTCTGACAGGAAAGGGATGGCGTTCAGCCTATGTCACACAGCCAGTGACTGGGACAGCCAGGATGTGAGCGCAGCCCTGACCAGAGCCGCATTTCCAACAGCTGGACCACAGAACTGAGAAGGGCACACAGAGCTTGCCTGGCAAGCAGGCCTCCTAAACCCATAGCTTAGAGCAGTGCTACAGGGCTGGGCTTAGCGCTCCATGGCCTAGCAGTCTGCAGGTGTCATGAGGCGGACACCAGGGGTGGCCAGGCTGGGGCTTGAGGGACAGATCAACTTCTGAGCTCATCCTCTTTGGCATAATTCAGTCCCCTGTGGCACCAGGACCCACAGCCCCATCTCCTTGGAGCTTCCAGAGGCCCCCTCTTCCTGCCATATGGCCCCCGAATATGCAAAGCCAGCAGTGAGCCCCTTCTCCCTCTCTTCCTTGAACTGCATCTGCCAGGCAGAGCCAGCCAGGCACAGGGCTCCTCCCACAAGTCAGGTGAGGCGCAGCTGCCCCATGCCCTACAGGGAGATCCTGGAGGTCCTAAAATCATTGCCACAGGAGGACTATGGAGAAGGAGGGACACTGAGTCAGCTTGCCATCCTGCCAGCCAGTGAGGCCATAAGCAGTAATACTAGTGACAATAGTAATAGTGGCTTTTCTTTTCATCTGCTTAGAGGTCCATGGACTGCTAAGCAGACTTAGCCTGTCTATGGGCTCCACCTGTAAGACCCATTCAGCTCCCAAAGGCCCCTTCGGCACCTAAGCATGCTTAGGAAGAGACCCCCCCAGCATTTCCTTGTCTTCCTGTCCTGTGAGGCTGTGGTGGGACATCTGGGTCTGCAGCCCACAGTGGCCCTCTCTGGATGTGGCCCTGCTGGCCATGATCTTGGACATTCAGCCTCTGGCACCGAAAGAAATGAAGGGGAGAAATGAAGGGGAGTGCCTGGAAGCTGCCCAGCCTGCACGAGCAGCTGGAACAGACATGCAGGACCTGGCAGCTGGGCTTTTAGCCCCATGTCACCCTGGCCCAGGAGAGTGCACCACGCTGGGGCTAGAGCCTGGGTTTTCTGGCCCTCATCTGTTCTGGCTCTTGGTGTCCACAGGCTCCCCCCCCCCCCCCCCGCCCCACACACTGGAAGTACCTCAGTGCTGTTCTTGGAAGAGGGTGGACATTGGCTTCCAGCCAGCGCAGCCCTGGGGAGTGCTTCCCTGTGAGCTCAGCACATCCTCTGGGTCACGGAGCATGCTTGGCTTTTACAGGAATTGCCACTGGCCCGAGTGCACCCACCTCATTTCACAGAAAAGGCCTGGGGGTGCCAGGTAGCAACAGCTGGGGGGGGGGGCTCTGCTGAAGCTGCGATCGGCAGCCCAGACGGGTGTTGCTTTCCAGAGGGACCATCCTGGAAGGCTGTGATCCTGCGTCTATGTGTGCCCACATCCTGTGGACCTCCTGTGGCTGCCCCCCTTGCTGTTCAAGCCACTTCCCTTCACCTCTGGATCCCGGGTTTCTTCTGACACCTTTGGGAGATTTGTGAATTGCTGAAAGCCTCTGTCCTCTCAAAACCACCAACTTTCTTCCTTTCCACTCACACTGGGCACTGTTGCAGTTCTCCCATGGTTCTGGAAGGGTTACTGAGCCAGGGAAGAGCGGATTAGGGGACTCCAGAGTCACTGGGGGAAGGCCTCTGCTCAAGCAAGCTGAGGGGGTCCTGGAAGGCTCCTGGGGGTGACACACTGACAGGGTATCTGAGGAATGTGGCCCGAAAACGGGCCAAACTCAGTGGCGGAGGAGCCCAAGATGGGTTGGCCATGGACCTCCAGGCCAGGCCCCCAAGGCCAGGGTGAGCAGAGTTCAGCGGGGTCTGTCACCTTGTCCTTTGACTCAGTGTTCTTCTCCGGGGAGCAGTGTGTTAGCCTGCCTCAGGTTTTATGCCTCTCCCTGATGTGGGACAGTGGGGCCCGGTCCTGTCCATCAGAACAGCAGCAGAGGGTAAGAACCAAATCCTCAGAAGGAACATGGAAGCCAGGCATGGCGACACGCACTATAATCTCCACTGAAACTGGAGGAGCACGCACCTGAGCCCAGCCTGAGAACCTGTCTCAAAAAAGAAAAGAAAGAAACAGGAAAGGGAATTGAAGAACCATTAAGTTGCAAGAAAGCCTGCACAATGTGAGACAGTGGGAACCCAAGCAGAAAGTAGTTGAAACTAAATTCTAGAGTCCCCCACCTGGAAGTTCCTGCTGCTCAGCTTCACGAGGCTGCTCTGCCCCTCCCCCAAAGCTCCCAGCCTCCTGTTGTCAATCACCGGTCTGGTCTGAGCAGTTCTGGGTCTCCTCGCGTGGAACAGCTCGCGGCCCCTCTCCTACTCTTCCAGACCACGCCACACCGCTGTGTCTATAAAATAAAAACATTCAACTGCTGGAATAAGCAAAGTATTTCCTCCTGTGGGTTATGTGCTATGTCCCTCAAAAAGCTGTGCTAAAGTCCCAACCCCTGGTACCTATGAATGACATGACTTGGAAGCAGGGTCTTTGGAGATATAATTCAGTCAGACTGGGGTCACTGGGTGGACCCTTAGCCAGTAGGATGGTGTTCTAATAAAAAAAAAAAGGGGGGTGGCTTTGAAGGCAGGGACAGTGCCTCGTGACCATAGGTCACGTGGTACAGGGCAGTTCTCAGCAGCAGAGGCAGGGGGAACTGTTTCCTTGAGCCTCGGAGGGACCCTGCCCTGCCAGCACCCTGACTTCGGGCTTCTAGGCCCTAGGAATGGTGAGACAGTAAGTGCCCCTTGTTTAAGTCCCCTAGTCCATGGTACTACATGACAGTAACTGGAAGAACCCAATGTGCTACCCAAGGTAACCTCAGCAGTGTGATGCTGTAGGAAAAACTGTCTGTTATGCTCTTTGAGTTTTTCTTCTTCTTCTTTTTTATTCATTTATTTATTTATTTGGTACAGGGTCTTGCTATGCAGCTTGGACTCCTAGTGATCCTCCTGTCTCAGCCTCCCCAGTGCTGAGATTATAGGTGTGCATCGCCAGTGGCCAAAACCGCTTGCCCAGGGTTCGAGGGCTGGCACAGCAAGCAATACCGGGGATCAAACCTGGGTCCTTGCATTACCAGGCAGGTGCTTAGACTGTCAAGCTATCTCCCCAGCCCTCTTTGTGTTTCTTTTAACCAAGAGAAAGAGCGAGACATCCAGCTCTGGAGCCGGTGGGTTCCATGCCCATGAACGGTTGGTTCATCTCAGTGGGTTCCATGCTTAGGTGATGAAAGTGCCTCAACGTGGCTCCAGGACTTGTGCGAAGTCATGCAGCTGGAAAGAGCCAAAGACTGGACTTGAACTTGGGTTTGGGGCCCCCAAGGCTTACACTTAGCACCCTCTGTGTGAGACTGTGCTTATAAATCTTACAGCCATTTGCAAAGAGTCCCCAAATCTTAGTTCCAAGTGTTACTTTTTTTTGTTTGTTTGTTTAACAGGAACTCAAAATTTCGTATTATCCTCATCCTTACGGAAACTACCTGCTCCAGCCACATTTTCCTACCACAAGACCTTGTGATGCTCACCCTCTTTCCCTGGTGGTTCTCATTACAAAACTGAGAGGCATTCCTACCGAAATCATCTCCCAGGAGAGCCAAGTAAAAATGTTTGGCAGAAAGGGAATTAATTGATAAACAGCTTGTAGTACACAAATTCTAGTGTCTGCCTGGAATGTTTTGCAACACTTTTTGGAAACTCAAGGATTATAATTCCAGAGCAAGCTGTTTATTTCAGGCTTTTAAGCCACATACATGTCTCACATGCTTGGGAATCCACTGACCTCACTCTAAGAGTCAGGGATGAGCTGAACCCCACCTCCCATCAGCTTGGCCTGACTGATAGAGCAGGGCTGCAATACTCAGGGAGACCAGCAGGGGTCTCTAGTGGGAAGGGGTGCAGGGCTGAAGGCTTTGGGTCTTAGAAAGTAGGTCTACTCTGTTGGGAGGAAATCCACTTTTCCTAGGATGTGTGTTAGCCATCTGGCATAGCTGCTTAGCTCTGAGAACAGAAGAAGAAAATGTGGAAAAAAAAAAAAACAAAAAACAAAAAACCTGTCCTTGTCCCAGGGAAACATGTGGGTTGGGACCAGAGTGCCAGGAACAGTCTCTCCAACAGGCCTGAGAAGGAGGAAAAGCAAACTGCACATCTCACAGTGGAAAGAAAAACCAGAACAGCAGGCTGGCTTGGTTTCTCTTATAAATTGTTTACCTCAGGAGGACCAGATGGCTTCTCTTGGGTTGAACCCTTGACCAGTTCCCTGCTGTGGGCAGCCTCCACCACCAGTAAACAGACCCGGCTCTGTGGCCCCAAGTCCCCAGGCCCTGGTGGGGTGTGGGGCTCAGAGCCTCAGGAACAGGCAGCAGCGAGGACCAGGCCAGGCCAGCAGTTGCAGCGGCAGGAACAGAGGCACCCACCATGGATGGCCTCAGAGGTGCGGCCCTGGCCTTGCGCCTTCCACCCTGCCCTGGGGCTCTTGCAGCTCACATGCGGCTGAGGGCCAGCGTCCCCTCCTACTGTCCTGCTGTCCGCATCCCCAGCTGGTGCAGGACTGCAGGCTTGGGACATCCTGTGGCTAGCTTCTTGCCATGGATACTACTGGCTGTGACCTACTCTAAGTGGGGCAGGGTCTTCCTTTTTTTTGGTGGTACCAGGGATTAGACCTCAGGACCTTGCACTTGCCTGGCAAACACTTATTCAACTGAGCTATCTCCCCAGGCCAGGGCAGGGTCCTAACGATGTAAAATATCATATTCTGAGTGTCAAAGAACTTGGGGCCACATGGTGCCTAGATGTAAGGTAAGGAGGAGATGTCTTACCTGGGTGTCACAGGCCTGCTGGGCACTGTCATAGGGTGGGCAGAGGTGGGGTGGGACAGACTTGGGTTCATGAGAATTGGGGAAGATGAGACACATCTCTGACAAAGGCCTGTGTGGAGGAGAGGGGACCACTGGAGTCTGCGGGGAAGGCCTGGGTCTCCTCAGGCCTCAGGCAGCACCTTAGCACCTCACGGAACAGGCAAGATGGAAGGGTCACTCTCTCACACACAGGATGGAGAAAGGGACGGAGCTAGCCATGTGGGTGTCCGCAGTATCAGTCACACAGACAGCTTCACACATACCAAGAAGAAGCAATGGTGGCACACACCTGTAATCCCAGCACTCAGGAGGCTGAGGCAGGAGGATCCTCATGAGTTCAAGGCCAATCTGAGCTACATAGCAAGATCCTGTCTCCTAAATAAATAATAGAATGGTGGGGTGCTGGGAGAGAAAGGGTTATCACCCTGCATTCCCAAAGAGCTCCCAGGTCAGTGAGCAACAGGGAGATGGGGTGGAGGCCTGTGAATTGGGGAGTCCAGGCCCCGGGGAAATGCCAACAGCGACAGCAGTCAGCAAGGAGGGGCAGGCAGCAGCCGAGCCCTGCCCCCGGGGTGGCAGTGCCTGAGCTGGTCCGGCTCTGGGGCAGCTGTGCCCAGGGCTCAGTGGGTCGGAGGCGCCAGGCTGGGTGTGAGCAGGCCTGGCTACCAAGGGACGAGTCCTGGGGGCTGGAGATGCCATGCTGTGCTGGAAGGAGTGGCGCAAAGGCACAGAGGTGGCTCTGTCATCGCCAACCCAACCCCAGCCCAGGTCAGAGGCCCAGGGGCCATCTCAGCTCACAACACGGTGTGACCGAGACAGTCAAGTGGGATAACAAGGGTCCAGCGCAAGGTTTGGCTCCCACCTGGGCCTGCTGCCAGCCGCCCTGGGAGCTACAGTGAGGGATGAGAGCAGGGGAGGATGCAGAAAGGGGCAGATGGGATGAGAGGGCACCTGGAGGAGGGGCAGACCCGGGCACAGCCAGGGTCAGGCAGGGCTGCAGGGTGCTGGCTGGCAGGGCGCCATTCCTCATCCTCCCTGGGGCCCTTCCTGCATGGAGGAGTACTTTCTTTGTGTTGCGTTTTGTGCTACTGGGGTTTGAACCCAGGGCCTTCATGCCGAGCTGCATCCCAACCCTTCGTTTCTTTTTATTCTGAGGCAGGATCTCACTAAGTCGCTACTTGCAATCTCCTTGCTTCAGTCTCCCAGAGTTCTGAGATTCCAGATATGTGCCACCAAGCCCAGGGAAAGATTATGTAGCAATCTTGGTGTACAGGCCAGTGTATTAATACTATATAATACTGTTCTGTTTGAAACAGGGTCAAACATTGCCACAGGCTAGGGAGGGCTCTCAGCCCCCGCATCCCTTAGCACAGTGCTTTTTTTTTTAAATTTATTTATTTATGTGTGTGTGTGTGTGTGTGTGTGTGTGGCCAGCTCAGCCCACCAGGGGGCGGGGCTGGCTGGCATGTGGTGCTGGGGGATCGAACCGCAGTCCCTGTGCTTTGCTAAGCCTGTTCCAAGTAGGTGCTTTAGACCACTGAGCCATCTCACCAGCCCTGAGCACAGTGCTTCTTACGGTGTGTGTGTGTGTGTGTGTGTGTGTGATGCGGCCCCAAGAGACACTCCTGGAAACATTCCTGTCACAGGAGAGAGCTGTGCTGCATACTCCAGCAGCCCCATAGTAAGGCGGGCCCAGCCCTGAGCGCCAGCCCTGCCAGGTGGAGCCCCTTTTATAACCTTCATATTAGGGTCCCGGGCTCCAGGTCCCCAGGCCCCTGGTGGGAAGTGGGTCAGGTATGCACAGACCTGGAGGCAAGCACCCGAAGCTGAAGTGTTACAAGTATGATATGGCCACTGGCTAGTTCAGGTCACTTTAATGTCTCTGAGCCTCAGTTTCCCCATATGTTAAATGGGGGCAGCAACAGTGCACTCCTCACGGGGTGCCTTGGAGCATGAGCAGGATGCCACATGTCTAGTACCCAGATGGGGCACTTAAAGGGCCCAGCGTGCGGGTTCAGGCCAGACCTTCTGGGTCCAGGGCTAATGAGTGACTTCCCAGGACAAGCTGGGCACAGCAGGTCCTGCGAGGGAGTCAGCTGTCATGGGCCTTGGTACTGTTTGAGGTACTGTTCTTGTAGCAATCTTGGTGTACAGGCCGATGTATTAATATTATACAATATTGTTCTGTTTGAAACAGAGTCGAACATTGCCACAGGCTAGGGAGGGCTCTCAGGCACTTGGAGGGCAACCAGAGGCACCTGGACAGCAGCCTCTCCCTCCCATGACCACAGCCTCAGGAGGGTCTCTCTGATGCCACCAGCTCCTTGGCTGTCATCTCCCTCCCACTGCTAGCTCCCACACCTCTCGTGTCTCCACCTCCAGCTCCTCAGGCTCCATTCATCTCACCCATCTACACCTGGGCTGGTCTTCGAGTCACCCCTGGGTAACCCTGGCCATGGTGGGTGGGAGTGGGCAGTGCTGGGGGTGGTGATGAAGCCAAGAGGCCCTGGATGTTGCACATAAAGTCATGAGCCGTCTGTATGTCATAGAACCCTGGCAGCGTTAGTAGGGACAGAGATGAGAGGCATTTTATTATTACTGTTTTAGTGTATTTGGTTGTTACAGGGTCTCACTATGCAGCTCAGACTCTTAGTGATCCCCCTGTTTTCAGCCTCCCCAGCACTGGGAGGATTACAGGTGTGTGCTACTATGTCCAGACTCTGGCCGGCTCAGCCCACCCTGGGGACAGGGCTGGCATGTGGTACCGGGGATCAAACCTCAGTCCCTGCACTTGCCTCAGCTTGCCTAAGCAGGCACTTTAGTCCGCTGAGCTATCTCACAGGCCCCTAGAAACATCTTTTTAAGAGGAAACTTTCTCTTCTAATCTCAGTTCATCCTGAAAGGCAATGTTCTCTCCATCAGACACCTGAGTCCACTGGGAGCCTTAGTTACTGTGCGGCTGAGGACAACTTAGTCAACTTCTCTGTGTTCTTGAATACTTCTTTGATTATGAAGGAACATATGTCCATTAGAGAGCTTCCTTCCATCCCTCTGTCCCTCTCCTTCTTCCCTCTGCCCTTTTTCTTTCCTTCCTTCCTTCGGTACTAGAGATTGAACCCAGGGCCCTCACACTGAGCTTTACCCCAACTCTCCTTTTTACAAAATTATGAGGCCTGATTCTTGCTAAATTTTCCTGGTGTGACTCGAACTTGAGCTCCTCCTGCCTCACTCTTCCAAGCTCCAGGATTCCTTCTGCGACACCCGGAGAGAACACCTGCCTGCCTGCCTGAGTGTGAGTGACCCATGCTAGTCATGGGTCTTAGAGTCACAGGTCGGGCACAGCTTCGAGCAGTGCAGAAACCCTCCCAGACCATCGACCCCAGACCAGCAGGGCCGCAGGGGCCACAAGAATGCGATGGCACGGAAGGGCCCTCAGAGCCACCTGGCTGTGCTGGGGCTCCCAGGCAGTGGCTTGTTTCTCTTAAGCGAGACACTGGGCCACCTGCCCACCACTCTGTCTGGCGGGTACTGGCTTCTGCAGAGGGCGCCGGGGTGCCCTTGCTGGCTCCGGGATTCTTCCAGGTGCTTTCGAGGTGAGGGGTCTGGCAGTGTGACCCAGGACTATGCTCCTGGAGGGCAGGTTCTCCCTGCTCTGCTCTAACCCAGGTCCTTTACTTAAAAACACTCATTTAGATCATGTGGAAGACAGCTTGCCCGAAGTGGAGGTTATCTTAAAGGTAACAAAACAACCTGATGAAGTTCAAGCTCTGCCCTCCAGCTGCCCACCGCCCGGCTCTGCCAGTGCTGGGCAGGGGATAAGTGACTCAAGGCGGTCGCTTTATCCTGAACACAAAGCACGAAGGGGACTCAAGCAGAGCCTCTTCCTGCCCGACTTCCTCCCAAGATCTGGGCCCAGTCCTCTCTTAGCCAGAGCACACAGGTGCTCCGAGCTCCAGCCTAACCATCCCATTTTGCAGACAGAGAAGTAAGAACTTGGAGGTGAAGGAAGCTGTGCTAGGTGCATAGCTCTCCTGGCATAAGGCCACCTGTGCAGGGGTGGGTCTTCACCCCTAAGCTGGGAGAGGGGTCGGGGAGCCTGGGTGGACAAGGACCAGGCCCTGCTTGGCTGGGGTCCTAGGAGGGGCTGTCCAGGGGTGCAGCTTGTGGGCAGATGCAGCAGCGGGGGCAGGGGTAGGGACAGAGGCCATGCTCCAGCAGGCTATGCTGGCTTGGGAGGTGTAGACCGTGGCCAAATTGGCAGAGGGGGGCGGGGGGGCCAGGGCTGAGGACCAGCACGCAGCGGGCACTCAGGCCTTGTTCACACAGACATGGCTCCTTGGCAGCAGGCAGCAGGCCTGCTGATTGGGCAGATGAGCTCAGTGGGTCCCATTAGCAAGCCCAGAGGGCGCTGGATGCCTGCTGGCCTCTCTTACTGGGGCCAGCACTCAGGGAGTCCTGCCATGTCTGCTTCTCCAGCCAGGCACATGCAGTTCCTCTAGGAGCTTCCTGCTTTGCCCTCGCCCTGGCACACGCTTCCATCCCCCTTCCTAGTTTAGATTGTAAAGTGGGTAGCCCCTGCCCTCAGGGGTCATCTAAAGTCTTCCCTCGCCTGGCGCTGAGCCAGGGGTCCCTTTTCTGCTCCCACAGGCCTCAGCTTGCGCCCCTCATCCCCGACTGCCACCGTGTCCCCTGCAGGACTAGTTCTCAGTCTTGTGCTCGGCGCCTGCATCCAGTCAGAACCTGCAAGCCCTTCAGCCACTCATTTATTCAATCAGTCGCTCGTGGAGCCTCGTCCCACAGCTGTGAACAGGGCGGAAGTACCATGCCCACAGCTCACGAGGGGCATAGCTATCCCCAGAAGCCAATGAGAGGCATCTGGTAAATTCTGAGGACACCACAGGGTGCACTCTGCAGGCAGGAGTCCGTATTCTCCGGCTCTTCCCTTCCCCTTGGTGGGGGGGGGGGTGTTCCTGGGAGCAGAGGGGCTTGGTCCTGCTGTCGCAGGTGAAAGGAGGGCTTGGGCCACACACTCCCTTGGGCCCTGGCGCAGACAGTCTTGTTCCAGAGCAGCCTGCTCCGCAAGCCCAGCTCGCTGCACATAAATACACATTCCTCGTCTGGGTTATTTTGCCATTTCCTTTCATTCTAAACCTAAGAGGCTATTTTGGAAACTCCTATAAGCAAACGAACCCCTGGCTAGCATTTGAGGGGAGAAAAAAGAGCCTTAAGTGAGGGAGTCAGGCATAAAAGCCACCCAGTCCCGAAAGCCCACAGCGCTAAATTTAGAAGCTTTACCTCTAAATGAGGTGAAATTGCAGGTTCCTCGGGCTAGCAGCAGCGGCCGAGACACAGGGCAGCTGTGGCCAGCAGTGAGCGGGACAGATTTGGGGTGGGAGAGGGCTCTGCTTCCTGCAGTCCTGCAGCCGCACCTTAGGGGTAGAGGCCCAGGACAGGGCCCAGTGGTCGGGAGTAGCTGCCTGTGTGAGGAGCCCCAACAGCCGGCCTGCCAGGCCCGACAGCGCCCATCTGAGTGTGGGCTCCCTGGGTGCCAGGCCAGAGAGAGGCGGCGCGGGACACAGGAGCACAAGAGGCAAGCTGTCTGCCACCAAAGGTTTGGGAACTACAGGGCTGGCAGCCTCCCTTATTCCCCAGGGCCCAGAGGGGTCTCTGGCTCAGCTCTGGTGTGCTGCTGAGCCCTGGCTGCCAGGGCTCCTGATGGCCCTCGCCAGGATCCTGTCCCTTCCCTAGATGTGTCCAAAACCCAGCAGCTAACTGGTCCATGGCAACCACAGCAGGTGAGGTGGGCGTGGGAGGGGAGGGGTCTGCAGGCACCCCAGGCTCAGCGACTCCCTTTTCTGAGGCTGGTGCCCCTGCTTGTCTGTGCTTAAACATTAGGAAGATCAGGGCCATGGATATAGCTCAGCAGCTTAAGCGCCTGTCTGGCAAGCACAAGGTCTCTGATACCAACGAAAAAAATTAGGGAGAACGCTGAGTTCTGAGAGCCCCACTCTGCGCTCCAGCCCATCCCCAACCTGTGTCTTCCACACAGGAAACCCATCTGGGCCAGATTGTCACCTCTGTACACAAGACTCACCTGCCAGGGCCGGCTAGGAGGGGGCGCTGTGAGGTGCTTGCACCCGGATGCCTCTGTTCTGGGAGGCAGGTGCAGCCTAGCATGAGATCCCAGCTCTTTCCTACCTTATGATCCTGGTCAGAAGGGACCCACCCTTCCTCCCTCCCTCCCAGGACTTAGTTTGCTTTATCTGCAAAATGGGGATCTAATGTGTTGGGAGATTCAAGGATACCGTTTAAAGCCCTTAAAGCAGATAGTAGGGTGCTGGCTCCCAAGAGAAGGTGGGTGTCTGCAGCAGGGCTAAGTGTCAGGAGCAAAAAGCTCTGTAATAAAGCTTTATTGGGACCCAGATACACCCACTCCTGTGCTTTTCATTCGTGGCTACTTTTGCTCGAAGAAGGTAGAACTGAGTGCGGTAATTGTGATCCCCCTCCCCCATCCAGCAGGCCAGAGCCCTTCATCACCTGGTCCTTTACAGGAAGCTCTGTCTGCCCTGCCTCAGGGCTAGGGCTTAGTGATGGTAATTACTGTCGCCTTTGGGCTCTGGGTGGGTGCTGGGGCGGGAGGTGGCTTTCCTTCCTGGCCCCAGGTTCCCAGGATAAGCCTGTGCGCTAAACACCCCGGCTCCTATTTGCCGGAAAGAGATCGCACTGGCCAGTCCTCGGTACCTGCAGGGAATCAGGAGGAGCCAGAGAAGACCCCCAAGGCAGGGAGTGGAGGGAGAGGGCCAGCAAAGCCGGGAGGGCAGTGACTTCAAGAGGGGATGACCGCAGGCTTAGTTGTTTTTCTTGTTGCTGAGACAAAATACCTGGTGCCCAAAATTAAGGGAGCAGAGGTTTATTTCCACCCACAGTGTATCGAGGCTGCAGTCAGCAGCTGGATGGCTCCAACTCGGGGTGGCCTAGCAGAGTAGCGGCACAGAGGAGAAGTGGCTTGTGGCAGGTGGAAGCCAGCAAAAGCCAGCGATCACCTCTTTCAGTCCCTATGTCCTATCCAGGCTGTCGGCCCTTAGGGCAGGTAGTGCACACCCTCAAACCTTGCAGTGCATCAGGAAGGCATCCCAGACTCACATGGTAGATCCAACCAGCTCAGAAAAGCCCCACCTATGCCTGCACGAGGCTTTGGGGGGCTTCTAGACACAAGCCCTGACAGCTTGACAGCCAGAAGCCAATCCCACAGGCAACTCAGCTGCTGCTGTTTGAGGTCCAGTCACCTGGCACTGGGCTACACAGCACCTGGCCTCTGCTCTCCACCCTCCTCTACCCTAAGCGGGATGTGAGCAGGCGCACTGCCTGAGTGGCTAGGCCCTGGGGGAGTGGGGGGTGCTAGCTACCGTCCTTCTTATGCCCCTCAAGTGGAAAGACTGGAGATGGTGGGGGCCCCTTCACATCTCCTTGCCCATCCGGGTCTGAGAAGGGGCCTGGCCCACCCTGGTGTGCTGGACCTGAGGGCTGTGGGCTGGCGAGGCTCACCTCCAGCCGGGTACCAGCGCCCATGGGAGCCTCCACCACTGTCCACTGTGGGGCAGACCTTCCCATGGGGCTGATTTTCAGCTTCCAATGAGATATCCTCTAGCTCATAACATTTCTAGAAATTTCAAAGTTGACCCTGGTGGGCCAGCAAGCGCAAGGTTCTGAGTTTAATCCCTGGTACCACAAAAACAAAACAACAACAACGAAACAACAAAGTTGACCCTGGTAAGGGAATATGAGGCTCTAGGGCCTCCTTGGGCAAGGGGTGGGGCTGGAGCCCGGGCATGCAGGAGTCTTAAAGCCAGGTGAGACCACAGGCATCAGCCAGCGCTGAGGTGGTTGTGGGACACACCTTGGCTGTGAACCCAGCTCTGCCGTCTCCCTGCAGGGCTGTGGGCTGACTTTGTGGTACCTCTGTGCCTCAGTTTCCTCAGCTGCCCAGTTAGGGCTCGGTGGCTTCTGTCCCCTAAGGGGTTGTGTGGCTTTAGTAAAAGAAACTGCATTAGGCACTTAGCATGAGGTCGGCTTACTAATGACCACTGGCGGGATGATGCGTCCATTGTGAGCCTGCCTCAATTTCCCCATCTGTTCACAGGCTTCACGGCAACCCCTAACTCCAGGGTGGACACCCAGCAGGAGCCTAGAGCCTGGGGAGACCAAGGTGAAGTTTTTCTGAACCCCCCCACCTCGAGTCTCAGTGAGGTGCTCAGTAAATGGTCCCCCCTTCTTCCACCAGGGTCAGAGGCTGCTCCCCTGCCTTGGCTGCCTACCTGGCTCCCCATGCTCACCCAGTTACCTCCAGGGTGGGGTCTCCATCAGCTAGGTGCGCAGCCAGCTAGCTCTTCCTGGGCGTCCTCAGCACATTGTGTCCTCTGTCCCTCTGTGAAAGAGGTGACTTTCTTTTTTTATATCATTTTTAAAAATATTTATTGTGTGTGTGTGTGTGTGTGTGTGTGTGGCCTGCTCAGCCCACCAGGGGGCGGGGCTGGCTGGCATGTGGTGCTGGGGGATTGAACCGCGGTCCCTATGCTTTGCTTAGCTTAGCTTGTTCTAAGTAGGTGCTTTAGACCACTGAGCCATCTCACCAGCGCCAAGAGGTAACTTTCTGAACTCCCATTTTACTGTTGTGATCACTGAGGCCTGGAGCCCAGCCAGAGGCATGGTGGGACTTGAACTCAGATCTGGCTTCTTTGTTTCTGATGCTTCCCAATGGGCTGTATATGGAGACTTTAGGGCGAAGGACAGAGGAGCCAAAGGCCCTGGGGGCACACGGATGTGCTGGCGGTGCTCCGCGCAAGCTCTGAGCCTTGGCAGTAGCGGATAATGATGCAAGCGGATGCTGCATGGCTAAGGTCATTCCTGGCTGGCTCTGAGGCTGGAGGTGGTGGTGGTGCAGGCTGGCCTGTGAGCAGGAGGCCTGGGTGTGGTAGCACCGTCTGTAGATTGATCTTCGTGATGGGGTCTTTAGAACCTTTCGATGGGCAGCATCCTGGCCAAGGATGATGAAACTGGAGGAGCAGAGATTTAGATTAGATATGAGGAAGAACTTTCCGACTGCCCGGGCTAGAAGCTTCTGGCGAGAAGGGCTATGTTCCCAGGGACTGTGGGGCATTTTTTCCAACCTAGACATGGTTTGGGAAAAAGAAAAGACAGCCAGGGTCCTGGGCTGGCCTCACAGCAGCCCGGGTGACAACAGATCTGGGGTGATGGCAGCCCTTAACATGATGAAGGGTCTGTGAAGTGAGCTGTGTCACTCCCTGTTCAAAACCCACCCATAGCTCCCAGGTATCCTCCCCTGGCTACAAGGCCCCACCCCGCCTGGGGCTCCCGGGCTGCTCAGGGCTGTGTTCTGCTGGCCTCTTGCTCCCCCAACTCCTTTTTGTTTCAGTATCACCCCTTCCTGCACCCCACCCCTACCCTGCCCCGTGGCCCCTGCTGCCTCACCCCACCTTGGCCCCCACATTGCTCGCTTGGCTACAGACCCAGGCCACAACGGTCCTGGTGGGTCTGTATCTGGCACACAGCAGATGCTCAGCAAGGGTCGTGGAGGGGCACGCCCATGACTGCGGTGAGCAGAAGTATCACTCAGGCGGGAAGAGCCTGCCTGTAAAGCATGGCGACCAGGGTTCAAGCGCTGAGCTCCCCAACCTCAGGGAGACTCAGCTTTGCCTCTGTGAGCCTGAGATAGCACCAGCTGCCCATGTAGTCAGCACTCTGGAGATGGCCGTACATGCTGACCATCCTGTCCTCTCCTTGTAGGTGACGGCCATGTCAGTGAGGGTGCGGTTCCTGTCCCCTGGGGACGCAGGAGCTGTGGGGGCTGTGGGCCGCAGCGCCTCCTTCGCGGGCTTCAGCAGTGCACAGAGCCGGAGGATTGCGTAAGTGCCTCCCCCCTCCAGTGTTTGGGGCTAATTGGAGAGATAGGAAGGAGGGGGTCCATGAGTGACAGGCACAGAGACAATCAGACATATTCATGGCTGGAAAAAGCCTATAATTTCCTGGAGATCCAAGTAGATATCATTCCAAATGCTCTGAAGTTGATCTAGCTGAACATATCGGGCCCATGTGGCAAAACAGGCTCAGAGAGGTGAGTCCGCTGGCCCAGGGTCACACAGTGAAACGGTTCCAGAGTTGGGAGTCAGTGTCCTTGGGGCAAGGTTGGGTAGGAATGTGCTTCCTGTTTGGTAGCCTAGGTAATGGGGCCACCTATCTTGGCTCTGTGACCTGGGGCAAGTTCTGAGCCTTGGCTTCCTCATCTGAAAAATGGGAGTCATGCGTGTCTCTCCTGTCATTAAGGTACAATGTGGTGACTCCTGGAAGATGCTGGCTCGTGCTGGTGCTGGAGGGCTCAGTGGGGGAGGAGTGGTCCTCACAGGGATCAGGTGTGATTGTGGCCATGAGCTCATGAGAGGTGCTGGCCGGGTGGGGATCCTGTACAGACCTGGGGAAAGAAGTCCCTGGGAAGGTAGCTGTTTGCTTCTGGAGACTGCAGTCCGTGACCCAATCCTGGCAGTCACAGTCTCAGTTTGGACACCATGCCAGGCACCAGGGAGCTGCCCACCTGCTGGCAGGCCTGGAGAGCAGCTTTCTAGCATCCTGAGGGTCCAAAACCTTCACCCACCTTGATGCGTGGGGGACAGGTGGAGTTCCCAACCACAGGGTACAGAACCTGGCTGGTCCCTGAGTGCTCAACAACTACATCCCCCCATGCCACAGCCCAGCTGGGAAACCCCAGTGCAGGCCCCCACTCAGGATGCAGCCCTTGGAGGCCGAGACCCCACGATCAGCTCCACCAGCTCCTACCTGCTCCTGCATGCCAGGCATGGATCTCCTTTGTGGGTCTTACCTGGAGCACCGGTCCCTCCAGCCCCAAGTTCAGTAGCTGCACGTTGGTCCCCTCTAGGGGACACAGCCCTGTGGTTGCCCTCCACTCACTGGCCTTGCCTGGGCTGCCCCATTCCCAGGCATGCTGTGGGAACAGCAGCACCTCCACTTGGTGGCAATTCTGGGGTCTCATCTGGGAGCACCCTTAGGAGTCCCTCAGTTCTCAGCAGATGTGTGTGGGGACCTTGCTGAGCCAGGCTCTGGGGTTGGTAGCAAACAAGCTGATGATAACCAAGACAGATTCGGCCATGGCAGGGGCTCTGTGGGGTCAGGAGAGGCTGTGGCAAGGGTGGCCAGTCTTCCCACAGGGTGGGGCAGGGACATGGAAGAACGGAAAAAGCAGATCGCAAGAGGTAGGGGTGGGGAGACCTTGTAGATGGACGGGACTATAGGTGCAGAGGTCCTGGGGAAAATGAGCTTTGAGGGGCAGAAAGCAGCAGATCAGAGGAGAGGGACCCATGGGGCTTTGTGACTGCAGAGAATAGAAACATGTCCTCAGTGGAGGGCTTGATTGGAGACTTCAGATGGGAGGAAATTCAGCCAGGGACTCAAAGGGATGAGCACCCAGTGCCCAGGAGAGCAGGCCGTCAGAAGGATATGTTAGGCCCTGTGAGGAAGACACCCAGGCAGTACCCGGAAGTGCTGCTGTGAGAGCTGCAGACACATTGGCTGGGGTCTTCCTGGGACTCCTGAGGTCCCTACCCTCGGTCCACATCAGGGCTGGAAGGCCAGCTGTGTAGACCCCAGTAAGAGCTCGTGCCGTAACGCACTCCACGTTCCTGGCATTCTGGGTGCGAAGAGGCCAGAGGTGTTGGTCTCTGACAGTCAAGCTCAGGGGGGTCCAGGTCAGCCCTGTCCATGTCCCCATCAAGGGAAGATGGTTCTGATGGCTATCCATGTCCTGGACCACCCACCAACAAGGGAGCTGGAGCTGGGTCCAGCTAGTCCAGGTCCCGTGGGGCCTTCGCCTCAGCGGACCCCCTGCCCAGAGTGAGAAAGGAAGTGCCAGGGAAGAAGCACGTCTATTTTTACTCCCCTCTCCACCTCGCTCCCCAGGGCTGGACCCTTGGCGCTTGCCCCAGGCTCTGGCTGGATGGCCTGGCTTGGGTTTCAGACTTACCTTCTGGCCTTATTTCCCAGGTAACCCAAGCAGGCCAAATCAGCCAGGCTGTCCAGGACTCAGCTCTGGGTTGGGTCAGGAACGTGACCTCTGGCAGGAGAGCAGGACTTTTTTTTTTTTTTTTTTTTCAGATACCAAAGGCTGATGTCTCTATTGGTCCCAACTCTCCCCACCCCCACTTTGACACAGACAGCTTTTTAGTCCATAGAGAATTCTCTCTGGGGTGATCTCATGGTAGAATTTTATACTAAGTTGTGAATGATTGCTACGATAAGGCCGTTTCCATTTTCTTAGCACTGGGGCTGGTAGTGGTTGGGATAGACTCTGATGCCACAAATTCTGCACCTCAACTGACAGGCACAGCTGCCTATAACCCCTGCCCTGTCCTGCCCTGATCTATCCCAGGCTGTGGGGAGATTCCTGCTGAGCCAGGGGCCCCTGTGATGCCCTCGCCTCCCTGGCAGTGCCTCTGCTGGGTGTCCTGGCACACCCAGGCACAAAAGCTAAATATGTAGCCTCTGAGCTTGGGGTCCTGATGGCCCCCAGGAAACAGACCTGGCTTGGGAGGAAGCAGCCCCATGTACGGATCTATCCCGCACCTCGACCCCCGAGCCTCTCTGGGTGGCCCCATGAGGGCTCAGCCGCAGCTGGTGCCAAGGCCTGTGACAGTAGTGCGGGCAAAGGGCGAATCTGCAGCCACACGTGAGTGCCGGGGCCACTGGGGCACACGCGGCCATCGGGAGTTGTCTGGCATGCTGGGGGCTGATTAATATTTACTGAGTCCTCCCAGAGCTGGGCTGGTGACACATCCACCCCCGAGGCTGCTCCTGGCCAGCTCTTGTGACATCCGGGTCTGACTCGCAGCCTGATTTCACCATCTGAAGGCTGCGTGCGCATCACTGGCCGGCCGGGCCTGCCGTGGGACACCAGACAGGGCGCCGGGCTCCCAGCTCACAGGTGGATGGGACAAACGCAGGTCTTGGGGTGCTTGCCTGCCCCAGACTGTAGGACCCCGGGAGCCAGCCACTGAGTGGCCCCCGTCACCCCTGGTACCCCTGCTCGCAGCCGCTGGAGTCCACTCTCGTGCGCCTGGAGATGGCAACCTTGTGGAGGGCGCGATCTAAGAGGTGGGTGTTGTGGTCCAGGGGGGCAGGGGATCCTAGGCCTTGGAAGTCATCACTCGTCATGGGCTCTGTTGATGCCGGCAGCAGCGGTGGATAGTGACTGGGTGGTAACAGGGCGTCAGGCTGTCTCTCTGATCCCCAGGCACAGCGAGCCCCACACTCCCTTGCTCCCTGACTGGGAGACCCTCCCCAACCCCCTGTTTAACTTCATTTCCTTCTGTCTCACTTCAGCTTTCCACTTGGCACTTGGTGCCACTTGACGAGACTTGAACACACGTGTGGCCCTTCTTTGTCGGGTGTTGTTTGAAGCCCTTTGTTATTTTATTTATTTATTTTTTTAGGCCAGTAACCTTCATAGCAATCCTTGCTGTGGTTCCCATTTTGCGTATTGGAAAATGGAAGCACAGGGAGGTTGGATAACTTACCTAAGGTCACTCAGCCTGTCTGTGGAAGAGCAGGACCCAGACCTCAGTGTTGGGCTCCAGAGCCAGCGCTCTAGCCCCTTCCCTTGGTCTCCCCAGGGGCCGTGGGCTCCTGGGGGCAGGTAATGCATCAGCTTTGACCACTGCTCTGCCCTCTGGCCCTAGAATGCTGGCTGGGTGTCACAGGTGCTCTCCCGCCGGCTCCATGGGCAGGAGCTCTTCTATTCTTCTTTTACAGACGGGGAAACTGAAGCTAGGGTGCGGTAAGTGTGCAGAACCTGCATCCCTAAACAGCAGGGTCCTGGGTTCCTACTGTGTAGGTTTGTGGCCCAGGTGTGCTGCTGCAGTGGGAACCACAGGCTTGGCTCGAGGGCCATCTGGGTCAGCGGGGGATGCGGGACAGCCCTGAACAGAGTAAACAGTGACGTCATGTCTATGCACAGAATGTGCAGCATCTGGCTGAGCTGGAAATGCAGCCTGCCGGACTTCCCATGAGCCTTCTGGGAATCTGGCAGGGTGCAGCCTGGTGGCTCTTCTCTCACGCTGCCAAGGAGCTGGGGCTGTGGCCTGCTGGCCCTCTAGACTGCAGTCCTCTGCTGGCCCCATGGACATGGGCCCCAAGGGCGGGAAAAAGCACGTTGAGGGCCTGTTGGAGTGAATGCACCCCACGCCCTTGAGTCTGGCAGGCCAGCAGCCCAGGAGGACTTGGGCTCAGCCTCTTCAGTGCGAGGCTGTCTGCCTGCATGTTCTGGGGACTGGGAGGACCGATGCCCCAGGAAACAAGGTTGAAATGCAAACTCTCCGGTCAGGCCTCCACTTGAGGCTGGCTGGATCCATAGTCCAGGTGGAAGTAGAGGTGGGGTCCCCAGTCAGAGCCAAATGAGTCCTAGGTGTTTCTGATGCCTCTGAGAGAATCCTGGTTGAGTCCTTTGGTACCAGCTGAGGAAGTGCATGGGTTTGGTCTTGGATCCCAGTTCTGCCTCCTACGAGCTTCGTGACATTGGCCTGAGGCTCCCTGCTCACTAATCCTCGTGCCAGGCTGGCTGTGTTGGCCTGTTCAGTTAGGCTGGCATTAACTTAGCACCTACTACCTTCTAGGCTGTGAGGGAGGGGACAGGAGTAGCATGCCTGCAATTCTGAGTGTGACAGCTAACCAGGCACAGTGGTGCATACCTGTGATCCCAGTTACTCAAGAGGCCAGGACAGGAAGATTGCAAGCTTGAGCTCAGGCCAGGCAACTGGGGAAGACCCTGTCTTAGATGAAAAGGGCTGGGGGGCCAGCTCAGTGATGCAGCTCACCTGGCACGTGTGAGGCTCTGACATCCATTCCTAGCACTGAAAACCAAACCAACCAGCTGAATCTTAAAAATACAAAAAAATGCATTGGTAACATTCATAAAGCACCTACTAAGTCCTCATTTGTAGCAGTGCTGAACCTGGCATCTCATAGTATTTATAGCACCACCCTTGGGTGTAGGGTCTGCCCTTGCCCCCATTCTACAGATGACAAAACTGGGCCTTGGGTAGTGTCGGGGTGAGGAGCCCCCAAATGCAGATGCCTAAATAAGCATCATCACTCTGCTCTTGGTCTAGCTGTCCAGGGCAAGGGCGTGGCTGAGGCCAGTGGTGCCAACCCCCCACCCATGTCTGTTTCCCCCTAGCCTCTGCTGTGTTCAGCCACATCAGTGGGGGCCTGGGCCGTGCTTGCAGCCAGCTTCCAGTACCTGCAGGGAGGGGCAGCTGGGCCAAAGGCCGGGCTGCTTCCCAGGGAAGTGGCCCCAGTGAGCACTACCAGTCATTTCCAAGCACATCTGTTCATGAGAATGCAGCCCAGCAGCCACTGGGCAGGGCTGGTGGGGACCCACATCTCTGCACATCCTCAGCTTGGCCCCAAGGATCCCGACCAGGATTCTCTGTGCACAGCAGCTGGGAGTTTCCTCAGTGCTGCAGGAAGCAAAGGCTGCACCAGCCAGCCTGGCCCTCAAGCCTCCTGTGGAGCTGTAGTCCCTGAAGATGACGCCATCCTGCTGAGATCAGTCCTAAGATGCTGGTACATCTCTCAAGGGTGGTTACTGCTGGAGGATACTAGATCTCCGTGCCACCAACTCCAGCTGGTCAAAGGGGAAAAGAGAGCCAGCCGGATCATAGATCTGCAAAGTCCCCACACAGGCCTGGCTTCAGGAATAGTGGGATCCAGGCCCTCCTTGTCATCTGGCCATGTATGCGCGGGGTCTGGCTCCATGTGCTTCTTCCTGAGTATTCCCTACATAGTGGCAAGAGGAGTATGTTCCCCAAGTTAGCATCACCAGCAGAAAGAATCCCTTCCCTTCCTGTGACTTCTGAACCAAATTTCTGGCCAGTTCTTGGACAGGTTCTGACCCGTGGCTTGCCCTGGGCCAGCGTCATAGAATGTATTGGCTGAGCCATCCCTGGGAAGTGGGTTTGACCTGGGACACCTGTGTACGCAGGTGCAGCTGGAAAAGGGGTGCAAGTGTGGTCCGGGGGCAGGTGCCTTCTCACCTGAGAACATGAGAGGCTGAGGTGGGGGGCTGCCCCGAGGGATGGCATGGCGTTGTTAACAGAGGGCAGAGCTGTGGCAGAGCAGTGGCCACTCCGACCCAGACACAGGCTGCGACTTGGCCGGCCCAACCATACCAATCCCGCGGCTCCCTGACTGCGTCCTCAATGTGGGTTCATTCCAGGTCCCAAGTTTTTGTGATTAATCCTTTAATCCTCAAGTGCAGACCCCTCATTTTGCAGATGAGGAAACTGAGGTGCAGAGAGGTTCTCAGGAACGTTTGAGGTGACAGGGTGGGGAGCCAATGGGGTCTCTTAGGACTCCCCAGGTGGTCAGGCCGCCCTCTGACCTCCCTTCTCGTCCCTTCTCACAGGAAGCTGACCAATAAGAACTCAATGAGGTCCCGGTCACCTGGGAAATACTCCAAGAGCTACGGCACGCTGCGCAAGGTGTCGGCTGGCCTGGAGCCCAAGCCCCAGCAGGTGAAGAAGATCTTCGAAGCCCTGAAGCATGGCCTCAAGTAAGCGTGTGTGTGGGAGGGTCCTCCTTGGCACCCCCCATCTTCTCAGGGAGCACAGGTCTGTCTGAGAGAGATGCTTGGGGCTTCAGGCCTCTCAGGCCCTAGTGCGGCCTTAGGAGTCCCAGCTCTGTCAGCAAGGGAGAGAAGAACAATCGGGCAGATGCCAATCAGGGAGTTCAGTCACAAATATTTATTTATGGAGGTGCAGGTTACAGGAGGGAACAGAATAGACAAAACTCCTGTCCTTGTGGGGCTGACTCCAGTGTGGACAGACCATAAACAATGTGGAGAGGTCAGTGTAGGCATGCGGGATGGTACACGTGACACAGGAACAGAAATCTGGGCAGGAACGTACTGGATGGTTTACAGCAAGGCCTGGCTGCACGTGGGTGACCTGTGGGGGAAGAGGAGGAAGTGAGCCATGCACGTAACGGAAGTGCAGGTAACGGAAGTGAGCCCATGCTGGCAAAGGGGGAATATTCCAGGCTGCAGGAGGCAGGGAGCAAAGGCCCTGGGGCAAGAGCTGAGGCAGAGGGTGGCGGCTGCAGAGTGAGGCTTGGTGACCCAGGGAGTGGGGCCGTGGTGAGGCCTTTGGGGTTCAGCCTGCACGGCACGGGAGCCACGGAGGATGCTATGTGGAGGCAGGATGTAATGTGACTTTGGCTGTCACAAGAACTCCAGAGAGAAGCAAAGTTGGTTAAGTGTGTAAACAGTTTAGGACAAATAGTTTTCAAAAGTGTAAATTTTTTTTCTTTTTTAGTTCTGGGGATTGAGCCAGAGCCCTGTACATGCAGGAGCTCTACCACTGAGCTATGTTCTTAGACTTTTATTTTTATGTTGAGATAAGAATTTGCTTAATTGCCCAGTCTGGGCTTGAACTTGCAGTTCCCTGCCTTGGCCTCCCAAGTAGCTGGGATGCCACCATACTTGGTTTATGCTCTTAATTAAAAAGATGTGTAATGTGAAGCAAGAAAGTTAAAATAGAGAGGAGGGGATTTTTTCCCCCTTTAAGATAGGGGCTCACTGCATACTGGTAGTTAGAGCTCACTATGTAGTCCAAGATGACCTAGAATGTGCAGCAACTCTCTTGCCTCAACCTCCTAAGTGCTGAGATTATAGACATGTGCCACCTGTACCCTGTCTTCCTGGCCAAGTGGGCTCACCTTCAGGGCAGCCAGGTGGGCCCCAAGTTCTGGAGGTAGAAGGGCGGTGGCCTGGTCTTGGAGCCAACTGGCAGGGGACCAGCCAAGAAGGCAGCATTGGCCTGCTGGGAGATGGGGTGGCGGCAGGGCCGGGTCCTCCTCACCCCAGAGGGTCTGTCCCCGACACCTCCTTCCCCTCCCGACAGGGAGAGAATCAGAACTCCTACTCAAGCAGGCACGTGGTGTCATGTTCGGCTTATGGCCCAACACAACAACATCTAGTGACTCCTGCTGTCCCTAGCCGCCTCATGTTGAATGTCCCCAGCCTGTCACATTTCCTGTCTCTTTGCAGGCTGGCTTTCTGTGGTGTCCACCTCACTGTTAGGTCTTGAATGATCTGAGCCAGGACAGGGACTTGGCACATGTCACTCCTCAGAGATGCCCGCAGCGCAGTGTCCTTGGCAGAAGCCAGCACCGAGGCCACAGCCCCTTCCTGCTGCCCCTCTCTGTCCATCTCTTCCATGCTCTGCCAGCCAGGGGCAGAGCTTGTAGGTCCTTCCTGACGCCAGGTTTCCCAGACTCTCCTTCAATGGTCCTCTTCCCATTCCCATGTGGCTCAGCAGTGGCCATGAAGCGTGCCACCCTCCTGTGTGCGCCTGTGCCCTGGCTCCTGCTGAGCAGCCCCCTGGGTGGTGCAGGGTCCTGCCTGCCCACCCCAGTTGCTCTAGCCCAGTGTGTGGCATTTTTTGGACAGATGCTGCTGCTCTTTCCAGGACACTGGTTCCTGTCCTGTGCCCTAAATGACCCTGCTCTGCATCTCCCACTTGTTAGTCACAACACTAACAACAGTGACAGCAGCTGTGGCTGCTGCGGTTCTGAATGGCTGTGCCTTTACTTCTGCCCACCAGGGCCCTGGCTTTCTGCAGCAGTGTGTCCCTCACCCACCTTCCTGGGCCACGCCACTGCACCAGCGGGAGTCTGGCTGTGTGTGGAGGGGGAACCCTCCCCTGAGGGGCTCCTTGCCCTGGACAGCGTCTGGCTCCCCCAAGGACCACCTGCTGGAGACCTGGCTGTGCCATGGTCACCCTCGTAGGCTCAGGGAGTCTGATCCCCAAGTGAGCAGTGACCGGCAGAAGCTGGCCCATACACATTTGCAGAGGGTGTGTGACCTTGCTGGGGCGGCCCAACATATCGTCACCAGAGCAGATGGACCCCCCCAGTCCTGTGTCCACACCCTGGGTGTCCCCCCACAGCTTTCTCTGTTTTGCAGTATGATTTCCAGTCCCTTGGGGGTCCTCAGCCCACATGTCTAGGTGGAAGGATCATAGCCTGGGAATGGGTACCGCACAGTGACGTCAGGGACCTGGAGGACACTGCATGGTGTCTGTCCTGTGTTCAGCCTCCCCGCTGCTGTGTGGCCCTGTTTGGGTTACTCGCTGCCTCCGGGAGTCAGTTTGCACCTTAAAATGTGCATCTCAACCACGGGGCAGGGAACGCCCGAGAGCCCCACCCAGGTCCAGGGATACAGTCAGTGGGCCGCTTCCTTCTCCTTTCTTTGTTCATTTCCACTGAAAAGTCTCCCTCGGTCACTGCTGCAGGGAGTATCTGTGTCTGCAACAGACCGAGCTGGACTTCCTGTCAGGACGCCACGCGGACATGCGGAGGAATTCCAGGCTGGTGAGAACCCACCCTGCCCCAAGCTTTCAGACTCAGAGGCTCAGGGAGGGACCCGGAATTTAAGGTGAATGAATGTCACATTGGCCCTGCTTGGCAGAATAGGGGAGGTGGGCGCCAGAGTGCATGGTAGAGGGGCTGCCTTGGTTCTACAAGAGCCTGAGGCAGGTGGATAAATGGAGACGCAGGTGTTTGAGATTTTAGACAGTCCTATTTATTTTTATTTTCTTGAGACAGAGTCTTGCTATATAGCCCAGACTGGCCTCAAACTCACAGCGATCATCCTGCCTCAGCCTCCTGAGCGCTGTGAGTATGGAGGTGTACCTCCATACCTAGGCTTAGATGGTCCTACTTTATAGACCTTTGCAGTCAGGCACCCTGAGGTCAGGGAGGCTTATGTCACCCAGGAAGGGGAGCTGTTTCTCCGGGGTGTCACAGTGGCCCTGAACCCTGTCCTTGGAGCCTGCACATTTTCTCCCGTACTCGGTGCACACCCGCTTTTCTCCATCAGAGGTGGGTCTCCACACCAGCCCTGCAGCCTTGCACAAGGCCCACCCGCTCTGGGCTTTGCTACCTCCTCACCAGAGCCAGGCTTAGCAACACAACAAAATCAAACAAACGCAACAGAAATTAGTGCCCAGATAATTTGCTTTTGAGACAAACAACGAGATTTTTTTAGTATAGCCCATGTGGCCTTTGGGAAATACTGTTTTGATGCTACAAAATTACTCACTGTTTCTGAGAATTGCTCATTCCAGCTGGGTATTCTGGGTATCCTGCTGACACTGCCAGGGTTCCCTAAGTAGGGACTTGTACCCTCCAGCAGGAGGACCCCTCTTTCCAGGCTGTGCAGTCCCTCCTAGTGCCCCCACTGCCAACTCACACAAACCCCACCTGTCCCTTGGAGGTCAGAGGTGGAAACACAGAACTCTGGCCCACTGCTGTGGGACCCCCTCCTCCCAGGCCAAGGGGCACTGTGGCCCCCAGTGTGCCTGGGGCTGGACACCGGGGAGGGGCAGGGCCTCTTTCTGTCTCTGCCCTGGCTAGGAGGGAGCAGGCCCACAGTCAGCAGGGCCGGTGGCACCAGGCTAGAGCCGCATGTCTACCAGCTACATGGGCAGGGGAAGCCCAGCCCGCTCTGTGCTCCTCGCTCTTGGCGGGTGCTGGGCAGTGGCCAGTGCAGAGAGTGCAAGGAGTACTGCTAGGACAACCTGCAGGTCCTTGTGCCCCTCTTCCCACACTGCAAGCCACCCCCTTTCTCTGGGGCCTAATAGTAAGTGCATAAATGAGCCAGAGGGCCGGCCAGATAGCTCAGCAGACTAAAGCACCTGCTTAGGCAGGTGCAAGGACTGGGGTTTGATCCCCTGCATGCTATGTCGGGCTCCACCCCCAGGGCATGATGGAGATTGAGACTGGGTGTGGTGGTGCGCACCTGTCATCCCAGTGCTTGGGAGGCTGAAAACAGGAGGATCACTATGAGTCCGATCTGTGTAGTGAGACCCTGTAGATCCTGTACTAAATACATTAAAATAATAAAAATAAAAATAAATAAATGAGCCTGAGCTTTAGCTGCTCCGGTAGCACACTGAGGCCAGGGAAGGGTAACTGTCCGGGGGCTGCCCTGTGGAAAGGCTGACCTGGTGTCCTGCTGCCTGGCAGCAGCTGTGTGAATTTCTCCACCACAGTGGTCTCTGAGAAGCTCCAGCAGATGCTCCCAATGTGCATTTTCCACACATGATGTTCTTCAGGGAGGTTGGGTAACTTGCCTACAGCACACAGCATGAATATAGCAGTGCGCAGCCTAGAACTGCCTCCCTCAAAGCATGTATGCTTAATTGTTCTTTCCACCTCACAAGACAGTGTGGCTGGCTGCAGCCCCGCACTGTGTTCTCTGAGCGCAGGATCCCTGTATGTAGTCTCTGTGGCCTGAAAGGAGCTTGGGGCTCTGACCTTTGCCTCCCCCTTTTGTCCCCCACAGGCCTTCTATTATGACCTGGATAAGGTGAGCAAAACTTCCGCATCCATACACAGCAAGGTGGGCAGTGGTTGGGCCCAGGCAGGCATCCCCTCCTCCCTGCTGCTCTGAGGGAGAATATGTGAGTTTCCTTTCACTGTACCAATGGGGAAACGGAGGCTCAGGGAGCCTCCCACAGGCTGGGGAGGGGCTGCCCTGGCACTGAGCCCCGTCCTCTCGCTTGGGACCTGCCTGATGAAGAGCGATGGGGGCTGGCCGAGTCCCGGGCCCTCTAAAGCATCTTTTCTCTTCCTGGGAGAAGCAAATGCGCTGGATGGAGAGGCACATCCGGAAGACGGAGTTCCACATCAGTAAGGTGCGGTCCTGAAGAGTCATGGGGTGCGTGGGTTGGCCTCAGAGAGGGGGCTGGCAGGAGCTGGGAAGGCCTTGGGGCAGGCAGGCAAGGAGAGGAGAAGAGGCCGAGGGACAGTGGGGCCACGGGGGGTGGGGGGGTGGGCTGGGCGGCTGCAGTGGTTGCTGCTCTCGGGCTGCAGGGGCCCAGCCCACAGCGGACGTGAGGGGACAGCACCCCAGGACTGTGGTGCAAAAAGACCTCTGCTTAACCTTTGAGGCAGGGAAGACCGGGTCTAAGCACTCACTGCATGGATGAGAAAGCAGAGCCCGAGGACAGGGCTTGGCCCGCGGTCAGGCAGGAAGACCTTCAGGGTCTCCAGTCTTTCCCAGCCTCGGCTTACTCCCCTGAGCTCCAGGGCCAGGCACTATCACAACCTACCTCTCCTTTAGACAGCCAACAGTCAAGCAGAGAGGATGCTTGAGCATCTATGATGAAGAGCGATGGTTTTTATTATGCACCAAGTATATGCAGTGGGGCAGACAACGGTTGAGAGGAGCGGGGTGTGGCCCCTGGCTGGGGGCTTGCCTCTTTGGGGACAGCAGGGCAGGCCCCGGGCAGGGCTCAGCAGGGAGCTGTGTGCAGATAGTGTGGGCCCTGTTCTTTTGCCTGCCACAGGTGGACGAGCTGTATGAGGGCTACTGCATCCAGTGTCGCCTGCGTGACGGGGCCTCCAACATGCAGCGCGCCTTCTCCCAGTGCCCGCCCAGCCGCGCCTCCCGCGAGAGCCTGCAGGAGCTGGGCCGCAGCCTACATGAGTGTTCTGAGGTGGGCACCTCCCTGGGCCTCTCTGGCTGTGGGGAGCACGTGGGCAATGGCTGAGCCGCCTGTGGGGCTTTGCAGGACATGTGGCTCATTGAGGGGGCACTGGAGGTCCACCTGGGTGAATTCCACGTCAGGATGAAAGGTATGTTGCCAGCTTGGGGTGTCATGTCCTCTTGGGGGTTCTGCTCAGGAGGGGTGTGGGCCAGAATCCCAGGGACCCAGCCCTACCTGTGTCTGCTCTCATGTGACACGTGACCTCTCACAACTCCTGAGCCTCAGCTGAGAAGGCCCAGCACCCCAGTTCCGTCGTCTAGCTTAGCTTCCATGCGAGGATACCAGTGCCGCTTGGGCTTCCCCCCATGGGAGGGATGAGGTGGAAGTGAGCCCCTTTCTGTGTTCCAGGCTTGGTGGGCTATGCGCGCCTCTGTCCAGGGGACCAGTATGAGGTACGGTCATGGTCCGGATCAGCTCTTGGGGTCTCAGCTTAGCTGTCTGGGAGGGAGGCCCCAGGAAGACAGCAGTGGGAACCCACCCAGGGCAGCCACTGCACCCCTTGCTGGGCCTCGCCTGCAGGTGCTGCTGCGCCTGGGACGCCAGCGCTGGAGGCTGAAAGGCCGCATTGAGACTGACGACAGCCAGATCTGGGACGCAGAGGAGAAGGCCTTCGTGCCCACCTTGCATGAGAACCTGGAGATCAAGGTGGGGGCTGGGCTGGCCTGGGCGGGGCCCCCAGTGCTCAGCTCAGACACCAGCCTCCAGCCCCCACCCCCAGGTGACCGAGCTGCGGGGCTTGAGCTCACTGGCTGTGGGCACCGTGACGTGTGACATCGCCGACTTCTTCACGACACGGCCGCAGGTCATCGTGGTGGACATCACAGAGCTGGGCACCATCAAGCTGCAGCTGGAGGTGCTGTGGAAGTGAGTGGGCGGCCTCAAGCCCCTGCGCCTCAAGCTCTCTGCATCCCCACTGGCTGACTGCACCCTGGGGCTGCCAGTACCTGCAGCCTCCTTGGGGAGACCCCCCCACACACACACCTTAAGGCCCTGAGAGAGAAATCTGGGGTGAATCTGGCCCATCCTCCTTTGGGTGACACAGGCCCTTGCCTCCAGTGGTGGGGTGGTTGGGTGGTCCTTGGGGTACAAAGGATTTGGGTAAAGGACTTTGCAGAGTTCCTTGCACTGGGGTTTTCTGCAGAACAAAGACAATCCCTCCAGCAGCAAAGCCTCCTGGGTCCCCTTTAGCCCCAGGGCCCCCCAGGTGGCTGTGCATGACGCCTGACCTCCTCCTCTCCTCTAGCCCCTTTGACTCCGAGAGCCCTCTGGTGTCACCCAGCCCCACAGGCAAGCTTTCCGTGGGTAGCAGGAAGGGCTCCTTGTACAACTGGACACCCCCGAGCACCCCCAGCTTCCGGGAGAGATACTACCTGGTAAGCAAGCCATGCCCTTGTTAGGGACCTTGTGGTCACCCTGGGGAGACAGGAAGTGGGAGCTGGGTGTGTCCAGCTCCAATGGGGTTTTCTGTGTGGCTGCCACCCCTCCTCCCTGGGGCCGGTGCAATTGGTCCTTCCAGGCATTGGCAAGGGGCTCTCTGGAGGCTTCAACCAGCCCACAGTAGCTTGGCCTCTGCTTTCTGTTCAAACATTCTCACTGTGTGACCCAGCATAGAACATGGGGTGCAGTGAGGACTAGGGGGTGACAGGAGGCCCTGGAGCAGGGCAGGTGAACACAGGCAAATGACTGATGCTGATGACACATTGCACTCCATGCAGGCACTTTATTTATCGCTAACACCTTCTGTGCCGGGCTCAGCTCTTGGGCAGGTGAGCGCCGTGTTCTCTGGGAGCTGAAATTCTCTGGTGGAAATGAACAGTGTTGAGATCAGGGACCCGCACAGCCCAAGTGGTAAAGGGACCAAGGGAAAAACAGCAGATGGAAAGGGAGTTTCTGGAGAAGGTGGGAGTTGCCATTTGCAATAGGCCATCCAGGAGAAGGCCCCCAGAACAGGCGACATCTGTGTGAGAGGTGAGGACCCAGGCCAGGAAGACGTGTGTGAACTGGTGTTCAGGCAGAGTGCAGTCAGTGCAAAGGTCCCCAGGCAGGAGTGCGTGAGGCTGCCCAGAGGGTATGGGAAATGGAGGCTGCCGAGGCTGGAGAGGGGTGAGGTAGAGGGGTCCTGGGGGGTGAGGGCACAGAGGTGGCAGGATCTTACTGGCACCTCTGAGATGCCAGTCTCCTTGACAGACCTGTCATCCTGCTTGTGGGTTGGGGGGGCGAGTCCCTTGGGGGTCTGGCCCTGGTCCCTGGGATGGCTGATGAGACTGTTCCTTGTCCCCTCTCCAGTCTGTCCTGCAGCAGCCAGCACAGCAGCACTTGCTGCTAGGTGGGCCGAGGGCCAACTCCATCATCAGTTACCTGTCTGACAATGACCTTCAGGGCCCTGGCCTGAGGAGCCGGAGTCAGGAGCCACTGGAGATGGACTCCTTCAGCTCCGAGGACCCCCGAGACACTGAGACCAGCACCTCGGCATCCACCTTGGATGTGGGCTTCCTGCCCTTGGCCATCGGCCCCCCTGCCTCCTCTGAGGAAGAGGTGCTGGAGGACCACCCACCCCTGGGCCTGCTGCCAACCACAGCCCCACAGCCAGAAGGCTCCTTTGTGGAGCAGCCCGGTTGGAAGAACTTGGGCACAGAGAGTCCCAGACAACCTTGGGGCTCCCCCTTCCACAGTGGCGCAGTTCTGAGCAGGCAGAGGGGCCTGGGGGAAGGAGAAACGAGGGACAGAGCAGATACAACAGCGGCAGCACCCGAGCAGCCTCTGCAGGAGGTCCTGGAGTTACTGAGGTCTACGGGCCCCACTCAGCCCCAGCTCCGGGAGCTGGAATACCAGGTCCTTGGCTTCCGGGACCGCCTGAAGGTATGCGTCCCCACTGCGCAGCAACCCTGCCCTGCTGAGGGTGTGAGCACCAGTAGGGCACGCTGGGGCCGGCCGGGCTGTGTGCGTGTCCTGGCGTCAGCCCTGCGTGAGCCGCATGGGCAGTTTCCCTCTGGGCCTCTGTTTCCTCATCTGTCCAGGGAGGATAGAAACAGCCTCCCTGTGCCGGAAGGAGGATGCTGAGGGGAAACCAGGGCTCGCGAGGAGGGGGGGGGGGGCGACTTGCTCTTTGTCCAGCCAGGCCCGGGCCCCTCCTCGAATCTTCTGACCAGGTTTGTGGGTTGGAGCTTGGTGTTAACCTAAACTCAGGGGCCCAAGCTGGCCCTGTGGAAGGCCCCAAGGCCACATCCTTGCCTCATTCAGACCCCACTCGGAACTTCTCGACGACAGCACGTGCCAGGCCCACCACAGCCCATGAGGGGGCGTAGGTGGCCCTCAGAGGTGCTGATCCAGCCAGATCATTCTGCTTTTTTTGTTTACATAGTTTAAATGTACATAAAATAAAATGTATATCACCAGCATCTACTTACATATCAATTAATTTATAAAAGCACTCTGTGAGTGAGGTACATACTGTCACTAAACTAGTGAACAAGTCTGTCTTCCAAAGTTAGTTTTAACTGTCTTATTCCCCCTGCTACCTTCGACATTAGGAATCAGCACAAGTGAAAGCTTTATTTTTCATTTTACCTCCAGTAACACTGAAAGAATGTTCAGTGCTTGTCATTCTTTTAAAAAGGCTTGCCTGGAGCCGGGCGTGGTGGCACAGTACTCAGGAGGCTGAGGCAGGAGGATCGGTGTGAGTTTGAGACCAGCCTGAGCTACAAAGTGAGCTCAAGGCCAGCCTGAGTTGCACAGCAAGACCCTGTCTTAAAAAGGCAACAAATAAATAAAAATGGCCTGCCTGAACATTTTAAGGAAAAAACTCTGAGCAATATGTCATCCTTTTTGTACTTTTTCAGTCTTTCTTTCTTTCTTTCTTTCTTTCTTTCTTTCTTTCTTTCTTTTTTTTTTTTTTTGCAGAACCAGGGATTGAACTCAGATCCTTGCGTTCACCAGTCAAGCGCTTATCCTACTGAGCCATCTCCCCAGCCCCTTTTCAGTCTTTCTATGTGCAATACTTTGAGTCAGACATATACAATTTCTATTACATATTTGAAAAATTAGTCTCACTTTTCATAATCTTAATATCAAAATAATACAATAACTTAAGCCATCTTTTAGGAATTTTTCTGGTTTTTTGGTAAACCAAGCAAGAGCATTACAAATGAGGTTAGGTCCTGGCTTTGGAATCAAAGCCACACATACGCACTGAGGTGTGTCTAAACGCCTCTGTGCACCTGTGGACTAGCCCTAGCTGTGCACACACGTCCTTGTTTTTCACGGGTCTGTTTTCTCAGGTTTACCTCTTTAAGATTCACTTGCGGGTCAGGGAGATAGCTCAGAGGCTCAAGCACAAGGTCCTGAGCTCAAGCCCCAGTACTGAAAAAAAAAAAAGTAACTCCTAAAACAGTGATCAGGCCCTGCCGAGGTCATTTTTAGGAACTGCAAAGTGACAGAAAAACCAAAGTCTTCCAGGGTATGTGCTCCCAGCTGAGGTGGGAGCCTTTCCTGTAAGCAAGTGTCCCATTCACAGACTAGTCAGTGCCACAGTTTTGAAAGCTCGTGTGTATTTGGTCAGGGGCTTCACAGTGTGAGCGGCCCCCAGTGCAGAGCCGTGTGCTGGCTGGAGCTCCCCGGCCCAAGTCCAGCGAGCCTCCTTCAGGCAGGGGTTCCAGGGCTGCTCGCTGGAGGTTCAAAGTTAATACAGCAGCAGTGTCTAGAAAGTTGTCTGTCTTGTTTTTCCAGTGCTGACTTGGAGGTTGAATCCAGAGTTGCTCCGTTTAAAAAAGTTTTCTTTAAACATTTAGAAAAAGGGTCACACTGAGTAGTCCAGACTAGCCTCAAGCTTGCATTCCTCCTGCCTCAGCTCCCAAGTGGCTGTGATTACAGGCATTTGCTATTGCACCTGCTTCATAAGGTGTCTTAGTGTGTTCCTGTCCTCTGGAACCGCTGGTGGCATATGTGTGACTGTCCCGTCAGGTGCCTTGTGCCCCTGGCGGTAGAAGTAGCCGTCATTCATGGGACAGTCACAAACATGTCAATGTATGAAACAGAAGCACATGAAACTTTATGTTCGTTTGTTGGAGAAAATGCCCAGCAGAATTCACAAAAAGCTAACCCAGTATTTTTCCTAGGAGAATAATCCAGTGTTTTCTAACTCTGCTTCTCTCTCTGACTTCATAGGCTAACAACGAACAATCCATATGCAGGCGCACACATTTTTGTTCAGCCTGGAAATGAAATCGCTGTAATCATTCTTATTGGTCTCTTGTTGCTTAAGTTTTTTCCTTTGGCCTCAGCTCTTAGGACGCTGGTGCTGGCTAGCATCCTCTGCCTGGGCTGTGTGTCTGGCGTAGTTTGTAAAGGATGAGGCCAGGCATGCTGAGTCCAGGGAATGTGGCCAGGAAGAGACTGTCCTGGTGCCTTGGCCAGTGGCAGGATGGTGGCCCCAGCACATCCCTCCTCCTTCCGTGCTTCTCCTGGGAGGGAAGAATAGTGCACCCCAGGGGCTCAGCTGCCACTTCCCAGCTTCCTGGTGGGTGGGTGTGGCTTGACCTTTAATTCATAATGGTTTAAAATTCAAAGTTGATTTGTAAAACTATGGTTTCCCATAAAACCTCAGGTGTCTGCACTTGGAACACCGAACTATTGGCAGCCTGGCTCCTATGTCCCCAAGTCCTCATGTGGCAGGTGGCAGCTGGCTCCTATAAGCGAGACGGCTGGTCTCTTACCTGGTTTCCTCCATTGTCCCATCCCACGAGTGTCAGGACCCACGCGAGGCTTTTTAGATGTGTCCCTGGAGATTCTGCCTATCAAAGGCCCCTTGGGTGGGACCCCAGGAGGTGCACGTGTGGCTGGAACAGGGACCTCTGCTGGCGCCGAGCTGCAGAACTGGGGACTGGTAGTGCTGAGGTGGGGCGCGGCTGGGCCCACAGGGAGCCCCTAGCCCGGGTTCTGTGGGGGTGGCCCGGGCTGCCCTCAGCGTGGCCGCTTGTCCACAGCCCCGCGGCGCCCGGCCCCACCACGCCTCCTCCGAGAGCCTCATGGAGTGCATCCTGGAGAGCTTTGCCTTCCTCAACGCTGACCTCGCTGCTGACCAGCTGTCCCTGTTCGGGGGCTCCCAGGGCCCCCGGTGAGCACACCCAGCGCCCTCTGCAGGCTTCCTTGGCACCACCTTCCATCAGCCTCCCAGCCCCTCCCCTATCCTCCACCCCTCCCCCGCCCTGTCCTGGCGCGTAGCTGGCCTCGTAGCTACCAAGGGAATGGCAAGGACCTGCTTCCTGCTCCAGGGAATACGATGGAGCTTTAAAATGATCTCTAAAAACAACAGAGTACACAACAGAAACTGCTAGACCCCGACTTCTCCCACACACCCCAGGGACCACTGTCTGTCTCACCTCACTGTCTGTCTCCCCTGTGATACCACCGCCCCATCACACTGGCCCCGAGGGTCTCTGCTGCCCCTACATCCAGCAGCATACATACCTTCCACCACCCTTGCCCCTGGGGGCTGCCAAGCTGTCCCTTTTCTGAACAGCTGACACTGCTGGGCCTGGGGTTGAGTCCCTGCCCAGCATTTCCCTGACCCCGTGCACCCTGAGCTTGGGCTTCCGGTCCTACTGTACAGATGAAAAAACTGAGACTCAGGGGCAGACATGCCCAGAGTCTCAGAGTCCAGGTTGGTCCCACCCAGCCCGGTCCTTGGGCTCTGGCCCCAGGACCTGCCTGTGTTGCTACCCTCTTGGGCTCCCTTCTTTCTTCTTGGTTTTCTCCTCTTTTACTCCCTCTCCAAGACCTGGGTTGGCCTCCCTGAGGCTGAGCTCTCCAGGGAGGGAAGGTTTCTTTTACCCTCACAGCTGCTAACTGGAATGGTCTTTTCTCCACCCAACTCAGAAAAGATAGGACGACACCCCCACCGCCCTCACTGAGAGTGTCACCCAGGGAGCTTACAGCTGGAGCCCCGGAGCTGGACATGCTACTCACGGTCCACCTGCAAGTCTGCAAGGCCCTGCTGCAGGTGGCGAGGGCTCGGCCGGGGCTGGAGTCCTCTTAGGCTGGGACGTACAAGAGCATGAGCAGGGCGGGGGCAGGGGCAGGGGACTTGCACCCGGAAAGCCAATGACACATCCCCATGAGGTTGCAGACCAGGACCTGAGTAACCACGTGGTTCTTATTTAAGCCCTGAAGCGATGGCTGTGGCACTGTCATTCACAGATGCCAGAACCCAGTCGGAACTGGCTCAGCCAGAGGGACAATGCACTGGCTTGTGTATTGAAAGCCACAGAAGCGGGCTCCAGGCCCAGTTATAGCCAGAGGTTCAAATGCCAGCATGACTGGGTCCCTCCCTTGATCTGCTGTGCTCGAAGGAAATCTGGTCCCTCTGGTGGCAAAGGTGGTCCCAGCAGTTCACTGCCTCTTTAGCTCAGTTTGGTGGAAGGGTTCTCAGGGTGTGAGGGAGCTACTGCTGGGATAGAAGGTTCAGGCTCAGGAGCCGGGGTCCCAGCCCAAGGACTGGCTTCATAGGCCATTTTCGCACTAACCTGGAACACTGTGTCTGCTTCCAGAAACTGGCCTCGCCTAATTTGTCCAGGATGGTGGAGGACTGCCTTGTAGAAGAGGCTACACAGCAGAAGCAGGTTCTGGAGATGCTTTCTGACCTTGATTTCGAGAAGGCCAGCCAGGCAGCGTCCATCGAAGAGAGTAAGTAGCTGCCAGCTACCCACTTGCGCTCAGTGAACGGCACAGGGCAGGGGGCCCAGCATCCAGGGAGCAGCCCCTTCCCGCACGCTCAGAGTAGCTGGCAGCTCTGGGTGGGCTGGGGTGGGTCAGAGACCTTGAGGGGGACTTGGCAGTCTCATGATGACTCCAGGCATTCACCTCTCTCTGAGCCTCAGCATCCTCTCTTCATCCTGGGAGGCCACTACCTAGGGCTCAGTGTGTGCCAGGCCATGTTCAGGGTACACAGCTGGTCCTCAAACAGCACCCCTGACCAGTTCTGTCTCTGACCCCCATGGAATCCCTTCAAAGGCCTCTTTCCTTGTCCATGAGGGTCTGATAACAGCTGCCCCCAGGGCCTCTTGGGGCCTACAGACTATGACCTGGGTAAGGCGCTCAGAGCCCAAGCTCCTCGCTGTACTACATGGATTTATCGGGCAGGGCCCCTCTGCCCTCCCAACCAGGCTGATTTCTGAGCCCAGGCTCTCAGTCCTTCCGCAGGTCTCGCGCAGGAAGGGCTGTCTGAAGCTGTGGCGGGCATGCACTGAGCCTGGCAGCGTCCTGGCCTGCCCTGCCCTGAGGCTCCTGAGCCAGCTCAAGAAAATGTTCCTGCACAGAGTCCGTGGGAAATACCCAGGGCAGCTGGAAATAGGTAGCTCCCCCTCCTCCTGTCCTGTCCAAGAAGGGCTGTGTGGCCCCGGGGTCGCAGTGTCCCAGCGGGCCTCAGCTTCTCCTCATGATGCCTCCCTCTGGCCAGTGTGCCGCAGGCTACTGGAGCAGGTGGTCACCTGTGGTGGGCTGCTCCCTGTGGCTGGGATCCCTGAGGAACAGACGGTCACCTGGTTCCAGTTTCACCGCTACCTGCAGAGGCAGAGCGTCTCAGACCTGGAGAGGCACTTCGCGCAGCTCACCAAGGAAGGTGGGCCAGCTGGTGGCTGTGTGCTCACAGCTCAGGGACGGCTCAGGAGCATCCTCTGGCCCCACTCCTGCAAGCCAGGCAGTCTGAGCTTCTTCTGTGTCTTCCTCTCCAGCTGTTGTCTTGAGAACTGATTGAGTAAAATTCCATATTCAGCTGATACAGGAGAATGAATTCCAAGGAGAACTGGCTTTAAAAGGCACAGGGGGAAAAAATTAGGACAAGTACAAAAAAGCATAACTGCAATTCCAGGTACTCAGGAGGCTGAGGCAGGATGATTGTGGATTATGAGTTCAAGGCCAGCCTGGATGACTTAGTGAGACCTTGTCCCCCGAATCCCCTGAAAGAGGCATAGCCAGAGTTGGGTAGGAACATGCTGTATGGCTGACCAGAGTCTCTAGAAGTTTGGGCTGCAGCCTTATAGATTTTCAGATGTATCTGATCCCTTGCTAGGAAAGCCTCCCTGATTCCAGGGGTTCCCTCTGACACCTGTCAGGACGACCCTGTGACCTCCCTTGCCCGCCCTGGTAGCTTCTCTGCAGATTGAGGCAGCTGTACTGCCCAAGCCTGGGCTGGGGCGCAGGGCCACTTTTGCCCTCTCTTCCAGTCACGCTCATTGAGGAGCTGCACTGCACTGGGCAGGCCAAGGCCATCAGGAAGCTGCAGGGGAAGCGGCTGGGCCAGCTCCAGCCCCTGCCACACACCCTGCGTGCCTGGGCGCTGCTGCAGCTGGATGGGCCCCCCAAGGTGTGCAGGGTGGCCAGCTCGCGCCTGGCCACCGCGGCGAGGAACCGAAGCTTCCGGGAAAAGGTACAGCATCCAGGGCAGGGGCAGGCCCTGCCCCAAGTGAGAGTGTCGAGCGTCAGTGTGCTGCAGGGACAGAGTGGGTGGCTGTGGCTGCAACCGCTAAGGTAGATTTGGGGTTAGGGATCTGACAGCCCCTGAGGAGAGTGGGGAAGGGGAGTGGAGCCATACTGTGTGCCTTAGCTCAGGTCTGGACTGCAGAGAAAATCAGCATCTTTGCTGACTCACCTTGGGGTGATGTTTAAATACTTGGATGCTTTTGAACACACACACACACACACACACACACACACACACACACGCTCTCTCTCTCCCTCTCCCTCTCTGTCTCCCACTCTCTCCCTCTCTCACCTAAGACAGAATGATATAAGGAATCACATGTACCAGCTGCCTAAGTCTAACCTTCATCTGTCCATCATCCATCCATCCATCCATCCATCCATCCATCCATCCACCCACCCATCCATCCATCTACCCACCCACCCATCCAGGCACCCATCCACCCACCCACCCACACATACACCCACCCATCCACCCATCCATCCACCCACCCATCCACCCATTCAGGCACCCATCCACCCACCCACCCATCCATCCATCCATCCACCCATCCACCCATCCACCCACCCACTCACCCACTCACCCACCCATCAATCCATCCATCCACCCATCCATCCATCCATCCACCCACTCACCCATCCATCCACCCATCCATCCCCACCCCATGATATTTTGAAGCAGTCTTAGATATCCTATTCAACTTACAGTCAATTATGCATATGAGTCAAAAGATGAAAGATCATTTAAAAATCCTTAGCTACAATATTATGATCACACCTAAAAAAATTGAGTATTAACTCGTTAGTATATCTAACGGTCACATTTCCAACTCCCCAATATCATGGTGATCTTTTCTTTTTGCTAAACAGGATTGCAGAGGCGCACCTAGTGATTGGCTGATGTCTTTTTTTTTTTTTTTTTTTTTTGTGGAACCGGGGATTGAACTCAGACCCTTGTGCTTGTCAGGCAAGCACTTATTCTACTGAGCCATCTCCCTGGCCCTGGCTGATGTCTTTTAAATTTCACTTGAGTGGAAGGTTCTAGCTTTCTTCCCCTTGCGACCCGTCAGTTGAAGAGACTGCATTGCCCTCTGCAGTCTTGACTCTGCTGAGTGCCTGCTAGAGCAGAACATGTTTCTCTGTTTTCTGAGGCTCCTGAAAGTGAGCGAGTTAGCAGCTGGCTTTATAGGCTCCGCTGTGTGGTTTATTTCGTGCACGTCTCGTTTGGTAACAAAGGCCTCGCCACGGAAGCCCCAGGTGCCGCGAGTTGGGAGGCTGCATTTCCTCAGCAATAGATACACCAGGCAGACATGTGGCATCCCCATGCCACTGTCCCAAGGGCTCTGTCCAGTGCCCTGCCCTGGGATCCTGGAGCCTTACTCCAGCCTCTTCTCCCAAGCAGCCTCCTATTTTTGGCGCTGGGGATGGGACCCAGCCTTGTGCATGTTAAGCACACGCTCTCCCACTGAGCTACACCTCAACCCCACAAGTTTTTAGTCACCTGCAGCCGGAAGGGCAGGGGGGTTCCTCAGTTCCATTGCACCTGGCCCTCTGCCCTCACTGTTGCAGTGGACAGTGTGGCCGCTCCTAGGTTCCTGGACACTGGGCTCCCTCAGGCAGGCACACCTCTCCCTGCTCCTAACCGATCCCCTGAGAAGCAGCACAACAGGCTCAGGCTTCACTGTTAGCTGTGTATTTAGGTCCAAGCAAGTGCTGTGACGTGGCTGTGGATGGATGATGAAAGTGGGGTCGGAGTCAGGACCAGGAAAGGGGGGCGAGGGCAGGAACCTCCTGGCTTCTGACCAGTGCTCTGGCCTCACCCACCCTGAGCCCACGAGGAAAACTTTCCTGCACATTCAGTTCTCCTCTTGTTGGGCGCCGCCTGTGTGACTTCTCTGATGGAGCTTTTTATAGGACAGCAATTCGAGAAAGCCTTTCTGAAACATTGTTAGACGAAAAGAGCTTTCTCATTTTATTTCCATCACCCTGAATCAGTTCTGGGGCTGAATGCAACCCTGCGGCACACATCTTTTGTGGGTGCCACCCCCGCCTGCCGACTGCAGCCCAGTCCCTAGTCTTGTTTAGGGTTGAGAAGAGTGTCCTTTCTACTGGCTCTGCTTTCCCCACCTGGTGCCTTTACCCCGGCCCTTCCCTCCCAGGCCCTGCTGTTCTACACGGACGCCCTGACGGATGGCGACCCCAGGCTCCAGCGGGCTGCGTGCATGGCACTGCAGCAGCTCCAGGTGAGCACAGTGAGTCCTCACGGCTGCTGACGGGTGCCTGCTCGTGGTCCTTGCTGAAGTAACTATGAACTTGGAATGATTTCCCTGGGACCCAAAGAAGGGAAGAGGATGGCTAACAAGGGGAGGAGCAGCAGGTGCCCCCCTGTAACAGACTCTGACTGCAGAGGCCCCCTAACACTCCCTGAGCATCTGTTCAACTCTGGGGAGCCACACAGGTGGCCCCAGGGACTCACTTCTAAGATCTTGGGTTCCACACTTTACAATTCCCAACATACTCCAAGGACATCAGACTCATTGGGAAAGAGAAAAGAATGCAAAATATAGAAATGCCCTTAGCAGAAACAACGTTGGCATGCTGGCATATTTCTCTTTTATGGGAGTATGTGAGCATTTTAAATTACCGATCATATGAAACATAGTTTTAAGTCAGGTGTGGTGGAGCATACTTGTCACCCCAGCATTCTAGGAAGCTGAGGCGGGAGAATCCCAAGTTAAAGCTTAAGGAGAGAAAAATACTGACTTAGCAAGACCTTGTCTCGAAAGATGGAGGTAGGCTAGCTCAACATGAGCTTTCAATCACACACACACACACACACACACACACACACACACACACACAGTTTAGCAAGTGAACAAAATAAGACATTTTTGTGTTAGACTGAAAGCACTTTAGAATTCTTCACAAAGAGTCTTATCAAACCCTAAATTAACCTACTTACCCACTCAAAAAATATAGGGTTTTTATCCATTCTAAAAATCATAATGTCACTATGTGCATTTTTATGCACAGTTTCCAAAAACTGTCCTGGGTTCTGGATTTCTGCCCTGGGTGGGACCCGCCTCTTGTCTGTCCACAGCCAGAACACATGAGCCACTTCGGGACTCCTTGGGGCTCCCACCAGCACGCCCGGAGACAACTCGTCCCCTGCTACCTCACCTACAGTTGGCATTTGCATTTTAAGACACCATCCCTCACTCACTGAGAGGCAGCTCAATAGACAGCGCTGCCTCACCCATGCTCCCTGGAGGACAGCCCAAGGGGGGCACCTGGTTAGGGTCACACCCAGCAGGAGGCCGGGGCCCAGCACAGGGCCCTTCAGTCCTGGGTGAGTAGGGGAGTGGGGAGGTGTAGGCAGGGCAAGCCAGGAGGAAGTAGCAAGTCCTGCAGGAAGCCGGTCACATTTCAAAGCGGGCCTTTTAGAGGGTGTCCAATAAGATGGCCTTGCTAGAAGGTGTCAGGGCTGCAGACATATTGCCAGAGGTGCTTCTGTGGGCCGAGGCCACAGAGGGCCAGTCTCGCAGGACTGACAGAAGTGGGCTCTGCCTGTTTCTATCCCTCACTTCCCTCCCTTTCTTCTGTGGTACTGGGGATGAGGCCCAGGGTCTGGTATGTGGTAGGCAAGCGCTGTAGCCCTGAGTCACACTGCAGACCCCCTATCTGTTCCCTAAAATGTCCCCTACTGGAGCTGTATTTTCCTAACCTCACACAGGGCATCGAAAGCATTGACCAGATCGCCAGCCTGTGCCAGTCTGACCTGGAGGCCGTGAGAGCAGCTGCCCGGGAAGCCACTCTGTCCTTTGGTAAAGTAGAGCATTGCTGTCTCACACAGCGCAGTGGGGTCCCTGGCGTTCTTAGTGGAGGCCACCTGCAGCCCTCAGACCTCAGACGGCAGTCACAGGCCCCGTGCACAGCTGCCTTCTGCACTCAGCAGCACCCATGTGGCGCAGTTTGCTCACACAGCAGCGTGGCAAGTGCTTCCTTCTAGGCCTTCAGTGTGGGCCTCACACCCAGAGGCAAGGGCCACAGCAGGGCCAGAACTTGGCTGACTTTGTCCCAGACAGACTCTGTCACTGGTGTGGACGAGGCTCAGTCCACGAGTTGCCAGGTAGTAGCTCCCCTGAGGTTCCTCTGCAGCCTTTTACAGAGACCCCCAAATACCCATGCTAAGTACTAAGGTCCCCTTGGCCTGGCAGGACAGGACACTGAGGTGGGAGACAATCCCCTGACAGAGTGGCCTCTTTTCTATTTCAGGAGAAAAAGGACGCCTAGCCTTTGAGAAGATGGACAAACTTCATGCAGAGCAAAGAGAAGGCTTCTGCCAGGAGGCAGATGTTGAAATCACAATATTCTGAAAAGCCTCAGCGAGCGAGCCCAAGTCCAGCGTGCACATTTCCTTGCTGCTGCCCAGCCCTGGCGCCACACTGGGCCTTGGGTGGGGTGTGCTGGGCACTCCCCAAGTGTGAGCAGGCCAGAGCCAAGAGCGCACTCCAAGGCACTGGGCACACGTGGTGCCACTGGGGAGCAGGGGACATTCAGCACCTGGCAGGCCGAAGCCCTGCACTGAGCGTTCCACCTTCACCTTTGGGAATGCATCGGCCCCCCCTCGGGATGCAGAGCTGGCACCCCAGACAGCCAGCCAGCCAGCCACGCACACAGGGCTGCGGCCATGGTGTGCGTGCTTTTGTGCGCTGGCCGCTCTGCTCCTGGTCCCATAAATCCTGGCGCCAGGGAGGTGGGTTGCTGGCCCAGCTGGCGGGCTGTGCTGATGGAAGACCAAGGTGCAGGAGTCAGGAGCCTCAATAGCGGCTCTGTCACCCCGTCGAGCTGCAGCAAGTGGGAGGCTCAAAGCTAGGACTTCTCCAAGCCACCCCCCAACCGGAGCGGCAGCCCAAACGCCAGTGCGGCTGGACAACAGCTGGCCAGCCGCGAGCCTCATCTTACCGCGCTTGAGAGCACAAAGATGACAAGATCCTGGCCCAGGAGCCTGGCGTGTCAGGGCCAAGGCCATTGGCTCTGACCGTACACATCAAAATGGAATCCAGCTTTGGAAACCAGTCAACGGATGGCCAATTAAATAAACCACTCCAGTAGCCAGGGCTGGCTTGAAGCAAGATTCCACAGAGGAGCATGTTGCTTTAGAGGAAATTTGTTTCCTATTTAAGTGTAATTTTTTTTTTTTTTTTTTTTTAAAAGTTGTGTGTCCTGAGATGCCTCTGTGTTAGAAATATAGAGCTAAAGAGGGATTTGAACTTTGCTGTCAACAATGGCACCAGAAAGCCTTGTAACTTAAACATATTCACTTAAGCTTCCTGTATATATTTTGTGCTTTTGTTGTTAACTTAGTATTTATTTGCCTTGTTCATACGTTCCAACTTCTGAAATTTCAATTAAAAAGCTATTTTAATGGACGTTTCACTTCACCTGAAAAAGGAGATCGTGGTGGTTTCCCCAGCCACCCTGCCAGGGGAGTCAGCTGTGTCCTGGTGCTGTCCCTGACAGGCTTCAGGGGCTCCAGGGCTGCTCTCTCCTGGACAACCGCCCTGCGGCATGGCCTTCTTGCCCCTGCACCTCGGTCCCCGGGTCATGAGTTCCATCTTTATTCCCACACACGCACCCTGCCCGTTCTCAATGGCCTGCTGCAGTTTCTACGCCTGAACCCTTAAGTGGGACAGTGGACCGACACCTGTGACCTGGGGCCCCGGCTCCCACGGCATTCTGAAGTCACAGCACCTCAGCCCCGTGGACCCTGTGGGGGTCACAGCCTGGAACCTTGGAGGATGAAAGGGAATCCTTGGCACCATTTCCGCCACGTTGTACAGTCTGTCGTTACTTCAGAATAGGAAGTCACAACATCCCTTTGGGATAAGATTTGTTTAGTTTTGTCCACAGAAGATCATACTAATTTTTTATATCCTATTTCTATTTCTAAGTCAATCCTCCAGCAGGCGTGACTTCACCACCATCCTGAGGTGTGGGACCACTGTGTGTGATAGGCAATTGGCTAAAGGCTGGCGGTGAGGTCAGTATGGATCTTTCAGCCACTCGTGAAGTCCTGATACGGCGGGCAAGTGTCCTGTGCAGTGGAATCGTGGGAGGGTGACGGGCAGAGGCTGAGGGGTGGGCTTGCCAGTGCTCCTGGCGCTCAGCATCCCAGAACACACCGCCGCACCAACGCCATATGCTTCACATCAACAGAGCGGAAAGAAACAGCTGCCCACGCTGGTTCAGGTCCATGAAGTGGAGAAACGGGAAGTGAGCCAAAGTCATGTTCTTTAGAAAAAAAAGTTTTTATTGTTGCAACTAAAATGGAAACCCATTATTGATATGGCAAGTTGGAAAACTGTACAGTGTGACAGTTCTGTGAGGTCACAGAAGACCCTGAGACGCGCCCCCCACCCACCTGGTCATGCAGCCACATATACACACCTGAAAAGGTATTATACTGAACACCTCACATTTTTTTGTTTTTATTTTTGTAAAAATGGTTTATTCCATGGCCACCGTAAAAAACAACGGCTGGATGAGTAAATATTGGCTTAAGGCATACAGCAGAGCAGCTCACCACCTCTCTAACATATGCGTAACAGGATGGAGAGCCACCTGTCTCCCAGGACAGGGGCTAACCCAGGACCGCCACTGGAAAGGCTACTGTATATACACACCCCAACGACTACGTACAGATACAGGACTTTAAGGGAACGGGCCCAACGCAGAGATGCTCGCCGCCCGGCGCCCAGCTTCTCTGCACCTTGCCAGGGCTCCGCCTCGAGTGTCCTCACACAGAATTGCTCTGTGCTGGCTTCTCCTACATGAAAGGCAAAATGTGAAAATGCTGGCAAGAGAGCAGCTCGGGGCCACAGCTGCCTTTTTGTTTCTTGTTAAAAAAGCCACCGAAGGTGGAGGTCTTAAGTTCCTCTCAAGGAAGAGTCGTGAGCACCATCAGCCCCGCGGGGCTCAAGGGCAGGCAGACACCTCTGGGCAAGGCGGCCCGGGCTGGAGACAGTGCAGGCTGACTAAGGACCATCCCCAGGGGCGCCGGGCTGCTTGCCTCCACACCACGCCCTGCTGGGTGCAGGGGAGCAGGGACCCAGAGAAAAGCCAGTCCCAAGCGTCCAGGGCGTGCGATGTGAGTGGGGCTGGCCACGCCTCGGAATGTCTCGGTTACAGTGGACCCAGCGGGGCCAGGGCAGGCGGGCCTCGCCAGGAAGTGACCAGAGTGTCATGCCAGGAATTAGGCCATTATCTGCTACTGGAAATCATCGCTGCTCTCTGGCTGAATGGTAAGGACTTCAGCACCGGCCTTAGGAGCCGCAGCCGTGTATGGCAGGTCATGCGGAGGCGGGCCGGACTCGGTCATGGGCACATTAGTAAAGCAGGAATCGGAGTTTCTCGTTTCAAGCACATGGTATTTCATGGGGACACAGGAGACCTTACATGCATTCTAATACACACAGGGAATCGGTGATTGAGAACAAGGTTCTAGCAGATAATGGGGGAGGAGAAGACCTGGGACAAAGTCATCTCACATCGTGTATCTTATTAAATACCCAAGTGTTCATTATATATTAGAGCAGTGTTCTATCTTCTCACAGGACCCACAACATCATTGCGTAACAACTGCTCACGGCCGTCCTCCTTCCCAGCACTGGGCTGACGCAGCAGGCTCACGGCAGTCTTGCATTCCCAGTGCTACCTGAGGATTTATTATTGTACTTTTTGATAAAGCCCCTGATGTGGGCTGAAATCAAAAAATTTTAATACCTTATTGGTTTAAGAAAATGCTAGTGCAGTATGTATGCCTTTGGGGAACAAATTAAGAATAAATAAAGAGTGGAGAGGCTTATTCCACATAGACAACACAGAGACCTCCAGGGAGAAGGCTGTTATGCGGCTGCCTGGGGCATCCTAGGACCTGCTGGAAGGGAGGGGACAGCCCGAGCCTGGAGCCTGGAGCCTGGTGAGGGCCACCGCTGTGGTACTACCAGCATGGTCCTCTTTTGCTCTTTCCAGAAATGGATTTGGGACTCACGGAAGGAGGAGGGGAAGCAAAAGGAGAAGCAGGATACGTGGCCCTGGGAGGCGGGCTGAGCGTGGGGGCGCAGCTTGGTGCTGTCTGCTGCTCGTCCAGCGGCGCCCACCGACCGAGGCAGGCCTGCCAGCTGGGAGCAGAGGCGGGCAGTGGGTGGAGGAGGGCGAGGTCATGAGCTGCTGCTGAGCAGAACTGGAAGGAAACCGAGCATTTCAGGTGGGCCCTGACGCACATGGTAGAGCTGACTCATGCACGACCCTGGCCACGCCGCCCCCACGGGAGCCAGCAGCCCAGGGGCCCTGGGTGTTTTCCGATATCCTCGTCCCCTAAAAATCACTCCAAAGGAAAAAATATTTGCATTCTGCTAAATTATCTGACACACTCCAAGATGGCCACCTGGAAGGAGGTAAATATTTCAAAGGATGAAAAAAAAGTCCTGCCAGGCAATTTCCAAGGTTTCTAAGGCTACCCTGCCCCTCCTCTCCCTGTAAGAGCAGCACCTTTCTAAGGTGTGGACTTTTACTGAAATGGCACTTATTCTGGAAACCGCAGGGTAAAATGCCAGCAGCCAGCCTGGGGGTGAACCTGACCCTGAGCAGGGGCCTGCAGGAGTGGGTGATGAGGGCTGGTGCAGGGGCACGTTGGCTGTCACCAGGAGGGTCAGTGGAGAAAGGAGCAGGGCGCCCTGAGCGAAGCAGGCCTGTTTTCTAGAGATGCCTTGGCGCTCTCTTCTCAGAACGGGAAAGCTCGCAGGCACTGTCCAGACTCGGGGTGTGCGCGGCAGACAGCGTGCCTGAGCCACAGCAGCGTCCCAACCCTCTTTTCCAAGGAAGTTTACATTCGTAAAAGTTTGGGGTTCTTTCCTTGGGAAATCAAATGTAAGCTGTGTATCTCATCGCACCACCTAGTAAGGGTGCACGACATCTTGTAAGTGCCTAGTCATCTTTCTCCAGAAATAACAAAAAGCTGCTTTTTATAAAGGTTAAAAACAACAATGTGTTGTAATTCTATTTTTCAAAAACAAATGAACAACAACAACAAAAAAGCGATAGAGAAAGAGGAAATGGGGGAGAAAAAAGGGGGCAGAAAGCAGAGAAGAAGGGAGGGAAGGAGGAAGGAGGGAGAGAGGGAAAGAGGGAGAGAGAGACAGACAGACAGAGACAGAGAGACAGAGAGAGACAGAGAGAGAAACAGAGAGAGAGAGAGAGAGAGAGAGAGAGAGAGAGAGAGAGAGACGCGTATTTGGCATTTTCTCTACTTACTCCTGAATAGGTTAAGGCCCTGAGATTAGACTCTTATATTCTTGGGACCACAGGGCTCCTTAAAACCCCAGTGCAGCAATCCTTACTTCTCTCATTAGCCCTTCCACAGTTCCAGACTTTAAACACCTTGATCCGTTCTTTCTGAGACTGGCTCAGATGCTCCTCAAAACAGCATCCTCGCCCGGCACGGCCAGCGCTTCCTGCGCTCGTGCGCCTCACTGTCCCTGTCAGTGGAAATAGACCTTGTAGCAGAGGTACGCTCCGGCCGTGAGTGCTGTGGCCACGCACACGTGCACCAGGAAGGGCTTCCAGGGAGGGGGCGCGCATTCCTGCTCCTCCTCCTTGGGCGGTGACGGCTCCCCCTTGGCAGGGCAGGCAGCTTGGGTGCTGCACAGACCTCCACCAGCCACCCGACTTCTAACTTCAGTGTCTCGGCTCCTGCTGAGGAGGGAGGGGAGAGATGGGTTATTTCTTTCCCTCAGGGACACAGAGGTTAGCCTGGGCACTATTATCTGGGAGCAGTTCTACGTAGGAAGGCGATGGTGACACTGGCCAGTGCCACCCAGCCAGAGGACCAGGCCAGAACAGACAATGACAATGGCCTGAGGCGCTCTTGTTACCCCAGGCCAGGGTGAGGTGCAGGGGCACCTGGGTAATCGGCCACCGTGCAGGTCAGCTCGGCTGGAGGCCCCTGGTGTGTGGTGAGTATCACTTCCTGGCCCCCGTTATCATGAGCTGAGCGCACACTGGCCAGTGGGTGCACCCAATCCCATCTACCACGGCAGCGTACCCCAGCAGGACACCGCATCCCTCATCCTGAGATACTCCAGCTGCAACTGTCTAATTTTTACCACTGCCAAGGCTGCTGGGGCGAGCACAACCACCTCCCTGTCCCTGTGTACTCGTCTGAGAATCGCTGCAGGCTCCACCTGGAACACGAACCATTCCCGAGTCAAAGCACACACTCTAGAACTGCCCTCCAGAGGGAGGCACCCAGGGGGCCCTGGCAGTCCTTCAAGCTTCTGGGCAGTGCCTCTTCTACAGGAAGTCTTCTCTGACCACCTCAGCACCCATCAAATGCCCCAAGTCTGCTGCACTCCTACAGGATGGTCTAGGACAGGGCGGAGGGCATGTTCCAACTTTATCTAAGTACTCTGTATGCATCAAGAGGTGTTCAGTGAGGTTTGTGTGGATGTAACAACGCAGAATACAATGATATAATCACAATGCACAGAAGGCTCAATTCCCCAAAGACTCTCCTGGGGACTGAAGCTAAGTGTTCAGCTGGACATCGCCTGTCCCAGCTGGCCAGAAGCCCAGGACCCGCCTATCACCACTCAGTTATGCAGAGCTCAATTCCTATGAGCACCACAAGGTGGAGCTAGAGCGCCACAGAAGCGGATGGCCTCCTGGGCTGCATGGACTGGGCAGGACAGCTCCTCTATCCTCCAGAGGGGCAGCTCTCCAAGGTGGCTGTGTGCCCAATGTGGATGTGTGCTTGCAGAGGGGAGGCACGTATTTCTGGAGCAGGTCACTCCCCTTCCCCAACAGGCCAGCCCCTCTCACATTACCTGCCCATGCTGCAGGGTACACTTAAGGGGGTTCTGGTTTCTTCCTCAATGGGGCCATCTTTATCCTCTTCACTCTCATCCTTTACCCATTGGTGGTTTGAGAAGAACTCCTTGCATCTGCCATTGTGTGGCTCCAGGATTCTTTTGGGTGGCCGAGGCGGAGGGGGCACGTGCTCAGGTGGGGGCTCCAGGTCCTCGTGGGAGAGCTCCTTCCACTGGTCCTTAAGGAGCAGAGGAGGAGCCGTCAGTGCGCACTCCTGGCCCTGCCCTCCAGTGGTCTCGCTCCCCAAGGGCTCTCACTTCTCTGCCCCAGCCCCACACTTGGAAGGGAAGTCTGGGAAATCGAGCCTGTGTCCTGTCAGTGCCCTATGGGTGAGCACTTCAAAGGCAGAAACGGACTCTGCGAACATTCAGACAACTTTTCAGCTATGTTAAGCACAAAGGACAGTTATTTCTGCTGGCATCTGACAGCATGTGAACTCTCACAAGTGACCGCCCCCTTCCACCCGAAGTCAGGCCATGGGCATGGGGCTCAGAGGCAGAGCGCCGGCCCAACATGCACAGGCCTGGGTTTGAGCCCCAGCCCCACAAAAAAAAACAACAGCAAAAAGACAAAGCTGTAACTGCCCACGCCGGGTCCGGCTGAAGCCATGCTGACCTGCACCGAAGAGTCTCCCATGATGAATTTGGCACCTTCGATCACGGCCAGGTAGGAGAAACGCAGCTGGTCGGCCGTCTGGATCAGCCCCATCCGGAACCTCCTCATCTCCAACAGCACTTTCTTGATGTCCACGGATGAAGGGTCTTTCCTCTTGTCCATCTGAAAGTTACACAGAAGACAACTCAGCCAGCGCCAACTCTCCAGTGCAAGGTGACTTCACACATTCAGTGGCAGGAGCGCAGGTTTTCTAGCTAGGAAAATCACAGAGGGGCAGGCAGAGAATTCTAGAAAATGTGGCAAAATCAGGCCCCTTTGGGCACGGGGTTGAAACAAGTTAGAAGACTCTGGCTACCTGGATTCCCCTTTGAAGTTGGGAGCAATCTATGAAAACAGCTGTTTGAGCAAGAACATTTTACCATGGAGAAGCTGTTAAAAAGCAAGGGCCAGGGCTCAGTGTGGGGACATGCAGGGAATTCCAGCACTCTAGGAGGCTGAGGAAGGAGGATCACAAGTTCGAGTACAGCCTGGGCAACTAGTAATTTTGCAAGATTGTCTCATAACAAAAAATTTTTTAAAAAAGGCAGGGGGAGGCCAAGAATGTAGCCCAGAGTGAAGGCTCTGGCTTCCACCCCCAGTACTGGGAAGAAAAAAAGCAAAGCTCAAAGCTCGTTGCTGCCCGAGGAGTGCATGTATGGCGATGATAACTGAAGAGCTGTGGCCAGGCAGGGGTGGGTTCAATGCATCCCGTTCTCTTCTGAGAGCCCGCAAAGGCCTCCTCACCAACAAGAGGCAGGTGTCCGCCAGGCAGAAGGTCCCCGACCTGCCGATGCCGGCACTGCAGTGCACCACAATAGGGCCGTGCTCCGGGCTGAGGGAGCCCGACTCACGAACTTTGAAAAGAAAGTTCAGGAATGAGGCTGGTGACTCTGGGACTCCGAAGTCAGGCCATGTGGTGTAGTGGAAGTGCAAGATCTCTCGAGTTTCTTGGGTCTGAAAGAGAAAAACACTTACGATGATGCTAAAAGAAGCACGGGTACAGAAAGCCTGAAATCCCAAGCGCACGACCCAGCTCTGCCCCCGTCTAGCACCCTCCAGAGCTCACCAGGAGTCACTCTGCAAGTCAGGCGTACAAGGGCTAACAAGCACTGGCAGAGCGCGCCGCCTCGCTATTCCTGACGCTCCCTGAGGGGCCACGGCAGGACTGTGGCTCCAGTACTACGCAGCCAGGTGGGCAGAAAGTGCTGGGAACACGCAGCCCTTGGTGTGCTTGGGAACCAGGAGCTTCAGCCTTTTTTGTCAGCAACCGGCACCCAGTCCTACCTCTTACTTCAACTGGTGACTGAGCAACAGGAGTCAGGAGGATGCTAAAGTAGGACACGCACACCGCTCAGATGCAGATCCAGCACTCAGCACAGCTCGGCGAAACCCACTCGAGTAGTCCTGCTCCTCCTTCCCTCCCCACTGTTACTGGACTGCTCCCCATGCAACATCATGTTGCTGCACCCAGGGTACTTGTGACCCCTGGCCACATGTGACCAGCTGAACCCCCTGGTTCAGACACACAGAGAGACACACAGAGACAGAGACACAGAAGTGGTGGTGTTCCTTGCCCTGAGCCTGGCAATCCAAAACGGTAGGCCAGGACTCAAGCCTGGCCAGTTTGGGTCTAGGAGCTGGTGGCTGGCCATCATGTTTGTTAGTGTCCCCTGGGGCTGCTTTGGGCCCCTTCCACCGTGCTCCTGTGGGACCCCAGGTACCCTGCTTACTTGGGGTGAGCTCTGCTCACCACGGTGCTGAAACCACATATACACAGGGTGTGAGAGAGGTATCATCCAAGAGAGGGGCCCCCGATGGCACCTACCCACGCACTTACTGTAGGGTTTTCCAGTTCTAGCTGTCGTACTGTGTAATACGACTTGATGTCTTCCGAGATCAATGTTAATTTCAAATTTGTGTCATCAAAGACCATCTCTCTTTTTTCTTTTTGTGGCCAGTACTGTGCACACTTTATCTAAGGGAAGAAATAACAATGGGTTATCGTTAGCAACCGTCTGCACTCCGTGAGCTTCAGGACTGCCGAAGCCCGGGGTTCCCTGAGTGTTGGGGGGCACATCAGCCCGGCGGGCTGCCTCTCAGGAGAAGGGGCTGGCTGGGAGGACAGCAGCTGCTCACTCAGGCTGCTGTCCCTTCCCGCCCGGCAGCTCCAGACTTCCCAACAGCAGCAGGGTGCCCCTGGGCTCTTGCCCACTGGCTACGAGAGAGGCTGCAGTGCAAGGAGGTTCTGCTTCCCACAAATGCCTTTATGTAGGAATTTCAACCATTAGCAAGAGCGGGTGGGGCTGCCAGCAAAGGCAGACACCTTGGCCCGGGAAGGCACCTGCAGGCAAGGAAAACAGGGCTGAACAGACCACAGGTAAGTAACTGAGGGCTGCCTGGAGGGGCCGGGCTCAGCCTTTCCTTTTGGCTTGGTTTACTTCATAAAAATACCTCTGATGCTGTCCTTTGATAATTTCAGAAACAGCTTAACAATCCTGATTTAAATGTAGGTCATTCAGGCTTTTTGAAAAGGAAGCACCCCGCCACCCTTAAAGCAAGCCCACAAAGCTCTGCTTGTGTTGCAAGTTTAAGGAACCGGACGCACACTTCGTGGCACACTTTGCCTGAGCTAGACCTTGTGTGGACGCTCCGGCTACCCCACTGGGGCAGATGGTGACGTGGGTGGAGGAAGCTGCTTCAGGTGAGGCCCAGCAGGGACAAGGTGGATGGTGGGAAGCTTTCGGGGGAAATGCACCTGTGCTGTGGGAATGCAGAGACTTCTTGGTTGGCCCAAGTTACAAGCAAGAGGTCAGAGGAGCGGTGAGGAGCAGTAGGGCCAGAGGGTGACCAGGATGGCCTGGACAGTGGCTGAGGATCCAGGCTCAGGGGAGTAGCAGGAGTACCGCCAACGCCGGCCCTGTGCCCAGGAACCTGCGGCACTATCTGGGGACAAAGGAGGAGCGAGGCACCTCTTGAGGGTGAAGCCAGGACCACAGACGCCCCTGGTCCTGCTCCACCATGGCTGGAAGTTACCCCCAGACAAAATTAAAGCAAACAGCAAAAAGTCAGAGAAATTAATGAAGAAATTCCTGGGGTGATGCCAGCGCAGCAGCGTACTTCCCAGTGCCAGGACAGACGCCAGCAGGGCTTGCTCAAGGGCCCAGACACCAGTCTGCTTGAAAGCCTGGCCAGCTCTACTGACGTCACTGCCCTGCGCTGACCGCGAGCCACCAGAGAGGAGCCTCTCGGATGGGGCCCACCTGTCATCGTGGAAGCAATGTCACCACTCAGGACACAGAAGTCTTAATTGTATGCTGAGGTCCCCTTGGAGCCAGAACACATGGGGCAGTCAAGAAGCAGGACCTCAGAAGAACTGGAAAGGATGCACCTGTCTCCACCCTTCTGATGGCTGGATTTTCCAATGCTTCGAGATTACAGAAGAAGAGCCTGACCTGCTGGGCTCGGGGCCCCCTGTGCTGAAGTGGGCGCCCACAGAGAGCAGGCAAAGAATGCAGCAAGGTGCAGAACGGCCGTCGCTGCACAGGAGGCGCTGGCGCTTCTTTTTTTTTTTTTTTAATTTTATTTATTTATTT
>NW_004524653.1:7216434-7230615 GCF_000260255.1 Octodon degus
ATGTGGTGCTGGGGGATTGAACTGCGGTCCCTGATGCTTTTGCTAAGCTTGTTCTAAATAGGTGCTTTAGACCACTGAGCCATCTCTCCAGCCCGGCGCTGGCGCTTCTGAGCAGGACAGACAAGCTTTTATTTAAGTCTCACTTTTATATGCTAAGCACTCACCTTCAGAAGCAAAAGTAAAACTTAATCTTGTCATCTGGGTAGAAACTAAGATTGGCACGTGCCTACAGTCCCAGAGGTTTGGGAAGCTGAGGCAGAAGCATGGTTATGGTCAAGGCCACCTGTGCAGCTCAGGCAGACCCTGCCTCAAGATAAAACTAATGAAAAGGGGGCCGGGGCTAGCCACTTCACCAGCCCACCACACGGACAGGCATGACTACAACCGGAGCCTGGCCTTAGCCCTGGGGCTGAGCGTGCTGGACAGCGCTGCAATTCCAGGGCTCTCCTCACCCACCCCAGACAGCAACTGGCAGTAGCAACATCCTGGTGTCGCCAGAGCCCCCATGTCCACCATGACAGCAGAGGTTAGCAAGAGCCCTTGGGTCGTTTCAGAATAAACAGCTGGGCGACTTTAAGAAAAACCCATGCAAGTCATCTACACGACCCCAAGACAGATGATCTGGCTGCCTCGAAGAATTAACAACACAGAGAACTCAGCAGGCAGAGTCCAAGAGAATGCGTGAGGCCTATCACGCCAATGCTGCCTCAAAATGCAGTGTCCTGCGCACAGAACCACCTGAGCTCCAACGGGCCACACTCTCTAATGGCAAATGACACTCGCCTGGATGGCTCTCCCTGTGCAGACAACACATCCAGCCTTTACACACAAGCGTTTGTCTAAAGTCAACTTTAAAACTGAACCAACGAGAACTTAGGGCATTGGAATGACCCCAAGCTAACACACAATCACCTGTATACCTGGTTTCCAGGAAACACACGAGGTCCTATGAGGTAACAGGCAGGTTTGTTAAAAGCGAGAGGGGGTGTCCTATACTGTTTGTTGAAGGAAGGAAACCATACGGCAAATATGAGCCAAAGGGAACTCTGGGTAAACTGCTCTCACCGCAGGTCATGGGGAGGGAACTGACCGACACTCACTGCAGCTCTCCAGCATTCCTCCTGGCCACCCCTCAGGAGTGAGCACGCTGAAGCAGAATTGAAAAGATGGACACCAAAGAAACTTCAAGATTCTCAAACCATGCACCACTTTTCATGCCAACTGGCACGTCTGAATAGCCCTAGTGCAGTGGAATAGTCGCCAACAACCCCTCTTGACCATCGTGTACTGCGAAAACAGCTGCTAAAGCCACCTGTGTGCCTACAGAAAAGATGCATTATGGGAACTTCTGGCAACAAACACTAGAAAGTAAAAGGCAATTCTTACATCTGATGATTTCTGAATAAGTATGTTTGCTTTAAATTCCCAACCCTCAATATCATCTAGAGTAGTTTGCAGACACTAAAGTAAGAGACAAATGCTTCCCCCTGGGGACACTGGACAAAGTGTGCAGATAGGTGTGACAGCTGCTTTGCGACTGGGGTTCTATAGGTGGGCAGTGGCCAGTAATGCCACCGAATATCCTGCAGCGCCCAGGAGGCCCCCACGCTCGCAGACAGGGCAGCGAGTCCGAACGCCCGAAGCCCAGGGGCCAACGTGCCGCCTGCACACCACACACAGCAAGTTCCCCTGTGGGACCCTAACGGCTTGTTCCCTTATGCATAACCGCTGGCAGCACTGGTGAACAGCAATGGTTTGCTTCACATCTCCAACTTTACACTGTACTAATCAGGCCACAGGAGGAGAGAGAAAACAATGAAAAGCCACTTTCACCAAAAAAGTACTTCCTAAAATAAGAAGCACAATTTGCTCAGCTGAGCATGGAAGCAGACTCCATACCTGTCCCATGCGGTGTGTGCAACACACGCTCGTGGCTTACACCACGGGCAGGGGCAAAGCAAGACGAAGCCCCAAGCATGACCTCCCAGGCACACAGCCCGGGAGGGCTGCTGTCCTCAAGCAGCCGTGTGGGCAGGGAAGCAGCTCTGTGGGCAGCGCTCTGAGCTCCCTCTACGGAGCTCCCTTCAAATTGCTCCTTCTTAGTACCTATATTTTTCACCATCTGGGCCAGGCCCGGGCTTCCTCGGGGCGGCTTCTCAGGAGCCCTCGCACCCTGGCAGGCCCAAGGCAGCCAGGACAGCTGAGTGAATGGTGCCCCACTGGCCCCAGACAGCACAATGGCCGGGACCTGGCGAGTGCCAGGGGCGTACAGTTCTCTGCTCTGCTCTGCCCACACTTCCTGATCGGGTCCCACAGTCCACGTGGCACCTTCCTCTGGGCTTCACCAGACACACCAGCAGAGCCCAGAGAAGGGTGAGAAGCCACTGTTGCTGCTGAACACCAGCCCTGGGCCCTGCTCACAAGTCGGTCTTACGGAAGAGAGGGGCATCATGGAGCAAGTATGGGAAGGAGGAGGGTAAAGGACAGCAGGGTCGGGGCGACTGACCGTAGAAAGCAACCTGGGGAGACGGGACATGACACGGAAGTGGGCGCTGCAGTGCAGACTCTGGTCCAGGGAAGAAGCTGAAAAACAAAGCCTGTCCTGGCTGGAGGCCTGAGAGTCGGAGAGGGCAGGTAAGCGGGCCAGACATGCACCCTTTTGCAAACCATGCCGCACAGTCCTTCGAGGCAAGAGTGAGAAAGACTGCTGTTGAAGCATGGTGCAGAACGGGCGGAGGAGGGCAAGCAGGAAGCAGCAGGGGCTACAGGGAGACGTGCAGAGGGGGATGTATCTTAAGTCATGAGGAACTTGAAATGCTACGGCTCTGAAGGGCAGTGGCTGCTCAGGTGGACGATACTCTTTGCGAAGCAGCATGGCCTGAAGCCAAGCACCTGCGCTTTCGCAGCACAAGTCTAACCAGGCAGCAATGGCTCCCCCATCGGCACCGAGCCACCTGTGTGCCAACAGGAGCCACACGACAATAAGCTAAAAAGGTGGTAACAATGAACAAATGCACTAAACAGTGCATCTCAAGAACAACTATGTTGACCTGATGATTTCCACTCCGGAAGCAGGGGAGAGAGGTGCAGCGTAAACACATCAGGCTCTGCACAGCCTGATGCAGGAGCCTGTGCAATGAGTTGAGGGCAAGCTTTTTATTCCCTTTTTATTCACTTCACTGCCTTGCTTGCAACTAACACGTATTTATTTATTGTTTCTTTGATTTTTTTAAGTTTAAAAAAATCATAGGAGAGAAATACAGAAGCAATAAAAAATATGGAAACTTGGACAGAAACGTAACTTTATGGCCAGCACCCAGTGAGGGCAGAGGACACGGATGCAGGACTTACCGAGCCCTTCTCGATCACGCGGTTGAGCATGACCACGCCCCTGCTCCTCTGCTCCCACACCATCTCCCAGAAGTGCCCACATGTGTTGGGCAGTGGGCCCTGCAAGCACAAACACACAGCGTGGGCTGCTGGAAGCACAGTACATGGAGCATGAGCTCACCTTGGGTGGCTGTCAGGTGGCAGTGTCCCAAGTCTTCAGCAGCCCAGGTAGAGCAGTAGTCTCCCCTTCCTAGGGGGCAGTAGCAGCAGTTCTAGGTTTCCCACACAGCGATGGTCATTTTTGCCACTTCCGCTTCCCATGTGGGCAGCTGGCTGTGGGGCTCCCTTGCGTAAAGGCAGTTGAGTCGCAGGATGCAACAAGTGGGAGCAGGCAGGTGCTGACCGGGCAGTGAGCAATCATCCTGCCACCTCAGGCAAGGCATTTCACCACTCCCTTTGGGCCTCCCTCTGCTTCCCCATCTGTCTCACTTGACTGAGTATAATACCTGTTCCTAGGGTGGTGAAAATCTAACCATATTCCTATCTGTGAAGGACTTTGTGCAGCCCCTGGACTGCAAGTGCCCAATATGATGTGAGCGACTGTTCTTACTACTAATGATGGGCCTGAAAGCCTTTGTCCTCAAACCACAGATCTAAGAGACACGGACACAAGGGTTCACTGTCACTGGGGCAGGGTGGGTGCCTGGTGAGGAGCTGACTCGTCTAACTCCAGCCCAGCAGGTATTTCCTGCATACACAGTGTGGATGCCTGCGGGGGATGTCACTGGTCGTCTCCCACCCCCTCCAGCATTCGGGGCTTGTCACCGCCTTGGGCCAGCACCATTCCTTGACTTGTTTCCATTCTCACCCCTTAGTCTTGCTCTGTCTACCTGTGCTCCTCACACTTTCCTTGATCACGGCAGCCTGCAGTATCCGCTCACTTTCTTCCTGGACTCTTTGCAAACCAACTACCTCAACCAGGCGACAGGTGCCAGCTGTGTCTGAGGAAGTGCTGTGGAGACTCAGACAGCAGTGACCACAAGCGTGGCTAACGGACAGACAGCCCCTGGCCGGCAGAGGTCACATGGCACCTTGCTGGCCACCTGCGCTGCCCATCCTCCAGCCTTGGCAAAGACCCCCAGGCCCTCCACGGCACAGCTCTCCCAGCTCTTGGTTACTCACCTGTCACCCTCTGTTCCAGCCCTGCCCAGTTTAAAATGGATCTGAAGGATTAAACCTAGCTAAGATCTGAGATGCATACCACACTTAGCTGACACTTCCTGGGGAGGGGAAGGAGGACTCCTCCAACATCACTCTCAACTCATTTACAAAATGAGAATACAGATCCATGTTATTTGCATAATGAACAACACTGAAACTAAAAAATGGGAAGGGTTTCCTTGGTTCGGTAGCTTAGAAAACATCTTGGTCATCTGGTCTAGGAGTGCTATTTTTGGGCCAGACTGCTGATTCCTTTTGAAAACCCCAGGGCCAAGGGGACACATAAGCAACCTCTCGATGTCCATGGTACCACCTCACAGAAGGGATGGCTGCCTCAGGTTCCAAGTGGCTGCCAGGGCAAGGGGACGGGGGTGGGCCAGCACTGTAAGCGTCCCTGTAATTTCTTAATGCTGTCTGATATGCGGTACCCTACCATGGGCATGCACAGGGCTTCCCGACATCACACCAGAGCTAAACAGCTAAAATCAGGAAGAAATCTGACTTCTCTAAAAGGAGAAGTTATTCGTGCCCTAACCTCTTCCCACCAGCCGGCAGCTCCTGCCTCACAAATGCCAGCTCCAGCAGCTCACCGCAAGGCCCAGAGTGCCGAGACAGTGCCCCACACGCATTCTGGCTGATGTTGTCAGCGCGGGCCAGGAGGCACCTGGGTGGATCTGGGTCACAGACAGGGAGGAAGGGGGAGGGGAAGAAGGGAGAGGAGGAGGACCACAGGGGACCCGGCCCAGCTGCGGGCCCAGGGTAGCCTTTGCTCACAAAGCTTTCTGCTCCACCAGTTTTAATTTCCCCAAATGAAACAGAATTATGATGCTTAAAGTCGCTCATAGTCTAAACCATGTATAAGAATGGTGAAAAACAAAACACTAAAGTTTAAACCAACTTACAGGTAACAAGTTACACCTGGAGAAAATTAATAAAAACCAAACTGCTTTGTCCATTTTCCCAGATACTCATGGTCATTTCGGTCTCACATCATGAAGTATTGTATAAGAGGCTTGATTATTAAACCACTTTCATGACTTTTTTTTCCCCCAGAAAAATGCCAAAGCCAATAGGAATTTTAAGTGATTTTTCATGCTTGTTCATATCCTCTAATGATGCTTATTTTTTTTTCTGCGCCAAAGAATGTGGCCCGCCATGAGGAATTCTGAGTGCTCTCTGGGCAGAGCGGCCTGGCCTGCTGCTCCCCTCCAAGACCTGCTACCGGAAGCGCTCGCCACAGACACAAATCCTCTGGGGTCGGCCGGGGCCTCCTCTAGTCACGGCTCTGCCACCCTGTCTACAGATGCCTGCGACTCAGTGCTGCTTCCTGGATGCTCTTACTCTCAGTCATTCCTCCCTCCCTCTCACTCCCTACTTTCTTTATTTTCATTTGTTTTTTCAGAGAGGGTCTTGCTGTGCAGCTCAGGCTGGTCTTGAACTCGCTATGCAGCCAGGTGGGCCTTGCACTCCCAGCAATCCTCTTGCCTCAGCTTCAGGGTCCTGGACTATAGGTGGGATTTCACGCCCACTCCACCCACTCATTTCATACTTCCCAGGAAATATAGCAGTTTTATAATCAAATTATACTTCTGTAGGAAGGTTTTTTCCTCCATCTTGTTACTTTTTGATTTGTTAAAAACCTGACTTCCTAATACCTCTAGATTTTATTTGCAGAGAGACAAAAGCATTCTAAAACTTTATAAAGTGACATTTAAAAAAACTCAGGTAATGTGTTTACCTGGGTGAGAATGTAACTCCTTTGGGCTTCTTCCATTTTTATCAAACTTGCATTGATATAGTCGTTATCCTCTTGATGTAGTTTAATCCGACTATGGTCAACTGAAAGGTGAACCAGAACTCAGGTTAATCCTTGGAGGGTCACAGTGTTTCCTCCGAGGCAAGCAGAAGAAGGAGCCCATGCCATTAAGGCAGTCACACCAGCGGAGGCCTGCTATATTAGGTGACACTGGTTATGTGTGGGGTGCCTCGTTCTTAGAAAGGTTTCTTTGGAGCTTGAAAGCCAACACTAAACAGTACCAACAATACACTACAGGAAGCCCCAGATTATGCCCTCCTTGTAAGTCCGTCCTAGGCCCTTTCTTCCTATGAGACCTATCACTCTCTCCATGTGGGGCAGACCCAGGCATCGGAGGCTCTGTTTTCTGGAGCTGAACACAAACCTCTATAGGGCAAAAGGCAGAGTGGCTTCAGTCTCTAAAAGAGAACAAAATTCACCCCAGTTCTACCCAGTTCCCCAGAAGTGGCTGGCACAATGAGCTGGCAGAGCAAACTCAACTACGGCCAGCAGTCTCGGCCCACAGAGCTCTGCACACAGCTGCGCAGCAGCCAAACCTGGAGTTCCTTTCACACTTGTTCTGTTCTTCAAAAATTTGAATATAATGAACTTAAATGACTGTAAATCTTTTCAGTGTCACCAGGAAAGACATTTAAAAGAGAATTTAAATGTTTTGGAAAAAAAATCCACACACTGAATGTATATAAATGTAACTTGGAAATTAGGTTTTAGAAATGAGTTTCATTTGAAGTTGTGCTCTAGGTATTTATTTAAAAACCCAAACCCATTTTTCCCTTTATCATTGTTTTGTCACAAAAGCAGTGGTCCCTGGCAGCCACGCTTCTCACTCTGCGGGCCAACAATGCAGGCGGGTACTTTCATTTCTGGCACAAAACAAAGGACAATGGACTTGGGTGACCTCCCAGAAATGGCCCCTCCTCCCTGAGATCAACAGGACAAGGATTAGTTACTGGGAATAAGCGGCATGGGAGTTTTTGTTCCTGGTCCAAAGAGAGGGGTTTTTGTGTGTTTTTTTTTTTTTTTTTTATTAAATAATCAACCTCTTAATTCTATAATTTTTCACCATTGAGGGTTAATAAAAATCGAAATACTAGACTGGGCGTGGTGGCGCGAGCCTATAATCCCAGCTCTTGGGAGGATGTAAAGCGGCAGATCACCACGAGTCCAATCTAGTAGTGAGACCCTGAACACCCTGTAGGCCCTTCCCTAAAATACAAAAAAAAACCCCAACAACAGCAACAAAATAACCCTGAGATACTTGGGTAATTTTTAAGGGCATCAACATGACCAAAAAAAAAAAAAAAAAAAAAAATCTTAAATCAAATTGGTGTGATTGGTACTGATTTACTGAGTGGATTCAAATGGCACTGGGGACCTAGGATGAACCACTTGTCCTCTGGGCCTTGTTGCCTCACTGGCTGAATGCAAGGTATGCAGAGGCTGTGGGAACAGCCAGTGAGCCAGGGCGAGAGCTGCTGTTGCCACCACGGAACCATAAGCCCCGCGGGCAGCAGTGACCTTTGCCCTAGAGCCATTCTCTGGTTTCCTTGCAGCATGAATTGCAACCCCCACCCCATGGCAGGAGAGAAGACAAGAAACAGTATGAAGAATAAGACTGGGATGAAAAAGTTGGGGACTGTTTCTGAGGAAGAATATTTTAAATGTTGTAAGACTGGCTTCCGAAACCATTTAGGTAAGAAATCATTAAAAATGTAGCCAAAGAATCTTGTGGTCAGTGCTGTATTTCAGTTCAGAAACGCGCAGCTACAGTGAGCAACCTGCAAATCCTGGCGCGGCGCTGTGTGAAAGGGATGCACAGTGGCTGTCCTATCCTGCGCAGATCTGCAGGTGGCAATTTCCAGCCAGGACTTCACAGCAGATTTCTGTTGCTGCTGCTGTTTCTTAAACACATGCAGTGGAAACGTAAAGTGCCTCAGCCTGCACGGGGTAAATCAGAGGCACCAGGTGCTGGGCGCAATCAAATGCCACCCGAGCACTTCAGATGTCCTGGCGGCCAGTGTTTACTGAGCACTTACTATATGTGGGCGACGTGCTTGTGCTGCCTCCTTGCACACTCCTATGAGGCGTGACGCCTGCTTTGCAGACAACCAGAGACAGAACAGTTTGTCCAAAGCCACACAATTCCAAGAGGGCACGCTGGGACATCAACTCGGGCAGGGAGCCGTGGTGGCAGCCCATGAGGCACAGCCTCTGTGCCGATCCCAGGTCCTCCAGGCTCTGAGCACATGCCACAGAGATGTTGCAGCCAAGGTCCCTGGCTCCTGTCTAGTGGCCCTGGAGGGGAGTTCCAAAGGCCTCAGTAGCCTAGTGGACATGGCAAAGTTTGGTCCTGAATGCAGTGCAGGGTTTTTTTGCTTCACACAAACTCCACCATGTTCAGCTATGTACTTTGAGGACCCTGGCGCCAGTCCTCAGAGGGCGGGAGGCTGAGGCAGCAGGCGCACCGGCAGCTAAGGACAGAGTGCGCAGAGAGGGATGTTTTTGCTGAGGGGTGGCAAGTCCCTCTGTGTGCCTGTGTGGGGCATTGCCTCGGGTCCACACAGTGCTGGGACTAAGAATGTGTGGCTGAGCCACCAAGACCAGGGACAGGTTGCACTACGCCCGCCACACTCTGCCTCAGCTGGCAGGAAAAAGACTCAGCACCAAATCGTCAAAGCTGAAAAAAAGTGCTTTGTACTTGGCTGCATTTTCCAAAAACTGAAACCTTACCTTTCCTACAATGGTAGAAAAAGGAACTATTCCTGTAAATCTCGAATGCCCACTTATAGGAACCAATCACATCATAAACCCCTTAATTGCTGCATGGTTATCTGACCCCTGGGGCGAAGGGGGTCTGGGTGGAGATGGGCTGGAGTGGAAGCAGAACAAGCCCCAGAGGTTGTGGGGATACTTACAGGGACTGACGTCTCGGTACCTGTTTCGGTTTTTGTTCTTCGGAAGCTTAGCCACTCTACAGGGAAAGTCACTGGCTTCACGTCGGATGTTCTATAAGAAAGGATAGCGAGTTCTCAGGAACCTTCCAGACATTCAACTGAACATGGGCTTTCTGCCAGGCTTAAGGGCAAAAAGAGATGTCCAAGAGGGCCAGGTGGTGTGGAAAGGGCAAGGTGACCACTCATATATGGACCAGGTCAGCGAGGGAGACAGAGTAGAAACACCCCAAACCTGGGCCAGACACAGGGGTGCAGGCCGGAGCTGGGCAACCAAGGAAGGAGGCGGACAGAGGGGTAGGGCTGTGCAGCCATCAGAAGCCAGGAACACTGAGTGGGCAGCAGGAGGCACAACAGATGGCGCGGGGGGGGGGGGGGGGGACATGGGTGGGCAGGCCAGATCCTGAAGCCTGGAACGCCAAGCCCCCGAGCTCCAACTGGAACCGTTTTCAAGGGACATTTATGCCAGCAAACCTCCAAGAGCTCTCCCAGCAGGGAAACAAATCAGCGCCCCCCACACATAGAAGCCTGTGCCAGGCGGGTCACATAGGCCTGTCTCTGCTTCCCCGAAACACCACTGCACGCCTGCAAACGATCCCACCTGAAATCTGCTCTTGCCTTCCAAGACAGCACACACCAGAGAGAAACATACTTACCGACACTAACCTGTACATCTAAAAACAGCTATGATGCTAAATTTTATGTGTTATAAATCTTACCACAACTTAAAAAAAAAAAGAAAAGAAAAAAAAAACCAAGGAGTGAAGAAACAACAGTAACAGGATTCTGGAGGCTAGAAACAGGGCTGCTCAGCAGTTTGGCAGGTCAGGTCCAACTAGCCAAGGGAAAGCCAAGGACTGCCTGACATGTGCGCCCCAGCGTCCTCTCAGGGCTCCGGAAGGAGGAGTGGGGCTCTCTGTGGGTGTGTGGAGCTGAGAAGAGCCAGATGCCACCCACCCCCAAGTGCTGAGCCAACTCACATTTCTGCAGAAATCTGGAGATGAACTCTGGAAAAAGTAAATCAGAAAAAGCTCCCAGTCCTGGCGCTAGACTGGCACAGTGCAAAGTGTAATTCTCCACCCCAACAGGGTGTGAACGACTCTGCTTGGTACACAATGACTGCGGAGACTCTAGCCGGGCCGGGTGGGCATCACCGAGCACTCAGGGCAAACACACAGCACGAAATGAAAGTACAAGGGAAGAAAACATCAAAAACTGCTTCAAGGCAATCTCCCGGACCATCAAGTGCTCATCACGTTGGCAAACACAGAGAGAACACGCTAGGTTTCTGCGATGACAAACATTCATGCACAAAGGAAAAGGTGACCAGGATGGTTTCAGGCTTTGCAAGAACTGCACTAAGGGGCTGGTGAGATGGCTCAGTGGTCTAAAGCACCTACTTAGAACAAGCTTAGCAAAGCACAGGGACCGCGGTTCAATCCCCCAGCACCACATGCCAGCCAGCCCCGCCCCCCTGGTGGGCTGAGCAGGCCACACACACACACACACACACACACACACACACACAAATAAATAAATAAAAATTTAAAAAAAAAAAAAGAACTGCACTAAGCACAGGCCAGCAAGGGAGCAATACCTTGGAGAGTCTGGAGAAAAGTGACTTTCGCCTGGAGTTCTGTCCCCTGCCCCACAGTCACCAAGTGAGAAGGGACAATGCAAACACCTCCAGTCGCGTGCAGTCTCACCAACTCTACCGTCCACACTCCCTCTCCTCAGCATAGTTTCACCTGAGTGAAGGAATAAACCTGGCAGTGGAAGAGGTCACCGGGACGAAAAGGATGCAATACAAGAGCAGAGAGGCAAAGGGAATGCCTACAGAACCTGAGGAACTTCACAGGCTCCTGCCAGCGCCACTCTGGAGGCCAGCGACAGCGATGAGCCTCCTTCCCCACACCAACTGTAAATGACAAGACCTGCAGAGCCAAGGAGGGGGGTCCAGTGGAGACGAGCAAAGGGGGTGTGGGGAGGACAGCTTGGCGCAGGGCTGCAGGCTTGGCCTGGTGGAGGCTGTCTGTGTGAGAAGGCTGAACGTGCCACACACCTGCACCTGCCCAGCCTCCAGCCAGGTGGCCAGCATGGAGGTGTGGAGAGGCCTCTGCAGGCCTGTTATCTGTGACTGCACAGAAGCAAATAAACACTGAACACCGATTTAATCAAAAAGCACAGAAGAACTTCGGGAGCGAGCAGGAGGGAGGATAAGCTGAGTGATGCTGCTGAAGCAAATGGGATCTATACCCAACTCAGTACGTGTTTAAATTAAGGAATTAAAAGATTAGTCTGGATCTACATAGGCTAGAATTAGCATCTCTTTAAGAAGATGGCTATACCAATCCAGAAGTTTGGGAAAACCGCCTGAAGTGGGTGGCCGCAAACAGCTGGACTTTGCAGGAAATTACTGGACCTCTTGAGCCATGTGGACATTCAGCTCAGATTAAAAATAGAAAAAGAGCGCCCACATTCTGCTATTCTACTTATTTATTTATAAAAGATAAAATGGCAGGCAAGAGTTTGACTCGGGCTGGTGAGATGGCTCAGTGGTCTAAAGCACCTACTTAGAACAAGCTTAGCAAAGCACAGGGACCGTGGTTCAATCCCCCAGCACCACATGCCAGCCAGCCTGCCCCCTGGTGGGCTGAGCTGGCCACACACACACACACACACACACACACACACACACACACACACAAATAAATAAATAAATTTAAAAAAAAAAGAGTTTGACTCATTAGAAATTAGCTAATAACTTAAAAGCAGATCTACAGAAACCTACTTGAGATCACACAAACTGACCCAGTGGTAAGACACTCACACAGTCATTTATGGCCAGGGGAAGCGTTCAGGGTGACGCAGAAGACACAGCACAGGAAGATAGAGGGAACACAGATCTATGTCATCAGTGTTTTCCTGCTTGGTACTGGAAGCGTCCAGCAATGGGCACAGATTCTGCCTGCACAGGGAAGCAGGCTGGTGTACCCAGGTGAAGCTGGGAGGTGAAGAAACCTTGGTCCTGTGTGCTCCAAGCAGAGAAGGCGGAGCTCCCCAGCAGAGCCGCAGCTGACTTCATCCAGCCGGAAGGGCGACTGCAGGCGGCTGCAGTTGCTTTTCTTGGGGGTGGGAGGTCACTTTGGAGATGTCATTTAATAAATATCCTGAGCAAGTAAGAGGTATTCACATAATATTAATTTTACAATAGATTTTTAAATCTGCCCTTGTAAAATGCACCACTCTTAGGTGGGTTGTCTTAAGTTTTTCTACCCAACTCTTTATTAAAATCTGCATGCTTAAAATAGCCAAGTAAGGGCCGGTCAAATAGCTCAGCAGATTAAAGCACCTGCAAGCAGGTGCAGGGGCCCAAGTTTCGATCCCCAGGCCTGCAGTGCTGGCCCCACCCCTGGGGTGCAATTGCGATTGGGTGTGGTGGTGCGCACCTGTAGTCCCAGCTCTTGGGAGGCTGTAAACAGGAGAATCACTATGATCTACACAGGGAGACCCTGTCCTAAATACAAAAAAAAAAAAAAAAAAAAAAAAGCCAAATAGCCACACTGTTTAGTTGGGAGGATCTGAGGCAATGTCTTCTACCCAGATGACTGCCAGAAGGACCAAGATGCATCTCCACCATCCCAGCAAGCTCACAAGTGCACCCCGCCCAGGTGACAAAAGCCTGCTGGCTGCCACCAAAGGCAAGCACTGACCTGCTTACTTTTCACACGCCATACACCATACTGAATCTATTTCTACAAAGCTGTTCTTACACTGATTATGTGGGGGATTCCCTCCTTTCCTACAGATAAAGTTAGTAATTTGTGTCTTCTCTCTTTTTCCTTGGCCAGTTCAGCTACAGATTAATCAGTTTTATTGCTCTTTATCAGCTGAATTTCACTTTATCTGTTTTATACTTCATAGATTTCTACTCACATCTTTATTATTTGCTCCTTTGTGGATTTCACTTGATCTTTTCTAATCTTTCAAGATAAAAGCTTAGCTATCCGACCAACCCCAGGCCCTGCGAATGGGAGAGAGCTTCTGCTCTGTCCTGCGCCCACCCGCCGCTCCAGGCCAAGGCCCACCACGTGAGAGAGGCACTTTCTCGTGTTCTCCAGACCTCCCTCCCCTCCCCTGGCCAGACCCAGCGCACCCTGCCATCTGAGTAAGAACTGCTGCTGCGCTCTTGGGAGTCCTGCAGACCCACCAAAACACAACACTGGTGAGTGTGTGGGAGAGCTTCTGGGCTCTCTCGCCCCTGCTCCTCATACCCCTCCAGACCCAGCCCAGACCTAGCAAACAGACTTGAGGTAAAACCCTGCAGCTAAAGTCCCCGCAGTGAGACACTAGGGTCAAAACCACACAGCTAATCCAGGAACAGATCATCTTACCAGAGGTGCACAGCAAGCCCACCTCCAAGGGCAACAACAGTAAGGAGCTGGGTACAGTAGCCTCACCCAAGCCAGGCACAACTGCATGAACAGAGCTTGGTATATCAGTACCTGAATTTCATTAAGTGAGAACATATTTGCACCAAAGCTCTACACCAAAGGCCACAGGTCAGTGTTAAACGAAATGATAAAGACAAGGAGCAAAACGCAATCTCAGGTCTCAAGCCCACCCCTAACAAGTGCAGAGGACACTAGCTCAGCTGAAATAAGTGAATCAATAGCGTCAGAAGTAAATAAACAACAGCAGAAAGATATAGAGGTATTCACAGCAGAATTAATTTCTGGAATTAAAAAAAAAGAAAACTCTGAATTTATAGCAGCTGAACTCAAGAATCAAATGCAGAAACATAAGTAGGAAACACAATGCCCAACCAGAACAAATGCAGTGGACACTAGCTTAGCTGAAATA
>NW_004524653.1:7238421-7239112 GCF_000260255.1 Octodon degus
TATTCACCTCTGACAGGACAAAAAAAAATAAGAATTAAAAAAAAAGATACAAAGGAAAGATCATTTTGTATTTATATATACAAAATAGGATAAATGTACAGCTACTTTCACTTAACTCAACGAGAAGAAAGAGGTATACTAACAGTGTTTGAACATAATATCCTGTCTGCTTCTTGTACTATAGATAACCACTGAGAAGATAACAATATACAGTGTATTGACTATCAAAACTGTCCTATCAGCTGTGAAACTATCTCATTCATATTTATTTCTCAATAAAAAAATGTAAAAAATAAAATAAAATAAAAAAGATAAAAGCTTAGATCTCAGATCTTTGTTTTTTTTCTAAGTACATCTAACACCGTAAATCTTCTCTAACACTGCTTTAGCTGCCTCCTACCACTTGGTTTCCGTTCAGTTCAAAACACATTCTAATTTTTTGTGTTTTTTAAGAAAACACTATTTAGAAGTGTGTTGTTTAATTTCTAAGTGATTGGAAGATTTTCTAGATAATGTGATTGATTTCTAATTCAACTATGCTGCGGTCATGAAATTTTATTTGCTGAGTCATCTGTTAAAATTTATCAGGACTATTATAAACTTAGAAGTACTTTAAAAATAAAATCCAGGGGCTGGGGAGATAGCTCAGTTAAGTAAGCACTTGCCTGGTAAGCCCAAGGACCTGAGTTCA
>NW_004524653.1:7239967-7299972 GCF_000260255.1 Octodon degus
TGTTACAGTACAGGTTCTCCTATGTCCTGAGTCTTCACTGACCTTGAAAGGCTAGGGCCAAAATGTTGGCTAAACATGAAGCCCTTCCTTTTCTCCAATTTTGATCTGCTAACTTAGGTTATTAACCCTCCAGAAGAGAAGCTAATTATTAACCTGCAATATATGCATTTCGGTTTACCCTATCTGTCGAAATATCAAACATTTTGCAAATGGCCTATCTTTACATGTTCTATGTGCATGTAAAAAGTTCTGTTCAGAGTGCTTTCTAAATGTAAGGTTAAGCAAGATGAGCAAGATGATGACATCAAACCTACTACACCTCACCACCTCACTGCTTGATCTATTATGCATTGAAATATGTTGAAATCCATTTATTTACTATGTCAGGTTCTCCTCCAGTAGTTCTGTTGGGCTCTGCTCATTTACTCGGAGGTTCTGTCAGGAAGCACCTAAGTATTTAGGGCTGTAGTTCTGCGTCATGAACCTCCTCTCATCCTTTTATCTCTGGTAATACCCTTCATTCTAAAAGTCTACTTCGGTAGTAATATAGCGGCTCAGCTTTCTCTTGATTAGTGTGTCTGATTTATCTTCCTCTATACTTTTACTCAGACTAAACTTATAACTTACTTTCAAATTGAGATCTAATTTAATAATCCTTGTCCTTCAGTTAGGAGTGTTTTTTTTGTTTTTTTTTTTTTTTTGGCTCCGAATGCCTTCAAGACATGACTGGCTGGCTTGTGTTGTGGGGATCGAACCACAGCAACCTAAGCCTGACTGCTTTGTTGAAGCAGCCACTTAAAGAACTGAGCTAAGGGGCAGGCCCCCGTGTCCTTCAATTAGGTATATAGGTATTTTGCATTTAATGCAGTAATTCACATGGAGGGATTTAAATCTACCATCTACCCTTTAGTTGTTTTATATTTGGCACGTTTGATCTCTGTTGTGTTTCTCCCATCTTCTTTTGCCTTGCTTTTCCTTCTCCCATGCTTCCATCTTCTCTCCCCCTTTTCTTTCTTTCTTTGTTTCCCATCTTCTCTTGTCTGGTGGCAATTAGCTTTTTTTAAAAATTTTTACTAGTTTACAGGGTTTACAATACAGATTTACACATAATAGCCTACTTTCAAATAGCAATCACACCTAACCAGCAACATAAGAAGTGCGTATTCTATTCCTCCGCACTGGTCCTTGGTGCTGCCTTTATCCATTTTACTTGCTATAAATGCTACAATGTATTTTGAAGTTTTCTTTGAACAACTAGCTCTTAAACTTTTAAGCTGAGAACCTGTCCACATGCCCCTCCAGGTAGGCCTCCTCATTCATTTGCATACACCTAAATTTGCATCTTTTATCATTTCTCTTCTGCTTTAAGGACTTCCTTTAATATTTCTAGCCTGCTGGCAAAACAATTATTCTGGATTTTTGTCTTCCTCAAAAAAGGTTTTTGGTTTCATTTTTGAAAGGGTTTCATTGGATAGACTATAACAGAATTTTTGAGCCTTTTCAAGATGCCATTCCACTATTTTTTCATTTGAAGTAGTCCATAAGAAGTCAAAGCTATTTTTACCCCGATTCCCCTGTATAGAATATACATGGCTTCCTTCCTCTGGTGCTTTCCTCTCACCTCATCACTGGTCTTCAGCAATTTGATTCTCATGTGCTTTATCTGGTTTTCTTCCTTTAGCTTGCTTAGGGTTCATTGAAATTCTTAAATCTGTTCATTTATAGTATTCACTGAATATGGAGAAATTGTAAATATTATTCCTTTAGATATCTTATGGAGAATTTATTTTATTTTTCTTAAAGACAGCATCTGGCCTTGAACTCACTATGTACAGGGCTGATGTTGAACTTGGATGATCCTGAAATGTACATTGTACTAGACAGGGTTCTGGCCCTAGCATAAATTGCTCAAATCACGATGGTTGGTGGTCATCCAATATGGCCGATGCCCTTAAAACAAAAGCCCATCTTCCCCAAGACAGCTTCCCCCTTCTTCTCCAACTCGGCCCAGGGTACGATTTCCTTTTACCCTTCTCACCACCTCAGGGAAGAACCCCCAGCCAGCTCCCTCAGGTAAGTCGAAACATTCCCTTCAAACTCCACCCTTTGGCAAAAGGCCATAAAAGCCTCAGCGTCCCTTTGTTCTAATCCAGAGAATTTCTTACCATCCCCAAATTCTATGTCCTCAATGAAAATAAAGCCCCTTTCCCTTTTTTCTTGTCTTGTTTCTCTGCTGCTCGGGTTACCTGAAAAAACCTATCAGTAGTCAGTCAGACTCAAATGTGCTCTTGGGAGAGTTCGAGCCCTCCTTCCAGTAGCTTCTGTACCTTCAGTGTTCCATCCTGCAAATTCTAGCCATTAAAGTCTCTGAATTCCAATCTCTGTCTCCTGAACTTATTAGACCTTCAGGCGGAAAATTAACCAAAAGGCTCATCTTATATCCCTCCAGCTATTCAGGTAAACTTTTAATGTCTCTCTATAGTTTTTAGTATTAGTCATGAAACACACATTAGGCTTTAAACTGTCACCATATAGTCAACAAATATTAAGGGCCCACTCTGTGTGGCAGGGATTGTTCATGACCTTAGGGGAACAGCAAAGAACCAAAAAAAATTACTTACTTCACAGACTTCACCTTCTACAAAGGAAAGTAACATCATGTGTCACTCACATGCGCGCTAAACTGTAGACATGAAGCAGACAAGAGACAGATTGCTCCGCGCAGGATGACCAGCAGAGAGGTGGAGGTGAGGGTTGCCTGGGGGAGTCACTCCCAGAGGAGAATGTGGGCGGTTGGGGAAAAGCCAGGAGGCGGCTCCACTAGGAGTGGGCAAGGAGAAATCAGGGAGGCCGCGGGACAGCATGCTGGAGCCCAGCAGTAATGCCAAGCTTTCTGGCTTTTATCTGAGTCAGATGGAAGCCGTGGAGGATTTCTGAGCTTAGCAGTGGGACACCTCCTGGCTGCACTATGCAAGGGAGAACGAAGTGGTGGGGGGGACGGGGATGCGGATGCAGAAGCTAAGGCTACAACGCAGGCAAGAGATGCTGTTCTGAACCACAGTGATGGAATTGGAGGTTATGAAAGGGTGGCTGTTCCTGGATGACTAGGAGTCACTCTGTTTTTGGTAATTCCTTCAGAAAAGCAGATGGAAAATGCATGCATTCTCTGAGTACAAGTGTTTATAACTGAACAATACAAAATGCCAGGATGAGAGTCTTGAAACAAAGGAATGCGACAAAGGTAACTAGCATTTGGGGCTTGGAAGACAGTGAGTAAACTGCAGATTTAGAGCAAGATTTCTGTATTCTCAAACTATTTCAAAGGTAACTAACTTTCCAGCGGCTACAGAAAAGGCAGGTTCTAAACTGGTAAATGAATTTAACCAGACTTCCACAGCAAGCATAGAACATCCCTGGAGGGCCTCTTTTTACTATGCTGACCAAAGATTCAATAAATACTTCTAATCTACCAAGTCTGTAAAACTTCCACAGAGCAAATGAAATAAAACAAAGGCCTTAAAACTGATGATGAGAAGGCTGCTGGGTAAATTAGGAGTCAAGCCAAAAAGGAAATAATAAACTTGCCGTGACATAGGTTCCCAGGCGTGTCCCCAGGAACAAACAGTGAGCACCTCAGGAATCAGCACTTCAGGGTCGCACCAAACGAGAAGGGTTACCAGTGGGAAATAGCAGTACCTGACAGGAAATTCTTTGCTCCCCCTTTTCCCTTGTTCTTCTTTCACTGGTTTTCAAGAGCCTATATGTCCTTCTCAGTGCAGATTTCAGACATGTGATGAACCAAAACATCCCCCCAAGAGACATCCAATATGTGTGCTTGCCTAGGAATCCTGGCACAACTCTGGAAACAAGTTTACCTCTAGTCAAAGCTTACAGGAAAATGGTTCAAATTTCATGTATTATTTTATATTGGCATCAGACACCCAAAGAGATTGTCTCATGGGAGGAAAAAAAAAGTGCTTCCAAAGTCATGATGTAGCTGGGCTAGGAAGATGCATAAGTACTTGATCAAGTTTAAACAACACATCTGCTGAGCTATAGGTCTTCAGAGGCAAAAAAAATAAGTAGAGCAGAAACCGGGTTAGCGAAGGAATTTGTGAGCGCCTGATGCCTAACTTCCGGCCCTTAGTCACCAAGATGACAGTGAGCACAAAGGCACAGCTTTCTAAGTAGTAAAACTTGGGTAACAATGCATTAAGGCCAAGTGGACTAATTTTTTGTATTTATTTTGAAATGAAGGCTCACATTTCATTACTCAAATTATCTCCCAAATCTAACCAGGCAAGAATTAGAACTTGGTAAAATGTTGACAATTTTTGATTTGAGATTTTTCTTTCTCTTAAAAAGATACAGAAATAGAAGCCAATACAGCCTTGCCAAAACGTTTTTGAGGTTTTATCAAGCACTTCATTAAATGAAACATAGAAATCCTTCTTTCTTTTTTAATTTTTTAAAAATATTTTTATTTATTTGGTACAGGGTCTCACTACAAAGCTTGGGCTCGTAGTGATCCTCCTGCCTCGGCCTCCCCAGCACTGGAATTACAGGCATGTGCCTCTATGCCTGATTTTGGTGGCCAGCACAGTGGGTTCTAAGGCCAGAACGACCTGCAGTAATGGGGATCAAACACAGGTCCTTGCACTTGTCAGCCAGGGGCTTAGACAGCTGAGCTATTTCACCAGCTCCAACATAGTAATCTTGGCTTTAACACCTTTCTCTCCAGCCTCACAAGTGGGTGAATGTCTGTCACTGGCTCCACAGTCAAATATATTACTCATGTTAAAACAATTTGCTAAGGGCAGAGGTAGAGTGAGTTTCCTGCCAGCAGCAGGAGTCTGAGACAAAGGACCTAGAGCGCCTTACCTGACACGTCCTAGCACAGGCCCAGAGCAAGCACTCGACATAACTGTCCACTGAATTATGGGAGGGCTCCACAAGCTCAGAAGCACAAAGATGCCTGAACTCTGGGCCAGCCTGCTCCTTGGAGGGGTCTGCAGAAGTAAATGTGGGATCCAGTCCCACTTTCTTAGCTGCTACAAAATGGGAATTCTTTGAATTTTTACAATTGGCCCACACAGCATCCTGATAAGATAGTAACAAAAGTTACTACAACACATTCGGAGCAGAAAAGGTTACATATATAAATGGTTCTGACAGTGGCCTTTTGTTTTAAGTCTACAGGAACGAAAAAACCTTCAATGGTTCCTTTGACTTACTAGAATTTGGGGGCCTGCTCAGCCCCTCAGCACCTATCACAGCTTCTAAGCCCTCTCCCCAAGTCCTCATCCCACAAATGCTACCTAATCTGATTTGTGTGAACTGCTGCCTGGTGCTGTAGGGAAGCTAGCGGTTCTCAGAAATGCACAGGCAGAGATGGACTGAAGGGAAATGCACGAGTACAGCAAAGCAATGATTGAAAATGCAGTAAGTGAGCAGGCAGGATGCATCTTCCTGGAACTCTCGCAGCAGTCTGAATAAGGAGCTGCAAAGAGAAACGGGGGTTTGTGTGGGGCTCGCCTCAGATTTTAGACACGAGATCTTCAAAGTAAGCTGTGGTGAACAAATTTTGCTAATCATAAATCTCATAAATAAGAACATAAAATTTCCATGTAGCAAAGTATATTCTAAGAAATTCAAATGATCATTAGAAAATAAATACCTTTCAAATAAAAAGCAATGCGGGGCTGGAAAAATGGCTCAGTAGAATAAGTGCTTGCCTGGCAAGCACAAGGACCTGAGTTCAAAAACCCCGGTTTCACCAAAAAAGAAAAAAGAAACAAATAAAAAACAATGCTGTATCCTTAAAACATAAGTTGATGGAACAATACAACTTACTACAGAAACTTCAGGATGGGGCTGGGATGTAGCTCAATGGTAAAGTGCCTGCCTAACTTGGGAAGAGGCCCTTGGTTCCATCCCAGCAAGAACAGACAGATGAAAGCCTTAGGAAAAGATTTTAATTTTATTTAAGCACTTGTATAATCAATATACAAGAAGTGATATGCTCAATTATCATTACATTTTAAGATAAACTGCAATGCTTTAATAGCAAAAAAAGGCTTAAATTTTAGTTAATCAACACCAAGCAGATTTTTATGCAAATTTTAAATAACTATGTATTGAATAAAAATAGATATGAAAAAGTAAATCAAGCCACCTAAGAATCTGACAAGGAAGCTGAAAGAGAAAGAAGGGACCAAGGAGCAAAACCCGTGAGCACTGGAGGGAAAGCCAGCACATGTACAAGGGACAATCCAGTGACACAGTGACTGGTGAACATTTTAAAGTATGTTACACTGAAAGCCAATTAATTCCCATTAAGACTCTGCCCTCACTTTGAACACACTACCGTACCATGCTTGGCAATGTACGTTTTTCTGTAGTAGTGTTTTCTTAAAAATTTTTCTTTGGGGCCGGGGAGACTGCTCACTCAAGAGGCATAAGCACCTATCTGGCAAGCACAAGGACCTGAGTTTGATCCCTGGTTCTGCCTACCACGCTGGCCTGGAACAGGATCTCTGTGAGTCTGAGACTAGCCTGAGCACAAGGCCAGCCTGAGCTGCATAGCGAGACCCTGTCTTAAAAACAAAATAAAGCTTTCTTTAAACCTTTGCTGTGTCTTCCCATCGCCCAGCACCTAGTCATCATCCCCACTGGCTCCAAGGCCCGGACTGTCTCGCACAGCGTTCTGGGCTGAGGTTAAATGACAGTGAAGTTTCAGATCACTCACAGAGTAGCTGTGTGTGGGAAAAAAAGCAAGTCACTTTACAAGTTTCTCCACAAGTCAGGAGGTGAGGGCAGAAATGGGGTATGGAATGCCCCGTAGAGAGTTGGCAAGGGGAGTTTCTAGAGGAGACAGCAGGGCCGGTGTCATGCTCAAACACTCTGTGCCCTAAATATAAAGGAATGATCAACTAAGTGTAGCGAAAGCCAAAGGGGGATGCAGTGGTGTATGCCTGTAATCCCAGCACTCTGGAGCTTGAGGTAGGAGCATCGCTGTGAGTTGAAGGGCAGGCTAGACTACATAGTGAGACTGTCTCAAAATGAACAAACAAAAAGTTTAGGGAGACCCACAAAGGCACAGCTAGGTTCAATAACAGAACAAGAACAAATGAGAAATGACCTGTAAGAAGAGTATCAAAAACAGCAGACAGCTAGTTTTAAAAAATAAAACCCAACAAATCAGCTACAACATAAGCCCACTCCACACAGTCTACTGTATTGCCTGTCAGTGATTTTTATAGATAAATATATTTAAGATCAAGGATGAATGAAAGTATTGTGAGTGAAAGATGTGAAGAATAAAAGCAGAAAGAAATAAAACCAAAATGAGGAGATAGAAAAGAACAAATGGGAATCTTAGAGATGAAACTGATGATCACTGAGCATTTAAAAAAATCTTGACAGCATAAAGCATAAGCTCGACACAGAATGTAGCCAGAGGGTCAGAAAACTGCAAGATGCCACAGCAGCCATGACAGGGCTGCAGCAGGAGAAGCAGGAGACACAGGAGAGCCACTCAGAGGCCCGGGACAGGCAGCTCGCAGCACCATCTGGACCCGCAGCAGCAGCAGCAGCACTGGTGAGGGGAGGAGCACGCTGCAGACAGCGAGCAGATGACTAAGCTTTATAGTAAGTTATAATATTGTTTGGAACAGAGCTTTAATATGGTCAATTACTTAAATTAAAAAAAAAAAAAAAACCCTGTGATTTTTTAAATCACAAAACACAAATTTTTTAAAAATGTAAAAATTAGGACTGGCAACATAGCTCAGCAGACTAAGCGCCTGCTTAGGCAAGTGCAGGGACCTGGGCTCGATCCTTGGCACCATATGCTGCAGCTCCCCCAGGCATGCTGCGCCGGCCACTCAGACCAGGCGTGGTGGTGCACGCCTGTAGTCCCAGCACTGGGGAGGCTGAAAACAGGAGCATCACTACGAGTCTGAGCTGCGTAGTGAAACCCTGTACCAAATATATTAAACAAAAAAAAAAAAAAATTAAAAATTGGTGGTAACCCTAAGTCATTCACAAACCAATACTGCTTTGCATAACTCCCTAAGGTTCTGGTGTAGAACTGAACATTAGCTTCCAGCTGCAATAAGTGACTCGTCTGGAAATGGAGCATCCTGCCTTAAAAAGAAACACTGCAGGGCTGGAGAGCTAGCTCAGCAGCATAAGCGCCTGCCTGGCAAGCACAAGATCCTGAGGTTGATTCCTGACACCAAAAAACAAACAAGCAAACAAATAAAAACAAAAAAGAAAAAGGAAAAAGAAAAGATTACAAAAATTAAAAAAAGAAACACTGCAGAAGCAGAAACTACACCGAAGCATATTCTACATTAAAAAACTTTAATGCAGATAAGATGGATTTGGGTCTCAAACTAGAATTCAGAAATAGTATTCTGAATTCAGTATAGTAAGACACCAGGGCCTTCACTCATATTATTTATATAGAAAACTAGGACAAACTCGTGAACAAAGAGATATAAAAATTGCTTTTTCAAGTGTCCCTGACTTTAAACCTTATCTCTACAGTTCTGAATAGTATCTGTTTTAAAAAAAATTGCTTGTTTTCTGTTAAATGTCATGAATTTCACCTTGGGAAAAAAAATCAATATGCAGAAAATGAATCAGACTTACAGTAATTGATGTCAATAAAACATATTGGAACAAGTATCTTTTTAAATGCTGAGAACCACAAAACCTTTCCTGTAAGAGGACGGTCTAAAAAATTAAATCTACTTTCACTTCTGTTTTGTTTACCTTCTGCCCAGAAGGACAGCTTAAGAATTTCGGGTCCTTGGCTCCGGCTGCTCCCTGAAAGGCCGAAGGGCCAAGGCTGCATTGTGGATGGATGGTTGCCTGATGACACAGACATTTGAAAGTGGAAGGCTCAAGGCTTCCCTTACAGGAACTGAACTACCAATTTTCTCCCTCCAAGGTCCAGGGAGGAAACACAGAAACCCACGTGATGATACTCTCAACCATCCTCAGAGACTGGGATGCTTGTGTGCATAGTGGAGTACGCAAAAGGGAAGGAAAGAGAATGTCAAAGTGGAAATAGTTCTGGTTAAGAATTTCTTAAATATACATTTATTATTATTATTATTATTATTATTATTATTATTAGGTACAGGGTCTCACTAGGCAGCTTGGACTTGTAGTGTTCCTCCTGTCTCAGCCTCCCCAGCACTGGGATTATAGGCATGCGCAACTATGCCTGGTCTCAGTGGCTGGCTCAGTGGGGCCCGTGGGCATGTGGTGCTAGGGATCGAACCTGGGTCCCAGTGCTTGCCTAAGCAGGTGTTTAGTCAGCTGAGCTATCTTGCCAGCCCAGAATTTCTTAATATTCTAAGCACAGTAAGATTCTGCTAAGCAAAACCAAGGAAAAGGCACATGTACCTTGTCATCAACCATCAAGTTTATGAAGTACCTTCTGGATGGATGTACTTTGCCATGTACTTGAGAAACCAATAAAGAAGGAACAAAAAGCAAGACATGACCAAAAGCACTTGAAGTGCTAGCACTTCGGTGAGACCACAGTGTGGGCAAGAGAGGAAGCAGGTAGCTGAGCTCTTCCACAAAGCCTTCCAAAGAATTCTGTGGACATGGATACTGACGCAGTTCAGAGTCCTTGTTTGAGCCCTTTCAATTCGTGCAAACACCGACAGCAATGGAAGTGCGTGCAAGCTCTGGGGATACAAGATGAGCAAGGGAGACGCAAGTTGTGCCGCCACAGAGCTTGTACTGCAGCGAGCCAGCCAGACACACTGGACTCGGAAGGTGTGACTGCAGGCAGCTCCCAGGAACGGGCCGTGACTGTGCATCAAGATGGAGAATAAAATGCAACAGCTCGTCCAGAACAAGTGACCATGTGATCTAAAGTTCCAGGAAGCTGGTCACCCTCGAAGAGCAGAGTGGCACAGAGGCCCCATGCACTGTCTCCCTTTCTGCATCTTCCTCGGGAATACATGAAGGGCTCTAGCACTGGACAAGCTGTGATTCCAGGTGGCACACGCAGCTGTCACACACAAGCAGCAATTCGGGGACGACTTGGTCTACACAGATTCCTCCTCTTTTCAAGATTTTAATCCACAAGAAACAAGTCCACTACCATAAAGCTAAGTGAAGATGTACTCGACAAATGACAAAGATCTTTTAAAAACTTCAGGGTCTCAGGAGGAGACCACTGGGTGAGGGAGAATTTATTGACAGAAACTAAAATCATCAGTTGAGTGAATGCTTTCTGGTCACCATGCCGAGGCATGCTAAGTCTTGCCATGAGGTCCCAAGAGACAGCCTATTTCAGTCCCTAACCTGGGGTTTTCTACCTGGTTTCCCCATTAAGGAATCATGCGATATTCAGGGAGACCTGAAATTCCTACTCCAAAAATCACTTCTGATTGTAATCCAATGAAAGTAACACAAAAGAAGTGATTACAGCCACCCTAATCTAGTTAGGTAACTGATCCATAAACACTGGCATTTAAAACTCAGCAATAAAAAAAATAAATAAATAAAACTCAGCAATAGTGGCACACATCACACCTGTCACAAGATGCCTAGACATGATGCCAATGCTACAGGGAACAGGGGCCCTTGAGGTGTCTTACAAGAGGGGGTCACTCTTGGTGGTGTATTTTCTGAAGATTTTCACAAGTCATATGGCATGAATCTACTTCCAGAGCATTATACCAAATGTTTTCCATGTCCTAAAGATTCCCTGTGCACCACCTTCGATCCACAGAACTTCTTTACTGCCTTTGTAGAACTGCTACACAACTGGAAGCATATAGTATATAACCTCTGCCCAATGTTTTGGTTAGGTTATCTGAATTTTTCTTAAGGATACATACAGTCCCTTGTGTACTGTGGATACAAGCCCGTTGGTGGTCACAGGTATGGAAATATCTTTGTATATTTGCCTTTTGCTGTTCATTAAACTATTTTAAAAACATAGTGGCTCCTTGTTTGAGCATGACGCGGCAGCCTTCTGGGCTGTCCGGGTGGGATGGCTTGCACCTGGGCGTCATGCGTCGGGCTCCCACCGGCACCTGTGAGCAGCAGGTGGCCCAACAGCCTCTCTCCTCTGACCCTTGCTAAGTGGGCCTCCTGCTGCTCACCATCTGAGATGCTACGTGGGCTTGTTCACAGGGCAACAGCCACAGAATACTCAGAAGGAGCAACAGAGGGCCAGCCACCACATCCAAGTACTGATTGCCACACCAAGCACAGAAAGGTGCAGAAATCAATTCCACCTCTGGAAGGAAGTGACATTCCAAGAGTGTGTAGACGGTGCGAGAACTCTGTGAGAACCTCTGCAGACAGCCTCATTCACGTTCACAGTGTTATTCAGGGAACAGTTCTTACTAGGAATGTTGTTCAACCTAGCGATCTTTTCTGACAGCTTTTTGGAGGTGTCTTGTTTAAAAAACATGGCCTGCCCCAAGTACATCCTCTTACATCCTTTTTTTTTTTTGTCTCTTGAAGAGGTTTTCAGCACATGTAACTTTATATCTTAATTACTCTACTTCCAAGTGTTCAATAAAACAATACAGAAAATAACATAAGGGGTGTGTGTGTCCTCTATAAAAGCCATTTGTGTGCACACTAAGTACAACCTCAAGACAGAGGCCTAACTTGGCCAGCAAGTATGCTACGTCTGCCAGTAGTGATCTGTCTCTGCCCTTCACCTCTAATTGGTCTTCTAGGATATTAGTGTTAACTTTACTCACATAAGCTCTTTACCTATTTTAAAGTCATCAATTCTTTTTTTTAAAGTGTGTGTGTGTGTGTGTGTGTGTGTGTGCAGGGTCTTACTACACAGCTTGGGCTTGTAGTGATCCTCCTGTTTTTTGCCTCCCTAGTGCTGGGATTAGAGGCCTGTGCCACCATGCCCAGACTCTATCACTGGCTCAGCGCGCCCGGGGGTGGGGCCAGCACGGCATGCGGTGCCAGGGATTGAACCCTGGACACTGCACTTACCTAAGCAAGTGCTTAGTCTGCTGAGCTATACTGCCAGCCTTTAAAGTCATCAATTTTTTTTTTTTTTTTTTGTTGTTGTTGTTGTTGTTGTTGTTGTTGCTCGAATGCCTTCAGGGCACTTTTGGCCAGCGGGAGAGGTGTGAGGTTCGAACTCCAGCAACCTGAGGCTGACAGCTTTGTGGAAGCAGCCACTTAAAGGCCTGAGCTAGGGCCAGGCCCCCAAAGTCATCAATTCTTATCTGCTGGAAATTCCTTTTCCTTTCATTTTTTTTAGGGGGGGTGGGGGGTGGACAAGCTCTTGTTATGTAACCCAGGCTGGCCTTGAACTTGAGGGCATTCTCCAGCCTCAGTCTCCCAAGTGCTGGGATTACAGGCACACGCCTCCATGCCTAGCCAGAAAATACTTTTCAAACATGTTTGCACATTACAGAAAGTTTAAGTGTGGGAGGATAATCACAAAACTGTCAACAGGCAGTGGCAACAGGGCTGCTACTTACTGAAGTGATTTTCATCTACTATTTTCCAATTTTTTCTAATGCAAATATCCATTACTTGTGTGATAAAAGTAGTTTTAAGTTTTAATGTATTCCAACCTATCGACCCTTTCCTCTGCAATTTCCTCTACTACATCAAACGGGAAAAAGTCTTCCTCAATATGCAATGGCTCCTTTTTAAGCATTTAACTTTAATCTCTCTGGAGTTTATTTTCACCTAGGCTCCTTAAATTGCCTTGCTTCCCACGCTATGCTAAGAGCAGGTGCGCTTGGACTGGCCGGCTGACGACTCCGCCACACTGTCTGAAAGCCGAGGCTGTGTGTTACAGCAGCGCCAGGGATGGGCCGCCTCCGTCTTTGGATTCCAGCAGTATCGAAAGGCAGCTCCATCTGGCGGTTCTGGTTTCAGAAGGCGCAAGTGCTGCTTTTCAGAGAGAGACCCTTACAGTTGGGTGTTGTTTTTCAAGACAATGCAGGCTGGCTCCCTCCTCACACATATTTAGCAAGCTAATGATTAAGAGAAACACAGGAGATTAAGATGTAGGGAATTTTTTAAAATTTACAATAGTACTGCTGTCCTTAAAAATGAACACTGTTACTTTGTTCTTCCTCCCTAAGGACAGAATGGGCAGAGAGGCTCTGGCACAAATACTAGTTTTATCGGGCATGTATTACTTTGTGTATTAACTTACAGTAAAACGCAAGAAAATAGTTAAAACATCAAGTCATGTCTGTTCACCATGGTCTTGGCAGATTTTTTTTTAATTTGAAAAATAAAAACCAGTTTTCTCCATGATAGTTGCCTTACTTCTAAATATAAGTAGAGGAATTCTTTTTTTTTTTTTTTATTTTAGGGAAGGTCTACAGGGTGTTCAGGGTCTCACTACTAGATTGGACTCATAGTGATCCACCTGTTTACAGTCTCCCAAGAGCTGGGATTATAGGGGTGTGCCACCATGCCTGGCCTGGGGATCAAGCCCTTGGCCCCTGTGCCTGCTTGTAGGCGCTTTAATCTGCTCAGCTATTTGCAAGCCCTGGTAGGGGAAATTTTATTAAGTATGTTTAATTAAAAAGCCACATTCAGAGTAACTACTTCACATAGTAGGTAGCTTAAAACAGCAAAATCTGAATAGATGAGAGCACCTTCCCACATCCTCAACGTGCTGAGCAAGATGAGACCTCGGCAGTCACATGCGTGGTCTTTTGGTCTTCTGCCCTGTGACAGCTGAACACATACAGAGTACATTTTCTATACAATGAAACCCCTGCTAGGAACATATGATCAATTTCAAGAAGCTTGTGAAAGCTGACAGATGCCAAATCCTTCCTTAAGAGGGTCCGTTCAATACCTCAATGCCATGACTAAAATACAGAGCAACCAAAATCCATACACATATTCCTAGATACAGCCCTGGGTCACTACTGTAACATAAATAACTTAGGCTTTCAAAGAGCTTTTGCAGCGGTAATATCCTTTAAAGTTATTAGCTATGCATGCTTTCTCCAAAGCTCATGATATGATATCACATAAGTCAAGCTAGCAGGAAAATAAATCCCTAGGACTTGAAGCACCAAGAACTCCAGAAAACTCTAAATGTAGTCAGATTTCATGAAGCAGCAATTCATAAACTTGAAAAAAAATCAGTATTAAGATCTTTCTATCGTGCTATTCAACAATCAATTTTCACAAAATTAATTGCTCAGAGCAAACAGCAGAAAACTTCACTAAGATACGTTCATTAGAGGACAGGACAGTGAAAAGGCCCAAACTGCAAAACTCATTTGAAAGTAACTGGCTTTACCGCACAGGTACATTCTGTAAGATGATGGTAAGAAGCCAAAGCTAAGTGCTGAGGCTCAACGTCAGACTCCAGACCACGCCAGGTCGCGGTATCTGCAGCCAAAGGCTTTGGGCCTCCAATTTCAAGCTGGGCCAAGCACTCATGGGGCAGATGGTTCCATCATGGCCTCTGTCCTCACTGAGCTCCCCCTTGGGGCAGGGGAGAGATCACCTGTGACCACAAACCAACACTGGATTAGAAAGATCTATAGGAAGAAGGGAAAGGCTTCAAGGTTAGTTAAAATGAAAGCAGTGAATTCAAAATGAAAGTAGTAGAGGAGCCCCAGGTGGTACAGCAGAAAGGAGCTCTTACAGTCAGCAGTGACCTGTCACCTGTCCTTGCAGTCTTTGGGTGGCATCAATCAGGAGGAAACAGATCATGCAGCTATGGCCAAGCTGTTTCCTCTAGTCTGTTCTGGCACTGCAGCTTAAAAGGAAACCTCAACAAGGAGGGCCCGGTGGAGGAGGGCCCAGCTATCTACCAGCAGACTCAGCGGCCTGCTGCCTGGCTCGCTCGCTGAGCTCTTGCTGGATACATGGAAGATCGGAGAAGCCCAAGGTCACCCTGGACGACAATGAGCTGCGCTCCAGTTCTGTTTGGTTAGGCCCCAGGGAGCTGCTGCTGCTCCACGCAGCTGGCTGGCGCAGCTTTCCAGAGGAGAGGAATGAGCCGCCCACACAGCTCCCCGAAGCAGACACTCGAAGGTCTAGCGTGTTCATAGCTGCGTGAGTGAGTACGCTAACCAGGTCAGGAGGAAGCAAGGTAAAAGCTGTGGGTCTGAATTAAGAAGACATAGCAGGAGGATGACAGTAGAAAGCAAACTAATAACTGGGTAAGAAAGTACCACGACCACACCCACTTTGAGAGCTCCACTCTCCTTGACCTCTTCAACAGCGGCGGCCTCGTGGGTCATTGCAGCCACAAGTAATTTCCTGCTGCGAGAGCCAGGGGAAGCCTGGGTGTGAGAGAACTGATCCTCATAAGACTATGCCTTTTCCCCTCTACTTCCCCTGCAGGCAGCACCATTTTCTGACGTGGCCCATTCCTGGAGGAGGCCACGTTCGGTGACATGATCTAGGCTTCCCATCATCTTCCTATAACGCCATGGCTGGGACATCAAGAAGACTTCTACAGGAGCCTGACGCACATCTGACTGACACGAAGGCCCGGAGACTGCCGAGCTTCCTGCTGTGAGCACTGCTAGGCAAGGTGGGCACAGCCTTGGGGGGTCCTTGGGCACAGAAAAGCTACCTGTGGACAGCTGCATCTCTGAACTTGAGATTTCACCTTCTTCCCTGGATCCAAAACTAGAAATGGGGTTAATTCCTGAGATCTCTAGCATTCAAATTTTTGTTTTTTTGAAAAAAAAAAAAAAGCATTTGTTATTTACGCTAGGAGAGGACAACAGGTAGGGGGTACATATGAAAAAAGGCAGGCCATGCATGAGCAATCAGATCCATGTCTCTGAGTAATCGTTCAGCTTTACGGTACTGGGAAGATGGCGCTAACAGGGGCAGAGCTGGGGTCTCCCCCAGGATGCTGAACCAGTGTAGCCCCTGTGCCCCACACCATTCTCAGACTAGTAACCAAAGTGCCGTGCTAGGACAAAGCTCCTCACTGAAAAGAATCTTCTGGCAGGTCAAAGGATTGGGGAAGATAGGGAAAAAAGAGGCAAAGGAAAGAGCTGGCTGAGATGAAAACGGGACAGGAGGAACTGCAGAGGAGGCAGATCTGGGAAAAGGAAAGGTCGTTTTTAAAGTCACAAAGGCACTGAGGAGGGAATCTGAGAGCCCCGAGCCTGAAGAGCCATCCTGATCTACCCTTTCCTTCCTAAATTTCAAGGAAACTCTGTTCACTTAAAAATGGGCAGCAGAAAAGGAGAAGCTGAGTTCCATATAGCATTACAATAAGAAAGAGAACAAAGGAAAAACAACATCCCTATAAGACATAAAAGCAAGCTAGGGAAGCCACAACAGATGAAAACTAATCAAGCAGTGAAAAGAAGTTAAGAAAATGATGAAAGCTACAGGACAGCATAAGCCAGGATGAGAAATCAAAAAAAGTGACTGGTAAAAGAGAGATTTAAAAACAAGTTAAAATGCCTTAGGGCCAGGGAGATAGCTCAGCGGTCTAAGTGCCTGCCTGGCAAGCTCCAGGACCAGGGTTTGATCCCTGGTACTGCATGTCGTGCTGCCCTGCTGGCCACCGAAACCAGGCGTGGTAGCACATTCCTGTAACCCCAGTGCTGGGGATGCGGAGACAAGAGGATCACTGAGTCCAAGCTGGGTAGTGAGACCCTGTATTAAATAAATAAATAAAATTTAAAAAGTAATATCTTAAAAGAAACAGAAAGGGGGCAAATTTTTAAGTAAAAGAGATACTGGTTCCTTATATTACTAGTTTTTCTATAGGTTAAAATTATATGAAAAACCTTAAGTGAAGATATTTTAAAAATGTGAGAGTAGGGCCAAGGAGATGGCTCAGTGGAATAAGCGCTTCCCTTGGCAAGCGCAAGGCCTGAGCTCAATCCTCAGTTCCGCAAAAAAAAAAAAAAAAAGTGAGAGTAAGTGAAAGAAATAATTGATGGCAAAGAAGAGCCAACATACATGTAACAGGCTGAGTTCCTGAAGAGGGAACTGAAGTGACCATGTGACATCAAAGTGACAACTAATTCAAGGCTTCTCTGAAATTAAAAAAAATGATTTGAAACTATGTACTGAAGGAATAGTGATGATGGACGGACAGTGACCTGAAACGGCCAACGACACGACATAGATTCGGGGATTTTTTTTTTTTTGGTACCGGAATCAAATTCAAAACCTCACACTTGCCACACAGTCACTATGCCACTGAGCTATATCCACGGCCATCAGGACATAGTTTTGTTTTTGCATATTTTGTTTCAGACAAGTACTTGCTTGCTCTGTATCCCAGGCAGGCATAGAGGTTACCCAGAGTCCACCACTTACAAAATTCCTCCTTGAAAATCCTAACAATATACACAACATAAAATATAAGTTTGTGCTGTCCTATATTTTCTCCAAAAATACACAGGCATAAATAATGAGCTCTTCTTATTTGTTTTACATGGAAAGGACAACATGCACATTTTCCTGTATTTTTTTTTTTTTAATAGGTCTTAGTGTGTAGTTCAGGTTGGTCTTGAACTCACTATGTAGTCCAGGCTGGCCTTAAAACTCATACCAGGGGCCGGGGAGATGGCTCAGTAGGATAAGTGCTTGATGGGCAACTCCAGGATCTGAGTTCAATCCCCGGTTCCGCAAAAAAAACAAAAACAAAAACAAAAAAAAAAACTCATACCAATCTTCCTGCTTCAGCCTCCAGAATGCTGCAATTACAGGCATGTGCCACTATGCCTGCTTACCAATATAATCTTATCCAGCCACCTAATCTACCTTCACCTACACAATAAACGCTAGATACATAATCAATTTTTCTTCTCAGGTCTTCTGTTTCCCAAATGGATTCCCTGGTGGGATGTGGGATGTGGGATGTGGGATGTGTGATGTGTGTGTGTGTGTGTGTGTGTGTGTGTTGCTCTTATTAGTACCTACCAGTGATACAGAATAGTGAGGTTCATTTTGGGAAGTTGGTACATGCATATAACACACTTTGATCAGCTTCAATTTGTTACAAACCTCTCCCCTTCTTTCTTTTCCTCTTAACCCTTTCCCCATCTCTAAAATTTTAACTTCTAGGTTTTTTTGGTTTTTTGTGGGGTTTCTGTACCAGGGATTGAACTTGCCAGGCCAGTGCTCATTCTACTGAGCTTCTCCCCGGCCCCAACTTCTAGTTTCTTGTTCTCTCCTTGGTTTTTCAGGTTGGTCTTGAATACTATGTAGTCCAGGCTGTTTCTTTCCTTTCCGTATCTCTCCAATTGAAAATTGAGGATGTCTTATTATAAAGGTTCTATATTTCCATTTAGAAAATCCAAGCAACACTGGCAACCAGGAAATATAAATCAACTGACCACATAGGTAGCAAGTGGGTGGCAAATATCTTCTTGGTTATTTGTCTATACAGGAACAGCAGCAGAGTTAGACAATCTATTACCATCTAAGAACATCAGCCACTCAGAAGAGCAGGTCTCAAAGCCTCCTTCGTTACTGGTACTTTAAATATATTTTTTCATTTTTTTTTAATGAATTTAGGACAGGGTCTACAGGGTGTACAGGGTCTCACTACGTAGATCAGACTCGTAGTGATTCTCCTGTTTTCAGCCTCCCAAGTGCTGAGATTACAGGCGTGTGCCACCACACCTAGTCTCAATCAATGTCTCAGTGCACCCCGGGGCAGGGACGGCAAACCCCAGCCACTGAGCTCTGCCGCAGGCACTTTAGTCCACTGATATATTTGTTCTTACTTTACTGTGCTTGAATTACAGAGACTTCAACATTATATCACTAGGCCTTTTCAGATACTGCTGGTACTTCAGTCCCTTTTGAAGGTCACTAGATGGTTCTCCCTTGGTTAGCGACCAGTCAGGCCGGACACTGTAGGCAGGATCAACTATCTCCACATAATCAGCAGGCTGGAAAAGTACATTCAGATGAACAATTCTGTTTTCTGTCTTTCTCTTGCAGGTAGATGCTGTCTTAACTAGGTTTAATGGAAAACACTTGGGTGGCAGAGACATGGTTAGGGGAAGAGAGGCATTTTCAGAACAGAATCTTTTCAAACTATTACAACTTAATCACATTAAAAATAGAATTACTAATACAAGAGTCTATTGAAAATGGACACTACATACACAAGTGAGTGCAAGTAAACCAAGATATGTGAAGATGCAGGGATTGTATCAGTGTCAAAAACCTGGCTGTGGGCCAGCAACATAGCTCAGTGGACTAAGCGCCTGCCTTGGCAGGCGCAAGGACCAGGGTTTGGTCCTGCAAGCTATGCCGGCCCCGTCCCCAGGGCACACTGGGCATGGTGGTGCACACCTGTAATCCCAGCACCGGGGAGGCTAAAAACAGAGGGATTACTACGAGTTGAGCTGTGTAGTGAGACGCTGTGCCAAATATACAAAATGAGGAGAAAAAAATAACCCTGACTGTGATCTTGTACTACAGGTCTGCAGGAGTGGGGGACAAAATATGCAACCACTTTCTGTTATTTCTTAAGACTGCAATGATCTCGTTAACCATTTCCATAAAAATATGTGAGTGGCAGGATACAGACCAAAACATTTATAGTGCACACATGGGAGTGATAAAGACTAAAGACAACAAATTCTTTTTCCACAATATGTAGTATGAGATTGGGGAGGAGAAGGATAATCAAGAGTTGGTACATCTACAAATATTTTATTTTATAAAATTTCAAGAAATAGCATTAAAAATGCAGGACTACTTAACAAGTCACCAGATTATACACTATAAGAAAATTACTTAAGCCAGGCATGATGACACATGTTTATAATCCCTGCCCTCTAAGGCAGGAGAATTGCAAATTCAAACCCAGCCTGGGCAATTTAGCCAGACCCTAAATGAAAAATAAAGGGATGGAGGTATACCTGGGGATGTAGTGTGAAGGCCCTGGGTTCAATTCTTAGTACTACAAAAAGAAAAAAGAAAACTTCTAAAAATTAAACTCAGTCTCCAGGGGAGGGAGAGTGGTTATGTCAGGAGGCCATGAGCTCTGGAGACTCCAGGCCCCCTCTGTGCTCTGCAACCCTGCAAAGCCATGGGTCTTTAGACTCTGCTGCAGCGCTTGGTGGCCCCTTCAAGTGAATCCCAAGCCTCTTCTGAAACACTCTCCTGGCACCTTTTCCTCTTGTACAAGACTTCCTCCACACTGGAATTGCTGTATGTGCATGCTGCGTGCTGGTGTCCCTCCTGTGACTCTAAACGGTGTGGGGCTGTGGTCCTATGAGATGCTGCCAAGCAGCCATGGAGAGCCTAAACCACATGAAGGCCACCAAAGCTACAGAATTTACAGATGATTGTCACTAGGCTTTGTGAGGAGGAGTACTCCTGCTGAAGCCTGAGTGTTAGGTAGGGTACTAGCAAGTACTGAGTCTTTGATATGGTTTATTTAATTCCACACCCACTTCTGAAGGATTTACAGAGGTATTCATCTTACATAGCGACTAACTTCCACAATGAGCTATAGAGGTAAAAACCACACACAACTAAAATTAACTCTAGGGAAAAACACCACTGAATGTCAGCATCTGGGTTCTTGACGTCTGTTTAAATTCTAGATCTCAACCTCATTTCTCTGGGCACCTACAAGTGTCCCCCATAGCCCCACGGGACATCAGCTGTGGTTTGACATGGGCAGTGTGATACCTAAAGGAATTGCTCTCTTCGTTTTTGGGAGGCTGGGGTGGCAGGGGCAGAGGAGGCAGTCTATGTCACTTGATGCAGGAAGGTTAAGTGTGTGGACAGGACCACAGGGTGACTCTACGATAGGTAGTAGATGTATTAAGAGCTAAGGATACTAAGATGTAAAGGATAATTCTGTACCCCTGTAGGGTCAACGCTGAAGCTAAGAAAAAAGTAACGTTTAAATAATGTAATATTAATTCACATAAAATATTTTGTGTTTAAAAGGAATAGCATGAAGCAAAATTCCATTTTACATGCAAGAAGCTGAATATACTCCTCTGGGTAGCTTGTTTTCTTTAACCAAAATCCCAGCTCTCTCCTAGGCTGGTGGATTCTTCACATGGGTTAGGGCAAAAGTTTCAACCACTTGAGGGCTAGGGAGATGAGTTCAATCCCCAGTTCTTCCAAAAAAAATAATTTTCAACCACAACTTTGAAGTAGACAACAGAGAAAGACCACTGATTGAACAAAGGTGGGTTAAGATTCAGCAGAAAGACAGCTCTAGACTGGGTGGGGAGGCCCATGCTCCACAGAAAAGAGCTGATGGCAGTGGCCAGTGAGACATTTCTGGATTGTGTACAGGCAGGCAGAGCCAGGGAGCCTGCTAGGAAAACAGGGCAGGCCTGTATGTAGGCAAGCACCTATGCCAGGGACGTGGTGACACTCAGCTCCAGGAGTCACTGGAACTGCTCAGGTAGGACAGTGACATATCACACCTCCTCCCATGAGGAGGAGATAGATTTGAAGAGTCTGAAGCAGTTGAAAGTGATTTTATTTATTTATTTATTTATTTATTTATTTATTTTGCTGAAGACTGAACCCAGGTGCTCTGCACTGAGCTCGGGTTCAGCCCAAACTTGTGCTCCTCCTGGCTCAGCCTCTCAGGGTGCTGGGATTACAGGAGTGTGCCCCAATGGCTGGTGTGAGGTCAGAAATGAGAGGAGACTGGGACAGGGAAGAGGGAGAAGGTGAGAGGCTGGGATGTCCCTTTCCAGAACAAAGTTAGGGGAGCTGGCAATCAAGGGATATATGGGTCAAGTGACAAGGTAAAGCTTCAAGGTAGTGCAATCTAGGATGATCCAAATATTAATTTCTAAACATTCATGTTTACTGATTTTAAAAATCACTCAACAGATGTCTCAATACAGGGAAACAAGCTTTATCGGATAAAGAAAAACAGGGAGGTAACAAGACAGATAAAGTAATCTTTATTGCAAAATACACCTTCCAAACACAAGCATCAGGAAGCCTGCAGAAGTCTATTTAATATAAAAAGGACACATTAGAAAATACGTAAAAGCTTCGGGGTAACTGAGCTATGATGTATTATACAAGAACACAGCAATCAGGGCATGGTGGCACATGCCTGCAATCCCTGCTACTTAGCAAGCTGAGGTAGGAGGATCGCAAGTTTGAGGCCAGCCTGGACAACTTAGCACAAACTTGTCTCAAAATCAACTAGTGGTAAAGGGCCCTGGGCTGAAAACCTGAGTGCAAATGGGTCTGGAAGGGTGAGTATTATTTTCACAGGTGAAAAATGGTTAATCTACTTGAATGATCTTTAGGCCAAACTAACTGACTTTTTTTTTTTTTTTTAAAGAACTAGAATAAGAGAAAAACCTAAAATCTCATATGGGTACAATTTGCTAAAAGCAATATGTGCTGTATACTGCTACAGTTTCTATGGCCAGTCTGTCCCCTTTATGTGTTCCTAATTAAAACAAAAACAAAAACAGAAGCATCCATCACCTCCTACCAGAGGCACTGTGGAAAAATCTGTTCTAGAGCCCATTTCACCTGCAGCCTCAGACTGGGCCTGCCGGAAGTGGCCCATCACGCCCTCCCTGCAGGTGGGCAGGGCTGTCCCCTTCCACTGAGACACGAGGCACCAGCCGCCAAACCAGGGCCAGGAAGCCTTCTGTGAACATGCATGGAACCTCTGGCTTTCCAGCTCTCCACAAGCTGGTTTATGAGCAGTTTCTGCAAGACAACCCTCCAGCCACTGTTGTTATCAGCCAAGAATGGAAGGCTCTAAAATTTTGCAGTGTTTGGTGAAGGATAAAAATGGAGAACTGGTGGTGTGTCTATGTGTTTAGGGAGGAAAGTGTACTATTCATGAGATGATAACTTCAGAGACAAATGCCACAGCATAGTCAGGGCCGGGCCTGGCTGTGCCACTCCAATCCTCCCCTAGGTCCCTTGGGCAGAAGACATCCGGGACTCTGGAATACCACAGGGCTTGCTCTTAGAGCTTTCCAGTAGGACATACACTGTACGGTTTCATGGCTTCTCGTGAAAAGCTCTTGAATGAAAACTAATTTCAAAGAAGAAACAGCATCGAAGGAGGCAATGTCAAGCCTGAGAGCTGCTATTTTCTGTACAGTGAAACTCAGTGGGGGAGAACGAGACTGAAACGCAGTACAGCTTACAGGACTGGTCATCTGGCATTCTGCGGCCTCTCACAACAACAACACTGAGACTTAGAACTGGGCTCGAATGCTTCCAAAGGACTATTTCACCAACAGGAGATGCTCATAGATATTCAATCAGAGGCCAAAAGTCTGGTCAAAAGCAAAAAAAAAGGGTAACCAAGGAACAAAACAGGCCAATGCCTTAGGACCCCACAAGAAAAAAGGAGGTTATGAAGGCAGCCAGTCCCAAGAAGTGTTCAGGGGAGCTACTTGTCAATGTCCCCAGCTCTAGAACATTTAGCTTTATCAAGTTCCTCAGGATTCGAATCCAATCCCTGGGTCCTCAGGTCCACAAGTACTCAAGAGTCCATGGAATACATTTAATTGGAAGTAGAAAAAACCCACTTCTAGTGCCTGGGGTGCTTGGGAAAAGGGATCTACAAACACACTCTACCCTATGCATACACACACCTGTAGAACTACCTATCCCCTAGGTGGGACCAAGAATGTTTCTTATCCATAAAACCAGTACTGTGCAGGATATTTTATAACCATACCTAGTAACTCTAGGGAGAATTTACACATTAGAAATATTCTCAGCTGGGTGTAGTGGCACATGCCTATAATCCCAGCACTTGGGAGGCTGAGGCAGGAGGATAACAGGAGTTCAAGACCAGCCTGAGTTACATCACAAGACTCTCTGTCTCAAAAAAAAATAAATAAATAAATAAATTTAAAAAATAGAAATACTTGGGTATTTTTTGCAAATTTTATAGTTCTGTGAACTAGCTTGGAGTGTAACCACCATTCACAATATTGATTCTACAGAAAACTATATCCGGAGTCCCAGACAACCAACTCCCAAGCTTCTGAAGCATGACACATTTGTGTATTAGAGACTGTCTGTACTTTCATGCTTGGTTACCATTTTGACTCTGTGCCAATCAAGCAAGTCCATCCGAACATTGTTCTGTGAACTGACTGAAGAAGACTGAAGGGGACGCTCTGTAAGCAAGCAACTTTACGCCTCACCAGCCGGGTGCCCTGTGACACACAAGACTGGGCATGGCTTTTACCCAACGCCTCTCTATTTAAAACAGACTAGGGCAAGGATACTTAAAAACAAACAAAAAACTTATGAACACAGCCTGTTCTATTTTACGGCTATTGAAGGTGGTTTTCCCAGTGTTTATTCACATCTCTCCAACCCGCTGAAGCACATGCTTGCTTCAATCACTGTCTTCTACAGGCGCTGGCAGGGTCTGGTTATCCCCCTAAACACAGAGGTAGAAAGTAACTATGATAGATTAGACTACCAGACAAAGAGGCTTACTGCTGGTTTCAGTAAATCGAGCGTCACAAGGCACACACAAGGAGAACCCGCAGACTGCGGTTACCACGTCTACAGCCAGCACCACATGCCCTATATCCTTGTAGGGAAGCAGCCCCAAGATCCCACATGTCCATAATTGCTAGTGGTTGCTGCAGCAGTTATGGGAGAAGAGGGTGGTAAGAGAAGAAGCAAGGAAGCGGGGAAGCAGGACAAAGAGCAGACTGTGCCTGGGGACGCAAGCACACGGGACACAGGTCAGCCCCAACAACGGTCAGAACCCAGAATGAGGAATTTGGGTGCCTGCTGTTTTCCACACAATCTGCAACAACTTTTAGGACTCTTGATAACAACCCTGTTTTTAAAGCTTAAACTCTACCTTGTTCTTAACTGTTCTACCTTGGCCCTCAATCTTGCTGAAAGGCAAGTTCAAAAACACTGCATAGAACACTGAGCACTCGCAACCCCCACTCTAGCCAAGACAGCAGGGAGGGCCAGGGAGTGCGGTGGTCTGGAGGGGAGCTGCCTTTCTGTGTAGTCAGTCAGCAATCGATCGGGGGCACCTGGGGAGTGGCAAAAGGCGCGAAGGATGCTGGGCCAGGAAGCAAAGGATTCCCTTTGGGCCCAGGTCTGCTGTGACCACTGGTCACACTGGACTTCAGTTCACTGGCCAACATCCTTTGTTCCAACTCCCTCACACAAGGCTTCCACTTAGAAAAAAGCACGGAAGACTGCTCTGGAAACTGTGAAATTAAGCATTTTCATTCTAACTTGAATTACCTTCATACAAAACTTCTAGTTAAGAAAATAAGCCTGAAGAAAAAAATCAATCAAATGCAACAAGAAGCCAAACCCTAAATACCCTTCTTCACAAGAATAGACACGCCGTTCAGCTCCAAGCTGCGAAGCCAAACTTGCCTAGGCAAGAACAGGGCTTTTCAGTTTATTTTTATGCCTTTTCTCCTTTTCTCCATTCAAATAATAACATGCATTGCATAAGATCCAGAAGATGGGGGAGAGCTGAGAACCACAAATAAGTCAACAGTCTTCAGGGCTGTGCCAAGAGGATAATATATTAAGAAAAAAGTTAAAAACAATGATTTAGCTTCAAATGCAAAGGCCTTACCTGTGCAGAATTTTTGCTGGGAACTTTCTGGCAAGATCAAAATCTCAGAAAATTCCAAACAAATGAAACTCGAAAGGCAAATTACTGAGGAAGAATGATCTAACTTCAGACACCAAGCATACTCCTCCCACCCCCGCCTTGCTACTTAGTTTCTCGAGGATCCCCACACCAGCCACAAAATCATGCGCTAGTGAGAGCCTTGCTTCCAGCAAGCTGACAGCTCTGGTTTTGACTAAATCCCTCTACTTCCTGTCAGCATCAGTGGGTCCCAGCTTCCAAGCCTACGAAGTTCGGATGCAAGCGACCACTGCACACCACTGACAGCTCTCATATCTGGTCGGTGCACTGGAGCACGAGACCACCACACCTCAGGGAAAGTGCCCGCCCTCAGAGTGGCAGGGTCCAGGTAGGGGTCAGAAAAAACTGAAGAAGACGAGGACTGATGACGGGTGGCACATCCATTTGTCAAGCATCAACACAGCTTGGATTAGCCCACTGAATCTAATCCAACCACATGGGAAGCGCTGTGAGGGCGACAAGAACTACATATGGGTCTCACTTAGAGAAGGCTTGTGTGTGATGGGGTGGGGACTGTACCCAAAAATTTATAAAAGGGAATAGAGAAAATGATATGTACCGTGAATTGATGGTGGATCAGTCAACACATAGTTCACACAAAACCAGAAACTCAAAACTTCCCTGTTAACCAGTTTCCAATTTACAAATCTTCTAAATAGCATAGCACACCTATTCATTCACAAACTATTTATTGGGTACTTCGCTTAAGTCAGGTGCTACATGGAGCACTAAGAGACACAAATGACTGACACAAAAGCAGCCCTGCCTTTTAGAGACCAGGCGGACTACTTGGTAGTAGGCAAACAGGCCACCATGCCGTGCGGGGGAAAACAGAAGGTCCTGGGAGGACACGGAAGACGCACCTGTCCTGGAGCTGGGGGAGGGAAATCCGAGCAAGCATTCGAAAGTGGTGACTAGGATGAGACTAGAAGAACGAACGAGCTTTAGCCAGGGGAAGGCAGAGTACTCCAAGCAGCAGAAGCAACACTCTCAAGGCCCTGAGTGCCAAGGAGCGTCTGCACACTGCAAGGGTGTATGCACCCCGGATCCCAGGCCTTGGCTGCTCCATGCCAGAGAAGCAGGAGACAAAAAGAGTTATTGAAACCAGGGAAGAAAACATTCAAGAAGCAAGCAGAGGTCAACCACACCGAATGGCCCTACAATAAGGATGCAGGCATTAGTTGGCTTAGCAAGGCGGAAGCTAACAGTTACTTTGTCATAAATTATTTCTGTGGCCCCAGAAAGTGGAGTCCAGCTTCCTTACAGAAGGTGAACAATAGGCACTGGGTCCGAATGAGTTTAAAAGTCTCTGCTGGGGAAGAAAATGGCTACGAGAACCAGGCAAGGAAGGGCTTGGTGGAGGAGGCTGAAAACTCTGAACTGGTCCAAGCAAAATGGCAACGGAGAGGGAGGGCAAGGACACATCTCAAAGAACATCAGCATGGACCCTCAAGCAGGTGACATGGGAAAGAGTATGGTGTTCAGATTTAAGGGGTGCCCTACACAGGAACAAAGACTCCCTTCCAAGACAGAAACACAGCGGCAAGGGTGGCAGTACGCCTCAGAGCCAATGGGAGGGAGGTGGACAACCGATTATAGGGAAGGGGAGACATGAGGATAACAACTGGGTTTCTCAGGGCTCGATTTGAAGAACTAGATTTTCTCAGCAGCTCTTAGGACACCTAGAAGCATGGTTGGTCCCAGGCAAGAGCTGACTGGGTGCAGATGGTAAAAGCCGGGGAGGCAGCAGCTAACGCAGCCCTGTGAGGAGCAAAGTGAGGCCTAGGGCGGTGAGGAAGGCAGAAACAGCTGAAAGTCTGGATGCGGGAGAAAAATCCAGAGGACAGGAAGCAGCCCAGTGAGAGAACACGGAAGCACAGGAGACTGAAGTGGGGAGAGCAGAAGGCCTGGGTTAGCAAAAAGTCAAGGGCAGGGAAAATCTCAAAGACTAGGACAAGAAGAGGCAGGAGGACAGGAAGTTCCCAGGAGAGGAGGTGAGGATGCACAGCAGCCTTGGGAAAGGGAGAGGCTTCGACCTGGAAGCCAAGATGGGTAGGTAGGGAACGGGGCAAAGGAGTCCACTGACAGCACACAGAGCTTCAGACCAGGCCAGCGCTTCAGGAATTTCACAACAGGAAAGGGCTGGCCAGATAGCTCAGCAGACTAAATTGCTTGCTTAGGCAGAGCACAACAGCCAGGGTTCGATCCCAGGAGCCCCATCCCCAGGGGGTGCACTAAGACAGTAACTGAGAGATTGGGTATGGTGGTGCCCGTCTGTAATCCCAGCACTTGGGAGGATCACTATGAGTTCAATCTACATAGTGAGACCCTGTAGACCCTGTACTAAATACATTAAAAAAAAAAAAAGGAATTCCGTAATAGGGCAATTTACCAGAGGACAGCTCCATGGAATCCCAGCACATAAACACATACACACACACACACACACACACACACTCTCTCTCTCTCTCTCTCTCTCTCTCTCTCTCACCCCTTAATCTGTCCCTATCCCCCATGTGTTCTCAATCTCCTCAGAAAAGCATAACCACAAGCAGGGGCCTTACCCAGAGTTTGTGTTTGTGTAAACTCACACTTAGTCCCCTCTTAAAGGTAGCTGCTCTCTGTAACACTTCAGCTACATCATGGCTTTGTTATTGTTTTTCTGCCCTATGCATCTACTTCTGCTATGTATGTTCTATGGTGTCCACACAGTGACACATAAATTGTTCCAAAATAAACTCAGGAGAAAAAAAAAAAAAAACCACTAAATTATCCCCCACCATCAAGAGTCATTCTGGGGCTGGGGAGATAGCTAAGCAGAATAAGTGCCTAACTGGCAAGCGAGGTCCTGAGTTCAATCCCCAGTACCCGTCCCCCTCAAAAAAGTCATCCAAATGCCTTTTATTCTACTGTGTTACCCATTTGTAAGGAAGTCTTTCCCTTTTCAAATCTTTAGTTGGCTAGCTAAAAATTGACAACTATTAAACAACTGTAGAACTAGCCAGTGTGGGGGCACACCACTGTAATCACTGCACTCTGGGAGGCTGAGGCAGGCGGATCACATATTTGAGCCCAGACTGGGCAATTAAATGACTTAGCCAAACTACAAAAAAATTTAGGAGCTGGGTATTTAGCTCAGTGCAAAGGCTTTGGATTTACTCTTTAGAACAAAAAAAGAAAGAGAAAAGAAAAAAACCCTACTATATACAATCTTCACAGCTAAAATTTTAAAAGTGAAAGGAACAGACATTTGTACAAGCTTATTGTCTGCAGATATCTAGTTCTTGCTACTTCTTTGTGATAAGAAGAGTTTATATGTGAACAGGAAATAGCAATCAATAAATCATTTAGAATTACTCACTTTTTTTTTTTTTTACTTAAATTACCATAAAAGTCTCAGAATTTGTAACCCCGGCTGAAGTGTTAAAAATGCTTTAAAAAGTAAGGCTGATTCCTCAGCCATTTCAAAGATAATTATCAGTAAACTTAACATATTTTACAAGGTACTTGACCTGAAAGAATCAAACGAAGCCATCTGTGTAACAAGAAGTGCTAATAAACAGACCACAGAATGAGAGAAGCCAGCCACCATTGTGAAAAACACTCCGCATACTTCACAGCAGTGGCAGCTGCAGATCCAGGGGCTAGGCCGAGCACTGTCAGTATATCCTTAGTAAGACAGATGCATATTTGAAGATTCTTTTTAAAAGTCTGTATTTCATAAGTTAAAATATAATTCTGCTTTGGGTACAGACTAAAGTCTACATGTTTACATACCTGAACAAAAGCTAGTCCACCTCAGTAAGTGCAGCACCGCCTGCCTATAAGTGCAACTCCCTGCGGCTTGGGGCCTGGGCTACTGTCAATGTCCATGATGCCACCCTTTAGAAAGGACCAGGGCCATTACAGCAGCAAGGTGAGAAGTTGATGGCAGAGGAAGCAGGTAAAAAGAAAGAGAAAAGGGAAAATACAGAGAAAGAGAACATACCCATGGATTGACTGATTGATTTCCTATGGCTTTAGAAGGTGGAATATTTAGGACCAAAGAGGGAGAAAGTGAAGGCTGCCGGTCCCCAAGCCAGAGCACACAGGCCTCGTACCTGCTGCTCCTCAGCCCTCAGCCCGCGTAGGCAGCTCCTGCTCAGATCTCCAGCCCATTTCACCAGCTTCCAGGCTTTACTTGTTTTTTCTTCCAAGCAGCCCTAGAATCTGGGGCCCATCCTGTGGCGTGCTTCTCTTCAGCCATTTTTCCCCCTGGCCTATTCCACTCCTATGAGCAGCCCCAAGTCTATCTTGCTCATGTCTTGCCTCCACTGTCTGACAGAAAGCCTGGCAGTCAGCCGCTGCTCACGTGTGTGCTGAATGGGGGAGAAGGAATGGGCTGCTGCAGGAAGAGGCTTACACTCCAGAAGAGCACAAGAAAGATGGATGAGAATCCTAAGAAGGGCTGGCCAGATGGCTCAGCAGACTAAAGTGCCTGCAAGGACCAGAGTTTGATCCCCAGTGTGCCTTGCAGGCCCCGCTCCCAGGGCACACTGGGACAGCGACTGCAACTGAGACTGGGCATGGTGTCACGCGCCTGTAATCCCAGTGCTTGGGAGGCTGAAAACAGGAGGATGATCACTGAGTCTGAGCTGTGTAGTGAGGCCCTGTAGACCCTGTACTAAATACACAAAGACAAAAAAGAAAATTCTCACTGAGAAAGGGGTCTGTGGCTGTTGATTTTAATGTTATATCTACGACAAAGTGGAAAGCAGCTACAATAGAAGTGACATCCGCTGCTTGGCCCAAGTGTCCTTAAACACTGGCTGTTTTATCCTTTTAGATTCAGCTCTTTTGGGGAAAACACAAAATTGAGGACACAGAACTTGGCTGTCTTAAAATAATAAAGGCTCCTCTTTATTGTTTGTTTCAATTTGTCATATGTGACATATACCTCTATAGCGTAAAATAGATGTTCAGGAAGGATCAATGAAAAAGCAAGCCCTACTACCTAATGAGCATGTTCACTGACAAACAAGGATAAAGAGACCCTCAATACACATTCCTTGCAATCTATGTATTTGCTTTCTTTTTATCACAGTTATCATTTATTTCATCCTTTAGCAGAAAAGATAGAGAAACCTTGCGATAAAACACATCACAAATAGTATCATTCCTAACCAAGTTATAATGTGAATTATTAAAAACATTATTTCTTACATTTTTCATTATAAGCATATTGAGCCAATCATTCTTTCTCTCAATTCTCATAGGGCTGTTACAGTATAACTTCTAGGTTGGTCATCAAAAATACTTCATGGAAAGAGCCATACCTAGGACAAAAATATAGTTACAGTCAATTGCTCAAGGTGGAAAAAAACAGTGGTGGCTTCTAACTTCCTCAAAATAGCCAAAGGGGTCAAGGATGAAGAGGAAACAGGGAAGGGCCGAGAGGACAGCAGCATGGGGCCAGGGATCTGACCATGGGGTTTGCTGCCAAGGGCATTCATTTCCTGGGGCCACCAGCCCTTGGCCCTCTGCTCAGCCCCCATGTGAAGGCACACCCATGGGGCAAAGCCAAGCATCAGCAGGCCTTAATTCATGCTGAGGGGACCTTTCTAGAGAGAACAGAGCTTGGAGTAGAGGCTGTAGCCCTGAATGCTGCCCAGGGCCCGCAGTAGCAAGGTAAGGACAGTGAGCCCCCACGGGACTGTGGCAAAGAGTACAGCCATGTGCAACCAAAGGAGCTCTCACCTCAGCAGCGAGATGGCTGCCAACCTGGGCTCAGTGATTTTCCAAATCCAGATTTGTGTGTGATTTCTCCTGATTTATAAACCATGGCAAAAAAAATTAAACTTCTCTTGTTTAAGAACACTGTTTACACCAAGCAAAATATGATTGTTGGTGGCCAATTTGTAAGAGGTGGAGAAATAAATGTGAACAAAGGTCAAGAGCTACAAACTACCTCTTCATACCCAGGATCCCTGAGCTCTTCAGTCCCACTTTTGGAAGCTGGTGCCACACAGCACCACGCTGCTTTTCTGAGAAAGCTGGGCTCACAAACCAGAGACGCGGCCAAGCACACTGGGGCTCAGAGGCCTGAAACACTTCCTGTCACACAGCCCAACTGCTGATGCCCACGTGGAGGGCGCTGCATCTATAGCACGTAGCCCAGGGCCTGGGGCTCAAAAGAGAACTGGATAAAGGTCAGTTGTTAGTGGCTTTTATCTTGACAAGAGTAGAACATGGAGCAGACTCTTTCTTCCATGAATGAGAGATCCGCGTCTGATTACAGAATCCAACAATCTTCTAAGGACTTAAGAAATTTAAAGGGAACTACATTCACCCATGTAGCATTCAGTACTAGTATAGTAAGATCTCATTCATGTCTCAAAGGACATTTTTTATTTCTAAGGATGTAACAGTGGATTCTTGAACAAGGGGTGAGGGGAGAAAAGAAGAGACAAGAAAAAAAGAACAGAAGGAAGAAAAGGAAACAAAGCTCTTGTGGGTGGAGAGGGGCTGGAATGGGAAAACAGAGGAAGAAGCAAGGTGCATTGTATACACATGCCCACAGAGCTACAGACATCAGAACCAGACTATGCTATTGGGTGGTATGGTCTAAAGTTTCCAGTGGCCATACAGTCACAGGACTCAGAATGCAAACCCAGGGCCGGCCAGATAGCTCAGTGGACTAAAGTGCCTGCTTTGGCAGAGCGCAGTGGCCGGGGCAGTCCCGGCCCCGCCCCTGGGGTGGCGCAAGCCTATAATCCCAGCACCTGGGAGGCTGAAAACAGGAGAATCACTATGAGTCTGATCTACATAGTGAGATCCTGTAGACCCGGCACTAAATACATTAAAAAAAAAATCCAAACCCAGGTTCACTGAGTCTTCTTCCATGACCAGGCACATCCCTGGCCATAGGATGTTCAGAGTGGAACGGTCAAGGCAGCTTGAGACTACAACTTTGACAATGACTAACCGGTGTCAGAGATAGACACCAGTGCCAAATGCACTATCAACTGAGGGGAGGCCAAGGAAGATTGCCTGCTCACAGCCCCACAAGCCTGGTTTTAATACACTGTAGATTTGGCCATAATCTTTTTAAAACCCTGGAATATCTACTATGCGTTTTCAATCAAAGAAGGTAGAAGAGTTGGAAACTTCTATAAAGAGTCTAATTTACTTGCTGGAAAAGTAGAAGTGTCATTAAACAAAAGAATCAATGATTTTAAAATAATATTACCATGCTACAAACTGTCCAACTTTCAAGTACATAAAAAATAATGTTTGGAAAGTAGCCAAAAGTAGAATCTAGATTATGGCCTGTATTCAAAGTGTCTTTCTAGAAAGCATTTTAATGGCAAAGGACATAAAACGAGCTGTGAACAGGAGACTAAAATTAGTTCAAACCACAAATAACCTAACATGCTTATCACTTCCTTATAATCAACCTACAAAAATTAAACATTGAAAAGCATTTACAAAACTAAATTGGCGTGATGCTAACTGAACCTTCTAACTTCAACAATATTGCTGCTTCTCCCTCAAGCAGGCCTGGCACATCAACATCCCAACGATGACTTTTACTAATTTGAAAAGTTCAAGGGAAACCACGACAGCCCAGTTTTGCCCTGTAAATAAAGCAACATGTTCCACGCAGTTCTTGTACTGTTAGAAGAGCAACCAACTCCTCCAACCAATGCTAGAACACAGTCAGTGCCAGCCCACACCCTTCTGCAGCTGCGCTCACTGACAGCTAAGAAAATTCTGGCCTACTGCAAACCAAAGCATGCACCAGCTCCTCAAAACACCTATTTCCTTTTTGTTTTTTAAAGACTGGGCTCTCAGTGCTGTATTTCAGACTGGCCTCCAACGCACAGAGAGCTTCTGAGATCTCCTACCTCAGCCTCCTAAGTACTGGGATTACAAGCATGTGCCGCCACACTCGCCTACTTATTTCCTAGTTTCAAAGCAATGTCCTTCAACAAAGTCTGCTAGGTAACACGGAATTTGTCACCCTCAAGCAGTGGAACAAATTGCAAAAAACAGGCTGGTGTAGTAGTGCACATCTATAATTTCGCACTCCAGAGGCCAAGGCAGCAGGATGCCTGAGAGTGTGAGCCCAGCATGAGCTACAAAATGAGTTCAAGATCAGTGCAAACTACATAGTGAGACCCTGTTCCAACAAAACAAAACAAACAAACAAACAAAAAAGGCTCAGCTAACAAATCTGCATGCATGACAATAAGGTACTAGTGTTGTTAAACTTTAGTTTGTTTTACAGTGTTTCCCTCCTCATGACAAGTGTTTTGATAAGTTTGTGATAAATTTTCTGGGAAACATTCATGCTCAAAGGGTGAGAGCAAGTGGCCAGGGTGAGTTCAGGCCTACCCAATGCCACTGTTCACACTTCAGTGTTGGTACACAAACTTTCAAAAGTGTTCTTAATAGCTGAAAACTAAGGGAAAGTAGCAGACTTGGGCAGTTACTTGTGGATGAACAGACTGTAAATGCCACTAATGGCACTAATATCCCTATTGAAGCCACGCTGCCCGCAGGACACAAAGGAGTATCTAGAAATGCTTAGAAATGATACCATGATTGGTACATAAAAGGACCAGGACGACCAGCGTTGTGCGATGTAGATTCTCAAGTTCAAGAAAGATGAAGACCCAGGCTTGGCTAACGCTGCTAGCACACTGGAGACTGCCCTGGAAATTTGGTTCTGTGCCTGTGAACCTGCTGTGACTGGATGCAGCTTCCTGAGCCAAGCAGCAGCCTGCTTCACCCGGCTCCAAGGTCGCCCCTAAAGACCCTGGCACCAGGGAGGCAGTCAGCACCCCATGAGTGGAGAGGAACAACAGTTAACACTTTAACTCAACACTGCTCAAATCAAGGTTCAAACAAAACAGAGAGAGAGAGAGACAGAGAGAGATGATGACAACAAATACAACAAAAATAAAATATCCTCCCTGAAAAAAGATCACTGGATGCCTTCTTAGAGGTCCTTTATCTCTGTGCAAAACTTAGCCACACAACATTCATGACTCTGCAGGCATATTTTTTGCCTTTATCCTTTCAGAAGCAGACTGAGCTCCGACTGTTTGAATAGGAAAGCAGTACAAAATGCAGAAGGGATAAATATAACAGTGACAAATGTTCAGCCACTGAGGGAATTTAAAGCTCATTTACCGTATTACACTAAATCCAGCTTGCTTATTTGTTTTATTGAGTGAAGTTATATTCAGAAGTGATTTCATCCTTACACATTTTTAAGTAACCCATGTTCTTAAGAGAATTCCAACTATTGGAATAATGACTTGATGTTTGCTTTCCTGTAAGCAATTCTGTAATAGCATATAATGCTCTCACTAGCCGGTCTCCAGAAGAACAAAAAACAAAAAGCTGTTTGCTAGAAATCAGTATGGCAGTTTTAAATAAGATTCTTCCACAGGAAGAGATGTGCCAATAACAACCATGAAGAAAGGAAAGAAAAAGTCAAGCAAAAAATGTTTCATAACCAAGATTCTCTAATCACTAATACATTTAAAAAATATAACTGGAAACCTAGTTTAGCTGTGCTCATTTTCTCTTTGCAAGTGGTGCCGCTTACCCACAAAAGCCACAAACACAGCCCCGGATTTTCCTTCTTTATCTAGAAAAAAAAAGAAAGAAACACCAAGCTGACCAGGTCTTAGGTCTCAGATGCAAAAGGGAAGAGGCCAGGGACACAAGACCATTCGACCCAAAAGTGTACTTTAACAAGTGGCTAAGCTGAGTCCTTGAAGCACTAATTGTAAGTTGCATGGGGTGTCTGTGAAACGTTACTTACTGCTTGGTACAATCCTAAACATTCAAGATGAGAGAGAGAGAGAGAGAGAGAGAGAGAGAGAGAGAGACAGACAGACAGACAGACAGACAGAAACAGAGAGATGGAGAGAGAGAGAGAGAGAGAGAGAGAGAGAGAGAGAGAGAGAGAGAGATTATGCTCAAGGACAAAGGCAGAGACAGAGACAGAAGCCAAATGATACCATAAGCAGTGGTAACTGCATGCAGTAGGTCAACACATTCTGGGGCTTAACCTTCCTTCAGCTGCTTGGGCATTAAGGAGCCTTCCATTTGAAATGGTCTTGTTTCCAGTTTTCAGGCATTCAAAATTTACAAACTATCAGCAAGCCACTCATGATTACTTTAAGCCACATTGAAGAAGACAGCAGCAGCTAATAAACTATGAAGACCATTTCTACACAAAGCGCAGCATTATTTCAAAGTGCTGGAGACTTAGGTACTTTCTCCTCAAACACAACAGATGTATAAAGTCTCATCTTATTCAAATGAAGCCTAGGCCAGATGTAGGTTTCTTTCTAAAATTACAACACAAAGGGTAGCTCCTCTGTGTATCTGGCTGGGGCTGAACCTTTCGTAAATTCTCAAGAATCAGTTCCTCTATCTGTTACAGGAAAACCACCCAATTACTAGTTAGAGGAAAACTGCGAGCTGTGTGCCAGAGCCATTCATTTTCCCACATCACAAATCAAACGAACCCCACTTATTAAAAGTGTTTAATGCCCCTTGTTCATAAAGTCCCAATTCTTTTGAGCTGTTAAACTCTACTGGTAGGCCTATAAATCATTGCGCCTAAGTGTACCTCCCTCCACCTTATACAACTGAGTAACCATTGCAGCTTTTACAAGGATTACTTCAGGAACATTAAATTCCCTTTGTGAGGATAGGAAGGACTTTTATTATTTGACTCAAACTTAATTATCAGTTAGTCCAGGATCATTTTTACAAATGAAGAGACTGGGCTCCAGGAAAGGAAGAGATGTACTCTGCACAAGGGCTAAAGCTGCAACGACCACTCAGAGCCAGACACTGAGGACATTACTGTGTCTTCTAAATTCTTTTGGTTTGGTTTTTTGGAGACAAAGCCTCACTGTGCTGCCCAGGCTCACCGCAACGTCATGATCCTCCTGCCTCAGCCTCCTGAGTAGCTGAGATTACAGCTTCCGGCCACAGCACCCCACCCAGCTCACTCATTAGTAAGCAGATTACACTCTTTTCTTAGCCCTAAAGGTGGTCTAATCAAAGACCAAAAAATGCTTGCCTTTATCAGTTATAGTTTGAAAACAAACAAAAAACAGCCTTTGGAAGGGTTGCTACTTTACGGAGAACCAAACCGTATTTTCTATCCCACAATCAAAATACTTTGGGAACCAGCTGCACACAAAGCCCCTCTAGAAGGCTTGTGAGAACAAGTCCAGAGGGATGAGGCCAGAATGATTCACCAACACTTACATATCATCTTTCTGTTGCCGTAAGTTCATCTCGCACCGACTACGAATGCGTTGCTAAAGTCGAACTTTCTATGAAACAAACTGATGGCATCAACTAGACGGAAGTCAAGCCTTTCACCCAAAGCCATTCGGTGGCTAACGCTAAATTGCCTCCTCAGGCCAGCACTCCCACAGTAGCCTCTACTGCTGGTACTAATGTGGGCTAATCCATTTGTTTCGGTTATTGTCCCCCTCCAATGGGACGTGGGAACCTTTGTGATCCATCTCTAAACGACCAGACCAGCAAAGTGCTGATAACCGATTCAGTCCCAACATTCGCAGCACCAGGTGCAGAGGCCTCAAAGGCAAATGCGATCATGGAATAGGTGACCTCAGGAAGTCTGGGCTCCAGAGACAGACCCGAGACACAAAGCAGCCGCTGTAACAAGGCCAGGGCCCTAGGCTATGTGTAAACACATGGGACAGTGCCAAGCTCTAGTGGGACAGGACACTCATCTGAGCTGCAAGGTGCAGGCTGGGAGAGTGGGACCCGCCTCTTGGACAAGTGCTGAGCAGTGGTGCGGAGGGAGGAAAGAGGCTGTGCTGGGAGAGCAAGGCCCTGCAGTGTGGCTGGAAGCAGAGCTCCGAGGAAGGTGACGACTGCAGCCTGCTGCCATGCAAAGGAGCTTGGACCTGAACAGAATCATGAAAGCATCAGAAGGAGCTTCACAGGAGGGACAGGCTCGGACATTTTCAAAATAAGTACTCCAGCAATGTTATGAACACACACAGGGGAGGGGAATGGGGAGTGAGACTGCTGAGGGACCCGATTAACAGGTGACCAGTTTCACTCATTTCTGCTGCCTTTTGTGCAGTCTTACAGGCAAAATTGGAGAACCTATTCCACTGGGTGGATGCCACAGGAACCAACTGATGAAAGACATCAGAGGGGACCAAGAATTATTCCTAAATCCCCAACAACCCTGGTACTCAAAATGTGCTCAGAGAATGGCTGGTGCCCAAGCACACCACACAGAAAACGACGACTTGGGGAGAATTCCAAGTTCCCCAAACACACGCAGCACAAAAGAACATGCCCAGCCTGTTTGCCAGTACTGGTTAGTACTGGGAAAGGATTAACTTGAGCATTAGGGAAGAATGCCAGATTATGCAAAATATACTTGGGCTTGGGGAAGCAGCAGGGAAAGTATCTGCAGTTAAAAGCACAGCACAGAACAAAAACTGACAAGAGATTCTGTAACCAAAAAGGTCAGGAAAGATCCCTCTTCTCAAAAAAGGAAAGGAAAAAAGAGAGACAAAAAAAGGCAATTCATTTAGTTCAAGTCAGAAAAATCTCCACAGGAAAACTTCATATTTAGTTCTATCACCAACTTTGTATTTAATTCAGTATATATTCAATTAATTACATTCTTCAATACCAGATTTTTAAAAAATAGGTTTTGAGGAGCTATTCTTACTAAAATATAAAATGCAATGGGTTGGTCTTTAGCAGCTAAACACCGTTCCTTTTATCCATTTACCATTAACTGTCAACTAACTTTTTAGAACCGCGTGATGTACCAATCTACTATAAATGTGCTAGAGATGTCAAATAATGATAGCAGTAAGTTCTTCCCACCAGTTTCCAGTTATGTTCCTCGCTGATTTAGCACTTTAGTACCAACAATTACAAAGGCCTTTACACCCTCCCCAAGTGATGAGCAGACACCTAAATTTAGTTCACTCAAACCAAGACTGAGCAAGAATATTTAGAGCTAATGGGTCACTCAAGATGACTAGAACTTCCCGATCCCCTCATGTCATTTCCGTTTATCTTTTTTTTTTTTTTCTTAAGTGAAGTGAGTCATACTGCATAGATCTTTCTCCTCTGCACAAAATAGTGTTTTTCCTCTGAAGCGAACCATGTTTAAACAAACATCATTGGGAAGTCTCAATACTGGTCTTCTTGGAATATAACATAAGCTGTATATGCCAGTAAGGAACTTCAGAGCATTACTGTTATAACAAGGTTTTAACCTCATCAGGCAATAGATCGTATTTCATAATGAAGGCAGATATAAAAACAAATGTCAGTTGGAAGAGTGGTTCATTTTACAAAGCCTGCCTCTAACATGGAAAAATCTGGCCTTCACATCACAAGCTACTGTGGCAATCTCCTTTATCTGAAACAATCAAATCATTCACTCTGAAAAGTAGTGAACTGGGACAGAGAATCAAAGACTAGAGATGAGAAAAAGAGCAAAACACCTGACCCAGGCCCTCTTATATCACAAAAGAGGGTAGCATAGCATCTATTCTCTTCATTCATCCCAGCCCTCTCTTCTCTCATCAGAGAAAACCAGTGCCTTTTCCCCATCTGAGCTCTCTCTTTTAGATAGGAAGACTAATTCAAGTCCAAGGCTTGATGAATACCGTACTACTTCCACTTTGCGATCAGATGACTGTAAGTCATTTAAATGTTAGAAAACAATTCTTAAAGTCATCTACAGATGCTATCAAAGCAGACTTTTTATAGACCTAAATGCTCGTTAGCATTATGCGATTTATTAGCATTAAAGATTTAAAACATGATTGTGCTCACTTAATCAAATTGAGCTGGCAAAGAATCTTTGCCTGAAACATTTGTTTCCTAAGCTGCCACGCTCATCAGCACTCCTTCACCCTTTGTTCTTTTCCCATTTGTTTCCAAGTGCGCATCTTATTCCTCTAATTAGAAAAGTTAAGGCTGAGACATGACTATACTGCCTAGTTCACAAACTTTAAAGCAAAAGTTACACACTAATTTTCTAAGTACAATGGACTACACTACCTCAAAATATGACTTTGTATAACTGCTCTCATTATATGCTATAAAGCATTAACTTTTTTTCAACTTCCATTTTTCTAGCCAGCAGCAGGCACATTTCTTTGGTAAACCAACATGTCTTGGAAAATTAACCATCTTGCAGTCTCTCAAGGTCATTTGAGTTCTAGGTTTTAAACATTCCACAGTTGTTAAGATAAAGAGCCACTTTTCAAGTTGAAAAGAGCTTCTGATTTTGATTTTAGAAAACAAAAATATTTGCACTGTAGAAGTGAGAAAAGCCCACAGTGACAATATTCAAGATCAAAAAAAACCACCTTCAGGAATCTGGCAACCACTGGGGGAGGGTGTCTCAATTACTTGTGGGATTTAAATGTGGTGGAGAAATTTAAGAACAATGAGGGGAATTAATTGAAGATCAATAGTTTGGTGCTGGTAGCATTTTTAACAGTTTTAACAATGCTTTGGGTGGCAGGTTAGACCACTCTGACCTAGAAGTATAAGTCAAATTTGAAAAAATAAAATGAATTTGTTACTAATGCAGTCAGTGTTAGTATAAAAGATTCCCCTGAATGCATCTTTGAGTTATGGAGTATTGCACAATTGATTCCAGCACTTTCACTGGCAATTGTCAGGAAAAGCCACTCTGGAGTCGACTACATTAGATCTGATGCAGAGAACTTGTCTACATATTCTCAGTCACTGGTGGAGCTCATTCGATTAATTTACAGAAATTAGACATGGAATGGGAATTTTATATATTGATGGGTCAGACTTGCACAGATGATAGTTAGAAATGTTAGTCTATCACAAGTCGCTACGCCTTACTGCCCAAAGATCAAGAATCCTCTCAAACACTTGAAATCAAGGCTGAAAAAGACTTTTTTGTTAGTCAAGCATACCAAAGAACTGCCTAAAGCTTTCTCCTCTATTAAGTGAGACTCAAAATGGATTTTTAATAGATAATGGATCTCACGATCTGCCTTTTGAGCCTACTAGCTGAAAACATAAGAAACTACCCTCTTCCTTTACACAAGTAACAAACATCTATTTTGTACCTCATTTATTTAAAGTACCGGAGTGTGGTTTTTGGTTAATCCTTACAACCCCCACAATGACATTTAATCAGCAGTATTTTCTTTAGAGGATTTGTCTGCTTGTGAAAGACCTCTTCATGTATTCAATCTGTTTTCATAAATTTGTGGAATTACCTTACCTTCCTAACTTTTAGGAATCATTAACACCCACAAGTAGGGGGGTGTCTCGGAAGATCCGGTCGTCTGAGCCACGACCAAAGGATAAGCTGTTTACTGAGGAAAGATGCCATTTTTGAGAGAGTTAAAATGTAAGTCTACTCTACTCTGCCTGAAACTGTAGTATTTTGGCCCCGGCTAGAGTGGGTCCTGCAAGCCTCGCTGGAAGTCTCCAGGGTCTAATAATGTCACAGTCTGCTGCTCCTCCTCATCAGCTCACAGAGAAAACGTCTCTCCCTGGCAGCCCTTTCCCCTGCCCCTTCTCTCGGGCAGCAGGCTCTGCGTGCCGCCACACTCCACCGCGGCCACACTCCACCGCGGCCACACTCCACCACGGCCGGGTGTCGTTCTTTTTACAACACTTGTCACCATCTGAAATGACTTGCTCCTGGGTTCCACAGCATCATTCGACCCCAAGCTCCGTCGGGATCGGATCTCGCCTGTCCTGCTCAACAAACACTAACCCCGGTGCCTAGCACGGAATAGGCAAGCCAGCTGATGGCCAATAAATGAATGAACAGGAAGGGGGAAGGGACTGTCATCCCAGGGATTCGCCGCACAAAGAGACAAGGGGAAAGGAAATGTGAAGGAAGGAGGGGGAGCAGGCCTCTCCCCCAGGAAGACAAAGGAAGGGAGGCAGAGGTGGTCCGCTCCAGAAAAGGAAGTGGTGGGGGTGTTAAGTCAACCCCAGGGGACAAAGGGTGGCCAGGAGGGGGGCGGGGTCGGGGTGCGAAGGACTCACACCGAGCGTGTAGTCGGTGGCCTAAGGAACCGAGAGGGCACCCGGGCCGGCGGGCGTGTGGTAGGTGGGGATCGAAGGGGACTGTGAAGCCCGGGCGAGACGCAGGCTCACCGCGGGGACAAAGAGAGACGGGGGTCGGTCTGTGCCGCCGTCGGACAGAAGCCCAGGCCGCAGGGCCGAGGTGGAGGGCGGGAACCCCGGGGAGATCGGGGCCCGGGGCTCTGAGGAGAGGGTTCCCGCGGCCTAAGAGAAGGGCCTGCCGCTCTCCGGGGCGCTCCCGCACCTGGTAAATGGCCGCCCAGCTCCCGGTCTTGTCGATCTGCTCAAAGGCCTTTTCCATTTCCATGACGGGCCAGGGCGGTGCTGTGCCCCCTCCTCGGCCAGCTACGCCGCCTGTCGCTCTAGGCCGCGTCTCGCTCGGAGCCCCAAAGCCCGTTCCAAGCCGCGACTCTCGCCGCTACCGCCGCCCTAGCAGCCGCTGCTACTTCATGTCAACCCGGCAGCCGGAAGTACGCACCCCGCCTGCCGCAGGCTCCGCCCCCGTATCTGGAGAGCCAATCGTCACTCGTGGATGTTAGCAAGAACTTCCGCGGGGCGGGGACGGAGGCGGGGCGGGGGTAGTGGCCTTAGCCCCGCGAGACGTCTGGCTGCACAAACTGCCCCCTCCCCTCCCGAACTCCCGCCTTGGGCGTGGCGCACGCCCGTTGCCTAGGCGACCCTGGGAGCCCCGCCCACAGAGCGTGGGTTTACGAGGCCCCAGGTGCATGTGGGGTTCCATCGTAGACTTGGCTGAGCGACTCAATGAGTGACCTTGAAGTAATCTTGAACGTTTCCTGCCGCGCCAGGGTCCTGGCCGTAGGGCTTACAGTTGGAGCATGGGCTGAGGGCAGCAGGCTCCCTTTCCAGTCTCTGGGTGCTAGGCAGATGGCCTCCGTTTTTTTCATGAAATTTAGAGCCTCACAGTTTTCCAGGCTGCTGGGGAAAGCCCACTGGTCTCTTAGGGTAATGTCCCTGTCTAAAACACAAGCCTTCCGTTTGCACAGGAATGAACAGATGGGGTCCTGGGATGGCTTTCTGTGTTTCCCAGTGTATGGGGAAATCTTGCTTGGGGTGAACTCAGAGGAGGACAAATTCTGTGATGAAGTGTGTTGAATACTGCAGGCTGCTGGATCTCTCCTCGAGCAAAAGCCTCTGCAAGGCCCAGGAATCTGTATTTCTCTTTCTTTCTTTCTTTCTTTCTTTCTTTCTTTCTTTCTTTCTTTCTTTCTTTCTTTCTTTGTGGCTGGCTCAGCCTGCCCCATTGGCAGGGCTGGCACGGCATGTGGTGCCCGGGATGGAACCGCAGTCCCTGAGCTTGCCTAAGCTTGCCTAAGCAGGCGCTTTAGACCACTGAGCTATCTTGCTGGCCCAGGTATCTGTATTTTCAGCCAACAACCCCAGTCAGCTCTAAAATTTGTGGTTCTAGAAGCATACATGAGAAGGATGGATTGACTTCTTGCGGGGTCCAGTTTAGACCATCTACCTCTGTGCTTGGCGTGTTATATGGAAGCAGAGGACAGTGTCATTTTTTTTTTTTTCCCTGCGGAACCAGGGATTGAACTCAGGTCCTTGCGCTTGCCAGGGAAGCGCTTATTCCACTGAGCCATCTCCCTGGCCTCTGGACAGTGTCATCTTAATCCTATGCCCTTGTCAAGTTTACCCAGAGCACCTGCCTGGTCATACAGGTTGAATTCCAGCCCATTCCTTGGGCTAAAACATTTCAAGATGTTATTCCCATCTTATATAGGAAGAAGCAGGCCCAGGAAGGCAAAAATCCTTTGTCCAGAATGGCATTACAAAGTGGAGCCCACTTCGGTGGTACAGATTCTAGACATCTTTATAGGACTGCTGGCTTTAGACAGGCTGCCTGAGGTCAAATCCAGGCTCTACTAAATACTAGTGCAGCTTTAGGTGAATTTATGCTTATCTCTGTGGCTTCGCTCTCTCCTTTATAAAATTGGAGTGATAAAGGTGATAACCTGACGCAGGTAGTGGGAAGACTGCATGGTTACATATAATGCTCTTTAAATAGTGAGCAGCTCGATAAATGTTGGCTCTCATTATTGTATACCTTCAAATGGCAGCAAGTGGAGAGACCAGCAAATTTTTGCTGAATAAACACAACTGGGGCTGGAGAGATAGCTCTGTAGAATAAGTGCTTGCCTGGCAAGTTCAAGGTCATGAGTTCAATCCCCAGTACCGCCCCCCCACCAAAAAAATGAATAAACACAACTGGCTCAACAGTAGGTGTCTATGAAAACTGAGGACCCTCAGGAGGAAGTAATAAAAGTCGTCCATATTAGTGAAAATTTGGGAGCCCTACACTCAAAGCTGTCTAAGTCTTAGGGCATTTAAATGATTCTCCAAGTGCATGGGCTTTCCAGTCCTCATATAACATATTTGAGGACTAATTTGCCTGCAGCCCACAGAGCCAAGAGCTCCCTGGCAGGAAAGAAAACAGAGCTGGTTCATTGCTATTCCTCTGTGTTGAGCTAAGTGAGTAAATTCCTAAAACAAAGCCAGTTGTGGTGGCACGGGCCTGCAACCCAGCTACTCAGGAGGCTGGGACAAGAGCATCACAGATTCAAGGGAATTTAGAGGGACCCTGCGTCAGAATAAAATAAAACAAAAGGGGCTGAGTATGTAGCTCAGGGCTCTGTGGATTTAATCCCTAGTACCACGAAAATCAGTCAGTCAATCAAATACCCATTTTGAGCCCAGGTGGTCCTCAGACTTCAAGGAGTGCTGCTTGATGACAGGCACGGCCAAAGCTCTGCACTGGATGCGGTGGGAGAGCACAGGGTTGGGGAGGGCTCAACCGGGCCCCAGTTTGGGCTACTTCCTGGCTACACTGGTTTCCTACAGCCGCTGTAACATGTTGGTGGCCTACAATAATAGAACTGTATTCCCTCGCAGTTCTTGAGGCCCCAGAGGTTGGCATGCAGTGTCCACAACACCATGCTCCCTCTGGAGGTTCCAGGGCAGAACCCTTTCCTGCCTGCTCCAGACCTGGTTGCTCCAGCTTCCTCATCATTGCCACTGCTGCCTTGTTTCACAAGGTTTTCTTTCTGGGTGTCTCCTCCCATCTGTCACATCTCCCTCTGTCTTTTATAAGAACATCCATCATTGGATTGAAGGCCCAGCCTCATCTAGGCTGATGTGGCAATTCTAGGTAATCCAGGTGATCTTCATGGTGAGGCCTATAAATACATGTGCAAGGCCCTGTTCCCAAATAAGATTGCAGTTCCAGGCACTGGGTGTTAGAACTTGGAAATAGCTTTTTTTTTGGCTCCTGCTCAACCCACTACCATGACAGAAAGTGAAATCTTGCCACAAGAATCAGTCTTGAGTGCAACCCCTAATTTCAGGCACCAGCTCATTTGTTCTTACATCTGTTCTTCCTCTGGCCGCAGCAAGAGATCTGAATGTATAGACTAAGAAGCACTCGGAAACAACTGCTCACAAAACTCACCAGAGGGCTGGTGAGATGGCTCAGTGGTCTAAAGCACCTACTTAGAACAAGCTTGGCAAAGCACAGGGACTGCGGTTCAATCCCCCAGCACCACATGCCAGCCAGCCCCGCCCCCTGGTGGGCTGAGCTGGCCACACACACACACACATACACACAAATAAATAAATAAAATTAAAAAAAAAAAAAAAAAAAAAAAAAAAAAAAAACTCACCAAGAGTTTCCCATCCTACGTAGAATAAAACTGCCTTCCTAACCCTGGCTCCCAATCCCACCCAGCCAGGCCCCGGCCTGCTTCCCCAGTCCCTCTCTCCTTGCAGTCCTCACTCTGGGTTCTTCCCCAGCACACCCAGCTGGTTTCCACCTCAGGACCTTTATACCAACTGGTCTTGCTTGGTGGGTCACTCTTCTGAAAGACCTCACCCTTCTGGCCTTTCAAGTGTCTCCTCTACAGGTGGGTCTGACTACCTCTCCAAAGCAGCCCCCAGGCATTCTCTTCCAAACACCTTGTTGTTTGCTTCACAGCAGAAGGTAGGTGGTAGCGCTAGCTGATTTCCTTCTCCCTCCTCCTTCCCCCACTGGTGTTCCTTTAGGGCAAAGACTTGAACTTCCTGTCTACATCCCAAGGAGGTACTGTTTGGCTGTGAGGAGGGATTCAAGGTGCTGGAGCCTTCTGTGACTTGGAGACTTGGCTTTCTCTGTGGGGCTCTCTTGGCTTCCGGAATCCCAGAACCAGCCACACCTTAGGGCCCCCAGTGTGGTGATGGTGGTGACTGGGAATCTTTGAGTGATGACTAGGTAGAGAATAAACAAGTGATCATGTGTCATGACCTGCGGGCAGGCCGAGGCCTCTTCCCAGCAGGCGTGTCTGGGGAACGGGCTCACGAGGCTCCTTCAGGACTTTCCTTCACAGATTTAGCTAATGGTACAACAAATCAATGACCCATTAAACTTTTTCAAATGTCCCACAGTTGTTGCCAGTGTGGGACAGCTGCTTACCAAATCTCTGAGGGACTGCTGACTCCTGACTGAGTACCGTCAACAAGCAATCTGGTGAAGAACTTGGAGCCAGATGAGTCCACCCTGGTGCTCAACTGAAATGTCACTTCCTCAGCGAGGCCTCCACTCACCCCTCCTAGTACGCAGTGCCTATCACCCTGTCCCTTGTCTTTCCTAGCATGTACCAGGCATCTGATGACATTTTCTCCCAAGCATTACTATGTGGTACTGTGTATATCTGTTTTATGTGTTTGCCACCTGTCATCACCACTAACTGTAAACTTGAAAAACTGAGACAAGTCGATTTGGTTCTGTGTTGACCTTATGGATTTTTTTTTTTTTTTTTTTTTTTTTTTGGTGGAACTGGGGATTGAACTCAGGCCCTTGCACTCGCCAGGGAAGCGCTTATTCCGCTGAGCCATCTCCCCAGCCCTATGTGTTGACCTTATGGAGCAGCAAGAAGCATCCACCGCTCCTGAGAAGGTTCTGGAAGTAGAGATGACAGGGCTCTGTTGCACTTCACAGACTCAGAGCTTGTGGGCACTGAGGGTCATCCAGCTTCCCGGGTCAGCCCCTGGGATATGCATCCAGGAAGGGAGAGGGCCCCTTTCTCTGACAGTCACAGGCTGTCCAAAGGGGTCTGGGTACCTGGGCTGCAAGGATGGTATGAGACAGGAAAGGACACCCCTTCATGGCAGAAGCAGTGGACAAAGTGAGGCCCAAAGCACTAGAACCTGGATGCTCAGGGGTTCTGGCTCCTTGAAGGGCGTCAGCTACCCAAGTTCCCATTGGCCTCTATTTCCCAACAGCCCTGTGAACCTGCTGTTACCCTGTTTCACAGATGAGAACAGAGTGCTGAGAGAGAGAAAAGAGGAGGGAGCAAGGTGGCCCAGCGGGTCAGAGTTTCTAAATCCTGGGTCTGCTGCTTATGGGCCTTCAGGGCTGGAGACATTGCTTAACCTCCCCATATCAGCCTGGATGCTTGCCTGTGAGAAAAACCCAACTGAAAGCGGCTTTTGCAAAATGGGGAATTCACTGGCTCATGAAAACAGGAAGTCAAAGATGGCTTGCTTCAGGCACGGTTAGATCCAGGAGCCTGGCCCATGTCAGCATGACTCTGCCTCTTGCCACCTCCCGTCTCTACTTTCCCTGTGCTTGCTGCAGCCCAGGCAGACCATCTTTGTCTGTTACCAGGCTGGCCTCCCAGCTCCAAGCCCACAGCTTGTCAGCTCGGCACCCTCTCCCTCCTGGGGGTCTCAGCACGAGGCCTGGCCTGGGGTCTCTTTGGCTCAGTGGAATCACACATGTCACCTCTAAGCCCATCTCTCCATCTAAGGGAAAAATTGGTCAAGGAAAAAACTGAGGCTCAGGGAGGTCTGTTACTTGGCAAAGGTCATATAGCCTGTCAGTAATCCGGAGGGATGACCTGGGTGTGGTGGCGCTCACCTGTGATCCCAGCACTCAATGCAGGAGGATCCTTGCAAGTATGAGACCTGCCTGGGCTACAAAGTGAGCTCAAGGCCAGCCTGAACTGCATAGTGAGGGCTTGTCTCAGAAAGAAACAAAACAAAACAAAACAATAAAGTACAGTGGATGTAAACACAGGCACCTGGCTCAGCATCTGTGTTCTTAGCCATGAGGCTATAAGGTCTCTCTAGGAATGTCCCTGAGCTGTGAAAACAGTCACAATGATAATGAAGGTGATGCCAATAAATCCAGATAATATTATTATTTAACAGTACTGTGATCCCTTCCCCTTTAACCATAGCAGGGAACAGTTAAGCAATCTACTCCCAGTCACACAGGTAAGAAGTGGGGCGGGACTTGAACTCAGTTCAGCTCAGTGTGCTGCTTTTAGCTTTGGAGTCCTGTTAGCTAGGGAGTGTTTCTGAAGCTCCCCATGCAAAGCCTATCTGGTTCTTCCCCATTCTTTTGAAGATTCTGTTCCCTTCCATCCGGAAACACATTTCAACCTTGATCTGGAGCCATTTGAAAGGAATACAGGAAGGCTCAGTGGCATAAGCGCCTGCCTCACAAGGTCCTGAAATGAAATAAAATAAAATAAAAGGAATATGTAAAAGTAAACCTAACCTGACTATCTTGTAACAGTGACCTCCTGGTGGTTGGAGGATGAAGCCCAAAGGCAGCTGGAGGGGTCTTATGTGTTCTAAAAATGAGAGGTCAGGGCACGGGGCAGGGGTAGGGGGTCATCAGAGAAGGAAGCTGGGCTCAAGGACAGAAACCAGACCTGGCCCAGAGCTCCCAGCAAAGGAGGAGTCTAGGGAGGGTTTCCAGAGGCCACATCAGCATCTTCTCCAATGTGTTTATAGGGTCAGGGACACTCTTGTCACATGCATAGTGGTTCTGGGTGAAGGTTCTAGAAACCAGCTGACCTGACTGAATGTGCTTTTAGGCAAATTCTTTATCTTCTCTGGGCCTAAGTTTCTCATCTTTTACATAAAGCAGGGAAGCTGGGTCTGAAATCCAGGTGCTTAAGAGGCTGAGGCAGGAGAATGCTGTGAATTCAAGGCCAGCCTGGTTGCTTAGTAAATGCGAGGCCAGCCTGAACTACATAGTGAAGCCCTGCTTCAAATACTAAAAAGCAAACCAAACAAAAAATGCACAAGGGGCTGGAGGATACAGCTCAGCAGCAAAAGTGCCCAATTGGCAAGTGCAAGGTCTTGAGTTTGACTTTACACACACACACACACACACACACACACACACACACTACATACGTCAGGGAAGCAGGAGTTAAATGAGACGGTGTGTGAGAAACCCTCAAATTGCTCTCTATTTCATGACAAGGACCACATTAATTTAGTTGTTGCTGTTACAACTGTGTAGATTGTTGAGTGAAAAAAGTAGGCTATTCTGTATTCCCAGCTGATTTCATACTATATTGCAATCTACTATGTGATACACATAGACACACACATAAACACACACTACCACCACTACCCCATGCCTGGTTTGTACCCCCGTCATTGTCTTAAAAATCCTCATAATTTTTGAACAGGGATCCCTGGTTATTGGTTTTGTACCAGACTTCCCAAAGTAGGTAGTCGGTCATAGAGCAGAGATCTAGATTTTCAAGTTCTTAGAAGAGTTAGAAGCCACTTCTGTCTTTAAAGTTGCCCCTCTATTTGGGACAAACTGGTTTCTTGGGGAAAGCCCTAAAACAACACCATTACCCAGGTGCAGACTCCCCACATTGACTTGTTTAGTAATAGTGGTTAAACTAGCTATATGTAGCTGGACGTGGTGATGCTTGAAATCCCTGTACTCAGGAGGCTGAAGCAGAAGGATCACTACAAGTTTGAGGCCAGCCTGGGCTACGTGCTAAGTTCTAGTGCAGACTATCCTGAACTACATAGCAAGACCTTATCAGAAAAAAAAAAGCTACGTGTGTTAGGCCTTGACTGCAGGTCAGACTCTCCCCAGAAGCACGTTCCCCCATGTCTACAGACATCCTCAGCACCCTGTTGGAGGGTCTGTCAGCCAAGTGAGGTCTGCGGTGGCTATGACTCATCCCCTGACCCAGTAGGATGCGGTATGTAAGCTGGGTGGATCTGTAGCAGGGCTGTATATTTTTAGAGTAAAGGAATTGATTTGTAAGCTTAGGTTTAGCTAGAAGTGTTCCCAAGTCCATGGAAGAGTCTTGAAATCAGGTATTTGGCCCAGTAGTGTCTGCATTTTAAGTTGGAAATGGTCTTACATTTGAGACCCAGCCAAGCGGTGAGGAGGGGCTCAGCTAAACTTTCCCTTCCCTTGTGCTGGAACAAGCTGATGGAGAAGAATCCACTTTGGTTTTCCTGGCTACAGAGGAACCCCGACTTGAGGAAGGTGCTTACAACCCTCACGATGGAGGCGGAGCTTTCTCCTGAAGGCCATGGCTATTGTCATGCCCATATCCAAGGTATCCAGGGACCAGACTCACTGTGGGAATGGGACAGCCCTTTGCTTGTTCGAGGCCCAGAGACAGAAGCAGGGATTAAATCCTAGAGAGAAAGGGTCAAGAAGCCTCACCCATAAGCAGTGGGCTGGTTCCACAACACAGTGGCCATCTAGAAAGGATCATCAGACTAGCAGGAAGGGGAACATAAAGCAGTTACATGGGCCCCAGGAGGCATTTGTGAACAACTTCATTTTGTGTTCCCAAGGCTGTTTTCCGCAAAGCTTATGTAAAATTTCATTGACTGTTGTAGGCTCATCTTAGCTGTTGGGTCAGGTATTGATTGTCCCCAGTGTCATTTCTTTTCTACTTTCAAAGAATTATGGCTGGACTCATGTCTTTCCACCTAAGGACTGCATTTCCCAGCTTCCTTTGCAGCTAATTTTCCATGTGACTACAGATTGACCAATAAGATATGAATGGAAATGATGTGGTCTAAATCATGGCTTTAGGGGCCAGGGAGATGGCTCAGTAGAATAAGCACTTCCCTGGCAAGTGCAAGGGCCTGAGTTCAATCCCTGGTTCTGCCAACAACAACAAAACAAAACTGTGAGACCTTGTCTTAAATCATGGCTTTACAGGATAGTAGGGTGGGATTGGGGAAGATTTCTGTGTCTTCCTTTCACCTCTTACTCCATCCTGCTTCCTGGAATGTGACATAGTATGTACCAAATTGAACAGCGTAGATTTGGGGTAGAAAGAGAGAATCTGGGACCTTGACTCTATGGACTGGCCTAGGTGGCTTCAAACTCACACACAGGCTATTACATGAAAGAGACAGAGAAAAGGCTGATGTTCAGCCGGTACACACAGCTATAGATAGATATCTTGGTTGCCTACAGGCAATCATTCTGATTGTTAGAATGAGCTTTTTGTTGATGTCACTACTGGAGGGGATCTCAGTTATAATCACTGAACTGTATTCTACTCAATCCAACCATGATTTGGGGGACTGTTGAGGAAAAGGGTTAGTCACCACTTCAAGGTTGAGATGGTGCTACGGACAGGAGCAGCACCCTCGTACATCAATTAAAGGCAGTGGAAGACCTGAGAGAAATGACTCAGTGTAGTTGCCAAGCAATCTTTCAGATGGCCCACAGGGCATAGGAACATCCCTAGTGGTTCTGAGAAATATCTTGCAGAGAACCTGACAGCAGTCTGGTCTTCTTAGAGTCATTGACTCTTATTATTTGTTAACTATTAAAGGAGAAGGTGGAAATTTAGGGGACAACTGGGGTTACATATAGCACACAGCAAGTATTAATTCTCTTCTGAGCCAGGTACTGCTGATTGCCTATTTATTCATCACTGCCAGCCCCCTCTTCTTCTGGCTCACAGAGCTCAGCTGTTGTAGCCTTGTAAGGAAGGCCAGTGAAGTGGAGCAGTTTCTTTCCCAGCCTCCGTTATGCGGAGCATGGGTGTGCACTCAGTTCCGGTTGGTGGAAGAGGAGGACCATCTTTAATAGGTTAAGATAGAAAAGCACAGAGAGGAGGCACCTACGTCCTGGACACCATCAAGTTGCTGAGCCTCAGTTCCTCCTGGAAGCGTCTAGCTCTGGACTTCTTTAAAGAGAACATGAATGGTTGTACCACTTGGATTGGTGTTTTCTTACTCGCAGCCTGGAGCTTGCGGACTGACAATGGGCTTGTTGTCTTCCTCAGCTCTTTTTTTTTTTTTTTTTTTTTTTTTTTGCGGAACCGGGGATTGAACTCAGGCCCTTGTGCTTGCCAGGCAAGTGCTTATTCTACTGAGCCATCTCCCTGGCCCCTTCCTCAGCTCTTGAAGCTTCTCATTCACCACATTCCTTCCCCCAAGCACTAGCTGCTTTGGAAGTCAAGATCTTTTGGACACCACCTGTCTCCACTCATCACCATGGTCTCCTGAATCAGAATCTCCCTCACCATGCCCTGCTTCTTCCTTTTGGGAGTGAGAGCTGAGTGTGGTGGGGTGAAAGCAGAACCCCAGCTTGCCTGTGCGTGACCCTCAGTTTGGTGTTCATCCATCCTGCCCATTGGCTTTATGGATCCACACAAGGGTCCAGCCCTCGAGGGCATGAAATCAGGTCCCTCTAGGGGACCTGATCCCCTCATTCAGATCCATCCCCAGTACCTTGCTCAGGCTGTGAGAAAGAGGGGGAGCTCCCTGAATTGGAGTCCCGTGAATATGTGAAGGAATGAATCATACAAGCCCTAGTTCATCACCTCCCTAAACAGAGCCAATCTTCTGTGGCCCTGCTCCATCCCCCAGGACAAGACACTTCTTGCCCAGATGGAGTGAGAGGAAGGATGGCTAATCTGGCCCTCAAGGCGACTCCAGATCCCTCTCCTCCTCTCCTTTTCCTCCTCCTCCTGCCTCTCTTTTCCCCTTATCTTTCTTCTTTCAGTACTATGTGATGAAGTCAGGGTCTTTACATCCCCTTTATAGCCCCCAGCCCTTTAATTAAATTAATTAATTTATTTATTTTACTTTGAGACAGGGTATTGTTCAATTGCTTGGTCTTGAACTCGCAATCCTCCTGCCTCAGCCTCCCAAAGCGCTAGGCTTACAGGAATGCACCACCACAACCAGCCAGTTTCCTGTCATTTTGAACTACCCTTTCTCTATTCTGGCACTGAGGCAACTCTGACCTTCTCTTCCTGACAAGAAGAGGGAGAAGAAGAAGAAAATAAGAAGGAGGAGGAGGAGGAAGAGGAGGAGGAGGAGGAGAAGGATTTTAGTCAGATTTATGTTGAGAATGAAGAGCAAAGAACCCAGCAGGATGAGTTAAAATGTTGGGAGTTTGGCCAGAAGGGAAGCTCCAATAGAGCTGTGGAATGCAAAGATAGAGCAGAGAGGATCTCCACTGACAAGAAGGAAAGAGAGAATGGAAAGGACGGCCTGAGGGCATCACAGGAGGCGGCAGGTGGCGGGTCTCCACCCTTTGCAGGCTCAGAACCTCAAGGGTAAGGTACTTTGTCTTCCAGGAAAAGCCACAGAGCCCCATGTTCCAGAAAAGCCACAGAGCCACCAGATTCCAGAATGACGCTGTCATGGAGAATTTATTCCTGGGAATCAAGGTCAGAGTGCTCAGGGATGCAGGCACTCGACCCCTACAGCCAAGAGAGAAGGAAGCCCGGCTTCTGCTCCAGCTGGCAGCAGGCCTTGCTATCATCCATGTGGCATTGGTTTTAGGCACATGCAGGATGCAGGAGTTCTGAGGTTAAGAAGACTTCCACCTAGATTTCAGAGAGCCTGGGAGGCCAGGCAGTGTGCCCCTGGGAGGGCTGTGTGTGAAGCTGTGAGAAGTCTATTTAGTGGAAACCTCAGAAGTTTGGAAAAAGCCAGGAATGTGGATCATCTGAGGGAAACTGCAAGGAGGGAGCAAAACCAGCCTAGGAGAGAAGCCATGGGAGCTACCACCAAGAGTGCCACAGGGCCAGAGCCACATGGAGCTCACAATTTGCCACAGATTGCTTCAGATGTTCCACGGAACTGTAGGACTTGATGTTTGCCCTGCTGGATTTTGGACTTGTGTTGATCCCAATGCTTTGTTTTTTTTAATTGTTTTATTTTTTATTTATTTATGTGGGGGGGGGGCTCAGCCCACCAGGGGGCGGGGCTGGCTGGCATGTGGTGCTGGGGGATCGAACCGCGGTCCCTGTACTTTGCTAAGCTTGTTCTAAGTAGGTGCTTTAGACCACTGAGCCATCTCACCAGCCCGATCCCAATGCTTTGTATTCCCCTGTTGTTTGTACCTTTTGGAACGGTGATGTTTATTTTGTGCCATTGAATGTTGGAAGTGTTTAACTTTTCATTTGTACAGAGGCTCACAGCCAAGAGTTTGCCTTACATCTTGGAGGAGACTTGGGACTTGGACTTTTCAGCAATGCTGAAACTGTTAGGATTTTGGCAACTCTTAGAGATGGACTAAAATGTCTTTCACGTAAAGGGATGAGCATGAGTCTTTGGGGATCCAGGGGCCGAACATTATGGTTTGTGTCTAGGTGTAGTCATGGGGCAGCTTCGGAAGTTTGTGATTGATTATTGTGGGTGTGGGTGCTGCACCTGCCCTGGGGAAAGTAATTTGCATTACAATACAAGGTGAGGGAGAGAGAGAGAGAGAGAGAGAGAGAGAGAGAGAGAGAGAGAGAGAGAGAGAGAGACTAGCGAGCCCTTGAGCTGCTCCTCCTCCCTTTGCCCTCTTGCTCTGTGCTGCCATGTGCCACTCTGCCTTGGAGCCAGCAGAGCACACACTGGGAACCTCCACTAACTGTGAGCTAAACAAACCTTTCCTTTCTTCATTCTGGGTGTCAGCTATTTGTCCTAGCAACAGAGAGAGAAGGGTAACTGAGATAGAAGGAGAGGTGGAGCAGGAAGAGGAGGAAGAAAGAGAGGAAGGTAGACTAGAGGGAGAGAGGGAGGAAAGGAAGATGGAGAAAAAGAAAAAGAGGAGGAAAAAGACAAAGAGTGAAAAGGAAGCCATGTGTCTCAATCTCCTCAAGAAGCACTCAAGAGCCAGACAGGAGCAGCTAAGGGCGCGCATCCTCTCGTGCCAAGCTGACTCTAGCACTGGAGGTGCAGTGTTCTTAATTTTTCTTTCTTTTTCCTCTAATCATAAAAATAATATTCATTTAATGAAAACAATTTGAAAAGACAGAGCCGTGGCTTCCCTGGATCTTGCCACTCTCGTGGTCACTATTAGCATAGATCTGCATATTTTCATCCTGTCTTTTGTTGTCTCTGATTCCTCAGCTCTTCTGTCCTGGTCCCCTTTCCTGCCACCCCCCTCTTTCACACCATTTGCCTTCTTTCTCTAGATCTCTGTCTCTTTTCCTCTTTGTCCCTCTCTCTACCAACAAGGCCCTCTGGCCTGATCCCTGTCACACTCTGTTTCAACACAGCTGGAAAATAAGTCCCCTCACCTCCACAGTCATCTCTGAGAGGTCTGCGCAGCTTGTCCTGTCTCCCTGCTTTGCATGGCAGCTCTGACCTCCTCCCCAACATCCTATTGTTGTTCCTGACCCTACTAACAGTAGCCTCAGAAAAGTGGGGTGGGGACTGGTGTGCTCTGATCCCTCAGCCGGCCTGCTGCACCTGGCCCACTGCACCTGGCCTCTGCACCTGGCCTCTGCACCTGGCCTTGGCGTTCCCACTGGGGCTGTCAGCTGAGAACCCGCTCAGTTCCCCACCATGGATGGGCTCTACATCCTTACAACCTGGCACTCAACAGCAACAAGAGAAGGTTTGGAGGTGACCACCTCGGCACCCTGCTCTCCAGGAAAAGCAATTGGGGGCAGCTCCCTGGCAGTCTCCAGGCAACCTCCAGTGGCAATGAGCCCCACCTGTCTGCTACAGTTTGCTCATGAATGTCCCTCCCATCTTGCTCCTCCACTGTGGCCTTCCAGGGTCTCATCTCCATTGAGTCACTTGTCCAGTCCTTGCCTCAGAACTGCTTCCTGAGGGACTCAGTGGGAGATGGAGAGGTTTGGCTCCTCCTTTTGTCCACCAAAAAGACTTCAAATGGAAATGGCCGCGTCTATGAGCAGTGACTCCAAACATCTCCGGTCCATCTTTTAAAAAGCAGTTCATCTGGGTATCTCTTCCTGAGGTGCAGAGATACTAAGTGGCCATCCGGGAGTGTTCATCTCACCTGCATTGTGCTGGCCCTGTCACATTGTCACATGGGCAGCAGGGTGACGCCGGGGAGCCCCAACTCCTTCAGCCTAAGTTCTTCTGGGGTGGGGGTGCTGCCTCTGCAGCCACTGTGGAGTCCTTGTAGCAGAATGACAGCCACCCTCCTACTGCTGCCCAGTGACCCGGGAGAGGTTGAAAAAGAACACACCCTGCCTCTTGCATCCCCCATCCCACCCAAGTCCGAGCTCTGGGAGCCAAGGTCCGGCTCCAGCTGGGGGATGCGAGGGGGGTGGCGTAGAGAGGAACTCTGAACCGAACCCGAGGTGGAAATTGTTTTTCAAGGAAGTTTTTACTGAATTAAGAAACATACGGAAGAGCACACACATTTAATGATATGATAGAAAAGTGATACATAGGTATTGGACAGCTTCAAGAATTGTTACAAACTAGGTATGCTCTTGTTACCAGCCCCTGGCAAGCCACCCCGCGCCCCTTCTACTAATTACCCCCAGCAAGGGTGGCTATGAGCCCATATCTGGTCCCCTGGGATTTTAGCAGGGCTTTGAGCTCCCTGTAAGTTGGATCTGGCAGTGGGTACTTTTCCCAGCCTGCCCTCCTCATTCAGTGCTGCGACTCTGGTCTTCACCTGTGCTGTCCCATACAGCTGTGGGTCACTTGCTGGTCCTGACATTTTATTTGAGGGAATTTGAGTTTGAAGAATGGAATGAGACAGCTTTGGCCAGCAGAAGGGCCCAGAACTGGAACTTTATGGAATCAGAAAGAGGTTGGTCGAGGAAGACAGCCCCTCAGTGGCTGCATGGCGCTGGGCAGATCCTCACCTTCTTTCTCTGTTTCCGTTGTGTGTGGGGTTCCTACCCCACAAGGTCATTGGGAGCATTCACTGAGGTAACTGTCAAAGAGTTTCCGAAGCACCTGGCACGTGAGAGCCTGTTGCCACCTCTGCTCCGGCCCCTGCCACCAAGTCTGCCATGTCTCTACTCTCTGTATTACTACCCAGAGGGAAAAAGGAGATTTCACCGGAAAGTAGTGGGCAGCAATTAATATAAAAATAAAATGATTTCATAGTTATACCTCAACAAGTTGAGATGGATCACTAAACCGGTCAGACATGTGTTGTCTCTAGGGCCCTGGGAAGCCAGTACCCGCAGCTCCTTCCACAGATGAGGCAACTGAGGCTCAGAGGGAGAAGCAGCTCCCTCGGGGTCACATCATCTCTGCGAGCGCAGGACTACACTGTTCTCTTTGCCCCTTACCCTGACCCTCACCTCCCCCAAAGCTAACTGTCCTAAGACTGATGATGGGGGAGGCTCCACAGACTGCCCAGGGTGTGACCCCTCTGTGGTGCTGTCCTGGAACTAACTTACCAAAACGTTTTCTTTTTTGATTTTTCCACCAGCCTGCTCCCCCAAGGCTCACTCTCTCCTGTAGCTCTCCTAAGTGGCACTTTGTGACACGCAGATGAGTCAGTCCTACTCAGAGATCAGGTTCTCAGGAGGCCTCAGAGTGGGTGACATCTCAGAAGGTTGGTTTGCTTTGGCTGAAATAAGGCAGCTAAAGTACCCAGATTTTCCCAGGACCCATCACAGATGTCAGTTCTGACCAATGGGAACAGAAAAAGAATTTGTCAAGAAGGTGTCAGACACTTGGTAGGAATAGAGAAAGTTCTAGAATCAGGCTTTGAAAGCCCCAGAGCAGGTTGCCCTGAGGATTTGTGGTTGCACCCAGACTCGAGTTCTCTCTCTCTTTTTTTTTTTTTTCAATTTCTCTTTGACCTCCACATGCAAAAACCACTTGAGATTCCTGGTGTAAGAAGAGGGCACTGGGGCTGGCAGACCTACTGGGTGGAGGACAACTCCAAGGTAGATTGAGTCTGAGGTTCAGATTCTTTGTGTTTCTACCCTGTACCCTCCACCTGCCCAAAACCTGCATCTCTGTAGCAAAATAGTCTTCCTGTGGTAATTATGGCAATAAGATTGTTCCTTGAGACATCCAGGTGGGATAACCAGAGGCAGCGGCTTCCCACTACTCGTGTGAGATTCCAGAAGGCCCTTTGAAATCTCTCCAAGTGCCTCTGGCCTAAACTGGCTTAGACTAGTTCAGTCCTGAAGTCACCATCAGCAAAAAATATGACAATGATATTGGCACCTGAGGGATATTTGATAGTGTATGAAGGCATCTTTTCAAATCTAAATTTAGGGATTTTTTTTTTTTTTTTTTTTGATGGTGGTGGCTTTTTCTTTTTTCTTTTTGAGACAGGGTCTTGCTATGTAGTTCAGGCTGGCCTTCAGCTTACTTTGTAGCCCAGGCTGGTCTCAAACTCAGAGATGCTCATGCCTCAACCTCCCGAGTGCTGGGATTATAGGCATGTGCCACCACACCCAGCTCCCCTAAATTCAGTTTTTAACTGACACATAAAAACATAGAAGTTGTGTGTGGGACTGTGTGATGTCTCAGGTCATGACAGGTGGTGCAATGTTTCAATCTGATTGAACATACCCATCTCTGACATCATCTCTATGCCTGGGACATCAACATTCCTTTCTCCTCCCTTTCGGAATCTATAATCACCCTGCCTGGCACCAGCACACCAACACTTCTGCCTCCTAAGCAGACTTTAGAACCCATTGGCCAACCTCACCCCAATGCTTCCTCTCCTCTTCCAACTTCTACAAGACTAACTTTTTTATACTCCATATATAAGTCAGATCATGTGGTCCTTGCCCTCCTGTGCCTGCCTTGCTTCAATTAAAATAGTAACCCCCAGTTGTACCATATTGTCAAATATGACAGGATTTCATTTTTGTGGCTGCATAGTATTCCTTTGTGTATCTGTACTGCGTTTTCTGTATCCACCCATCAGCTGATGGGCACTTTGGTCGCTCCATTTCCTGGTTACGGTGAGTAGTACTGTGGTGAGCGTGACAGTGCAAATGTCTCTGGGACATGTGGATTTCATTTCCTTTATTTTTAACTTTTTTAAAAAAAAATGTGTTTTTGAGATAAGGTCTTGCTACGCAGTTCAGGCTAACCTTGACCTCACTTTGTAACCCAGGGTGGTCTTGAACTCGCAAAGATCCTTCTGCCTCAGCCTCTGGAGTGCTGAGATTACAGGCACATGTCGCCATACCCAGCACTTTCACATCCTTTAGATAAATACCCAGGAATGGGATTGCTGGTAGATTTAATCTTAATTTCTGAGAAGCTCCCATACTGTTTTGCTTTTCTCCCCAGCCTCGCCCGCACTTGTCATGCAAGCCTTTCTGCTGGCAGCCTTTCTTCCTTGGGTGAGGGATCTTCTCTGCATGGCTTCGGTGTGCACTTCCTTGCCAATCAGTGACACAAAGCATTTTTTTTTCATGTAACTGTTGGCCATTTGTATGTCTTTTCAAGAATGTCTATTTAGGTCCATTACCTCTTTCTTTCTTTCTTTCTTTCTTTCTTTCTTTCTTTCTTTCTTTCTTTCTTTCTTTCTCATATATTTGGTGCAGGGTCTCACTATGCAGCTCACACTCGTAGTGAACCTGTTTTCAGCCTCCCCAGAGCTGGGATTACAGGCTTGTACCACCATAACCAGACCCCGGCACTGGCTCAGCGTGCCCTGAGGGCAATGCCAGTGTGCATGCAGGCCTGGGGATTGAACCCTGGTCCTGTGCTTGCCAAAGCAGGTGCTTAGTCTGCTGAGCTATCTCGCCAGCCCTGCTATTGGTGTGGGAAGGGCTGCCTAGGCACCCGAGGGTGGAACCCAAGGATGTGTGTAAATGTCCCACAGAGCCCAGGATGTTTCTCCCTGCCCTCATATGTTACAAAGAATAATTTAAACATCTTAGAGAAGTTGAGGTATACCTAGGGCTGAGGTGGCTAAACCTTGACTTAGATAATCTGATCCATCCCTGCCTCTGGGCTGTAGTAGCCTCTGGGAGTCATTTATGCTCTATAATGCAAACTTTTCTTTCAGAACTTTTTTGGTCACTCTGGTCAAGGCTCAAATTTCAGAGTGGCCTTGTTTAGCTTGGCCTGGTCAAATGCCCACTCATAGACTACCAGAGCGCAAAGCACTGTGGTCTACCAGAGCGCAAAGCACTGTGGTCTACCAGAGCGCAAAGCACTGTGGTCTACCAGAGCGCAAAGCACTGTGGACTACCAGAGCGCAAAGCACTGTGGACTACCAGAGCGCAAAGCACTGTGGACTACCAGA
>NW_004524653.1:7300072-7301934 GCF_000260255.1 Octodon degus
CTACCAGAGCGCAAAGCACTGTGGACTACCAGAGCGCAAAGCACTGTGGACTACCAGAGCGCAAAGCACTGTGGACTACCAGACAATGCCTTCCCTGGGAAGCTCAGGATGCTGCCACAGGAAGTGGAAAGGGATTTTAAATAAGGGGGAAAAAATGTCCACTTCAACTTCTCTAAGATGCTTAAATTCATGATGGTGTGAGAAGGGACATGTTTCGTGTTTTAACAGAAAGCTCATGAAAGTGTGATGAACTTCCTCAGTGATACTCCCCTGAGGGAAGAAGAGAAAAACATCTTGGGTAGATGGTAGAAGAAGATACATACTCTGGTTTCTCTTCAGATCATATAAATCTTTCTCGCCTTTTACTAAAGAAGATACAAATTAGTCTGACTTCAAAGATGGCATCATCAAGTCCTTTTCTCCCTCCCTGTGTGTGTCATTCTCCCTGAGAAATGGAGGCTGCTCCTCCCCCACCATGAATCCAGACTGCCCTGACCTTGGGATCGTAAGTGTCTGTCAGCATAGCAGCGTGGCTATTTTAACAGCATTGGTTATTTTTCAGTCTATGAATATAGGGCATCCTTCTCTCCGGGCTCAAGTGATCCTCCCATTAAAGTTTCTCCAGAACTGAGATTTCAGGCATGGGCGGTTGCACCCAGCTGCTAAGACGGCTGTTTTTAAGCCACTAAGTTTGGTCATGCAGCAACTGATAGTCAGAGCCATATATAAATAAATATAAGTGCATGTGTGTGTATGTATGTGTGTGTGTGTGTGTGTGTATATATATATATATATATATATATATATATTCAAGATAGTTCTATTTTCACAGTTGCTAACATTGCAATGAAGCATATTTTGTTATAAATATATAAAGGCATTATGAAAACAGAAGACAACCACCCTCCCAGTTACCAGGGTTTCACTATTTCTGTGAGCGTTTAGCTGTGTTCTTCCGATCTTCATTTTTCTTTTCTATATTTTTGAGTCAGGGTCTCAATGGGTAGCCCAGGCCAGTCTGGAACTTACTATGTAGCCCAAAGTGGCCTTGAACTAGTGGTGATCTTCCTGCCTCAGCCTCCTCAGTGCTGGGATTACCGGCATGCACCACCATGCCCAGTTAGTTCGGTAGTTTCAGATTTTTTTTTTTTTGTTTGTTTTTAGGGGTTTTTTTTTGGCGGAACCGGGGATTGAACTCAGACCCTTGCGCTTGCCAGGGAAGCACTTATTGCACTGAGCCATCTCCCCAGCTCCAGTTGGGTAGTTTCAAAGCAGCTTTTTCCTTCGCTACTATGCCATCATCAGTATCCACATTGTCATATGGTTTTGTAGCCAGCAAGCTCCCCTCCCCCTGCTGACAGCCACCTGTAGCATCGTGGTGTGCCCCAGTGTGCCTATGATCTAATGCTGCAGAGTTGACACTGTCACCTTATACAGTGGAAGGGCCTTTTGCATGCACGATTAAATTAAGAATCTTGGGTTGGAAACACTATCCGGGATTTTCTAGGCAAGTTCAGTCGAACCCCAAGAGTCCTTATCCAAGGCTGTGGGAAAGGGTAGAGTCAGAGAAGGTGGCGGGGAAGAAAGGCACTGGGCTGGCAGAGGCTTCGCTGCCACCTGGATGCGGATGGGCCAGGAGCGCTTCTCAAAGCTGCAGAGGTGGAATCCCGTGCCACAGGAGCCTCCAGCAGAATGCAGCTCTGGGGGCTGGTGAGATGGCTCAGTGGTCTAAAGCACCTACTTAGAACAAGCTAAGCTCAAGCAAAGCACAGAGACCTCGGTTCAATCCCCCAGCACCACATGCTGGCCCGCCCGCCCCCTGGTGGGCTGAGCTGGCCACACGCTAAATAAATAAATAAATA
>NW_004524653.1:7302034-7307175 GCF_000260255.1 Octodon degus
AATAAATATTAAAAAAAAAAAAAAGAAAGAAAAGAAAAGAAAAAAGAATGCAGCTCTGCCTGCACTTGGGGTTTCAGCTCCCTATAACCCATTTTGGACTCATGACCTCAAGAACAACAAGACAATGGATCTGTGTTGCATTACAGCTGCTAAATCCGTGGTAAAGCTGTTCTAGCGCAGTGGCAAAGCAGTGCTGTAATGACCCTGTGAGTACACGGTGGCCTTATTTTATTTTGTAACAGCCCCAGCTGTCAGGCGCTCAAAGAGCTTGTGCAGTGCTGAGGACTGAGCTCAGGACCTCCACACTGGGGTGTATCCCCAGCACCTTTTACTTTTTGTTTTGAGACAGGGGCTCGCAAGTCGCCAAGTGGTGTAGGCTGGACTTGAAGCACGCGATCCCCTGCTTCAGCCTCCTGGGTGCCAGGACCACGGGCACGTCCCACCACACCCAGCTCTGGCGCGTACTCCTAGTGCCCCCATTTCCACACTGAGGAAGCTGGTTCTCAAAGATAGGAAGGAACTTCCTCAGGCCACCCGGCTGCCAAGGGCAGAGGCAATATCGTGTGCTGTCCCTGCCACTTACATGAACTTGAAGACGCCACTTGTGCAGGACTTACTCAGCCTCTCGTAGACAGGCACATATTGGCCTGCATCTCTGCCTCTTGTCCTGGTTTTTTCATCATCTTTCCTGGTATTAATTCTGGGACTTCTCTGGAAGTCCCTGACACCCATAAGAGGAAAACCACAGTTTTGAAATTGCAAGGGTCATTGACTCCTCAGGCAAGCTTTATTGTCATTGGCCCCAAAGGGTTTCATTTTAGAAAAAATAAAATGCCGGTTTGCTCTGGGGTATGAGTGGGCCAGATGTCACTTTGAAGATGGCCCAAATTTTAAGTTAGGGCTCCTGCTTTTTATTTATTTTTTCTTTATAGCACTGAGGATGGAGCCCAGGGCCTCACACTGAGCCACATCTCTAGTCATTTTATTTATTTTTTCAAATTTTAAGACAAGGACTCACTAAATTGCCCACGCTACCTTTGAACTCGAAATCCTCCTGCCTTAGCCTTCCCAGTAGCTGGGAAGACAGGCAGGCACCACCACACCCAGCTACCAAAGTCCTGGTTTGGGATTAGGCTTTCACTCTGCTTTCCTAGCAAATCTGCAAAGCTTCTGAGCTGGGCCATGGTCAACAGCCTCTGCCCCAGGACACAGCCTGCCAGAGTGTGAGCAGTAGTAACCTATGTGTGTGGGCTGCTTCCTCCGGCAGGTGGAGCTGAACCCTGAGGCCTGGAGGAGACCCAGAGCCCTTCTCCGCTGGCTTGGCTTCCAACCGCTGCCACAACCCTTTCACCATGCGCTGGAAAGCAGGTGTTCCTCGCACCTAGTGGCCAGGGCGTGGCTTTCCTCAGACACCGCCAGAGGCTCATGGCCAGCGCGGTTGGAATGGTGGGGTCTGGGCTGGTTCTGGCCCTCTCCCTGCGACTCCAGCCCTGTCGGAGCCAACCTGTCTTCAACAGTCTTTTCCAAGCTTGGTTTTCCTCTCAGTGATTTCATGATTGTCCCACTATACAGACTCTCATGCTGCAATAATGCTTTTTCACTTTCTAAATTAAGGCCTAATTTACCTGCAGTAAAATGCACTCAATGTGAGGATCCATGAGTTTTGACAGATGTGTTCAGACACACAACTGTCAAGACACAGAACCCTTCCTTGGGGACCCTTATGTCCACACCCATTGGCAACTTTTGAGCTGTTTTTTGTTCCTCCACCCTTGCCCTTTCTAAAATGTCATGTGAACAGTCTTACAGCAGGTGGCTTTTGAGTTGGGCTTCTTTAACTCACTGTGCTGCTTTTGAAATCCATCCCTAGTGTAGGTGTTAAGAGTTCTTTTCACTGGTGAGTAGTATTCCACTGTATGGATGTACCATAGTTTACCCATTAGATCATTTGGATCTTTTTCTATTTGTTCTGTTCTAAATAAACACTTGTATAACTTTTGGGTTTCCTTTTGTTTTCACAGAGCTGAGGTCTGAACCAGGGCCCTGTGCATGATAAGTAAGTGTTTTTCTACTAAGGCAATCCACTGTACAGGCTTGTACGTGAACAAAGACTTTCATTGCATTAGAGCAAATTTCTAGAAGTGGGTTTGTTTAGTTGTATTGTCATCGCACATTTAAGGTCATAAAGACAAAGAAAGAAAAACCTGTCAGGTCTTTCAGAGAAGCTGTGCTGCTTTGTGATTTCTCTAGCAATGTGTGCCAGGTCATACAGCTTGATTCCTTCATCAGAACTTGATGTTTTCTGTTTTAGTTCCTTTCTCTCTGGCTCTCTGGCTCTCTGGCTCTCTCTCTCTCTGCCTATTTGAGGCAGGGTTTCACTATGTAGCTCAGGCTGGCCTTGAACTCATTTTGTAGCCCAAGTGGGCCTCAAACTCACAATGATTCTCCTGCCTCAGCCTCCTGAGTGTTGGAAGTAGAGGCACACACCATCATATCCAGCCTATGTTTTAGTTTCATGTACTTTTATCTTTATTATAACTATCCCTAAAATAATTTAAGCAGTAAAAGTGGCCAGCTAGGCATGGTGATACAGCTTCATAATCCCAGTACTTGAGAGGTTGAGGCCCTAGGATTGCCACGAGTTCAAGGCCAGCTTGGACTACAGAGTAAGACTCTGTCTCAAAAATTAAAGAAACAAGGCTGGCCAGATAGCTCAGTGGACTAAAGCGCCTGTTTAGGCAGACGCAGGGCCAGGGTTCGGTCCCCAACATGCAATGCTGGCCCCCGCTCCCTGCACCCTGAGAGGATGACTAAGACTGAGCATGGTGGCGTGTGCCTGTAATCCCAGTGCTTGGAAGGCTGAAAAGAGGAGGATCACTATGAGCCCGATCTGTGTAGTGAGACCCTGTACTAAATACATAAAAAAGAAAAAAAAAATCAAAGAAACAAATAAAAAATAAACAAAAAAGGTAAAAGTGACCACAGAGAGCTTAAAATCCGTAACTTGGACTCCAAGCCCTGTACAATTTACAGGGACATTCTCTGTCCACCGGCTGAAAGGCTCGTCACCAGGCTTTCGCACACCCTCTGCTCTATGCTGAAACTCGCCATCTGGCTCCAGCCGGGCTGATGCCTGCTGTGCTTCGGGTCTCCTCCTTTGGCCGCTCCCTGGGGGTGTGGGGTGTGGCTCAGTTCTGCTGCCACTTCGTGGGTCTCCACCTCCCTTGCCTGTCTTATTTCTGGCTCTTACTACCGTGATTCTCAACTGGAGCCGAATTTTTCCCTGCCAAGCGATGGCTGACAGTGTTTGAAGGTATTGAGGTTGTCAGAGGTGGCGCGTGCGCGTGTGGCAGAGGTCACAGGGGCTTTTAAATGTCTTCTGACGCACAGGACAATTGCCCACAACAGACACATCCTGCCCAAGTGTCAGTAGGACTGAAAATGAGATGTTTTTGTCACAGCTGTCACCTTTTAGCAGCCGCCTACCTGTTCCTACGCCCCCAACCCCAGCAGTGCATCCCTGGCTCCCATGTGTGGGTTTAGCTGGTGTTTGTCTGTTGCCTTTGAGACAGGCTTTCGCTAGGTAGCCCAAGCTGGCCTCAGCTCACAGTAGCATGGACCAGCACACGCATGAGCAGGGCTGTGCCAGTCCCCAGCCCATGACCCCCCAGCAGGGTGGCTCTGAGGAATGTGCCCTTTGCTGCCCAGATGAGGCCACGGTGGCTCCAGGCCAGAAAGTACTTCATCCCACTTGTCCTGCCTTCTGGTTCACCTTCCTCTGCCTTACTGGTGTTTCCTTCACCTCTGGAAAAAAAACAAAAACAAAAACAAAAACAAAAACAAGCAAACCAACTCTTTGCCTTGAATCTTCCTGTCAGGGTCTGCCTCTGGGAGGATCTAAACTCAGATTCAAGGCCTTCTGTCCCTACCAGGAAGTTCAAATATGACAGATCACCAGCTCCCATGGCCAACATCTCACTTCAGGCTCTGCAAAGGAATGAAGGAGACCTGCCCACCCTCCTGGGGCCAAGGCGCATGGCTGCTATTCCCCAACAGGGCGAACCTCTTCTTCCATGTATGACCCCTGTGTGGCAGTCACCCCTGTGTCCCACAGTCCTCTTTGTTCCCTCACAGAAACACAGATGGTGCCATGCTGGGTGCTCTGGAGATGCCTCTTGGTCTCATTTCCTTTCTGGGAATAGAAACCTGTGTTGTGTTGCCAGGATCAATTCTCCTGGTTCAACATTTTTATTCAACAGAAAGAGGTTTTGAGAGGAATCTGGTGGCGCACTTCTGTGACCCCAGCACTATAGGAGGCAGAAGCAGGAGGATCATAAGTTCAAACTCAGCCTGGGCAATTTAGTGACTTAGTGAGACCATCTTAAAATAAAAAATCAAAAGTACTTAGGATGTAGATTAATGCAGAGGCCTGGGCTTAATCCCTCATACCAAAAAAGGAGGGGAAGGGGAAGGAGAATTGAGTAGTTTTGCAGGTGGCTGACAGAAACCCCACATGTGACTCCTCGGACCATGCTGCTTTGTTATTCAAATATTTTCTTTCACCTCATAACATGAGTATGAAGGATGTTTGCTAATTTGGGGTTACTACTCCTTTATGCGCCAAATATCCTGCATTTCTATAAAGGAAACGCCCCTAAAAAGTTCTCTTCCCTTCAGGAAGTTCCCATGAGCCTCCAACAAAGACCATGCAACTTAACACCAGCCAATCAGAGAGGCTGAGGCACAATCTCTGCAATCATTGGCTTAGGGGTGAGCGTGCGGTACACGTGGGTCCAATCAGATTTATATCACACAGACTAGTAGCTGCGTGGGCAGCCTGCAGGCGGAAGGACGCCGCACTCCTCAGCCGCCTTCACCATCCCACAGCTTCGCATTCCCGACACTGCTGTATTCGCTCCCAGCCACCGTGAGTCATTTGTCTGCGGCTGAGGGGTGCAGCTGTGACTGCAAGGACATACAGAAAATTCTGAAAGTGTACAAAAATAACAAAGACTCAGAACGCGCCGTCAGATATCCATGATCTACAATTATCTGCGTTTTTCCAATCTTCTTTTTATTTTCTCCCAAACTTCTCCCTCCCCCTCCCCTTCCCTCTCCTCTCCCTTTTCCCCTCCCCCTCC
>NW_004524653.1:7307275-7314789 GCF_000260255.1 Octodon degus
CCTCCCCTCTTCTCTTGCCTCCCCCTCCCCAGAGCTGGGACCACAGGGGTTCACCAACATTCCCACCTTCAAACTTTTTTTTTTTTTCTGGAGTCTTTAAAGCAGATTTAAAGCCTCTTGCCCTCCCCCATTAACTTCTCCATCATCACTTTCACATCTTCGTGAAATCCCATGGCTATTATTGAACCCACCCATGTTAACAAGGAGGTCTTTGAGAACCCTAGGATTTCCAAGGGGCCTGACTTTGCTGTTTTAAACGCTTGTTCCCTGGATTCCCCACCTGGTCTGTTTACCTGCTTGTGCCCACCTCTGCCCTGCCCACTGTACCCACAGACACGTGTGTGCACAGACACACACAGACAGACAGACAGACAGACAGACACACACACACACACACACACACACACCTGCCGGCTCCTGCCCTCACTCAGTGTCACCCGCAGGTCCCCTTTCCTCTAGGTAGGATAAGGGACAGGTGAGGGGAAAGGGTGAGCCTCCGGCTGCTCCCCTCCAGGCCAGCTGTGGGCAGCTGGGACCCTGCGCCCTCCCACCTGCAGCAAGGCTCAGATCCCGCAGAAGGGAGCCCCAGGTCGCCTTGGGGCTCCTGGGCCTAATGTGACTTCCGGGGTCTCTGGTTCCTTCCCCTGGGCCACGGGTGGGACACTTCCTCCGTGTGGCCTCGGTGGAGGGGCCCAGACAGGGCCCTGCTGGACAGAGGCTATTTTGGGGGTTGAGTTTAAGGGTTGCCTCGTGGTCCCCATATCTGATCCACATTCAGCAGTGGCCGGAGCTGACATCTTCCTCTGCACTTCCGGGAAACTCACTTTTCCTTCTACTTGAATGAGCCCTGCAGACTTTTCAGAGGAACCAAACTGTCCGGATATTCAAAACCAAAACCATCTTTTAGATGCATTTTAAACCATCTTTTAGACGTCCTGTCCTGAGTAGACGGGACAGCAGCTGGGAGTTTGGGATTAAACCTAGGCCCATCACACTGAGCTGCATCCCCAGCCCTATTTTATTTTATTTTATTTTGAGATGGGATCTTGCCCAGACTGAGCTGGAACAGCGATCCTCCTGCCTCAGCCTCCCGAATGTGCTGGAAGGACAGGTGTGCGCCGCTGTGTTCTGCTGTTCTGCCTTTTAAATACGTGTTGTTGGTGGCCCCTTCTGAAGTTCCCCAAATACCCTGAAGTTGAGAAGAGACCACTTTTATTAATGCAGAATGAGCAAGATGGTAGCTTCAACATATTCACGAGGCACGTAATCAGATCGTCTTGACTGCAGCCGTGAGGTGAGGGCGTGACAGGGCTGCCCGGGGCCGGAGCCCTCGCTTCCAGCCAGCTCTGCGCAGAGCTGGGCACAGCCTGTGCAGTAGGCACTGCTGCCCCACGGCGACGATGCCGCGCTTCCACCCTACCTCCAGCCCCTGTCCTCACCCAGGCTGAGTGCACTCTGTTCTCTCTGTGTCAGGCTGGTTATGTGCTCCTCGGAGCTCTTGCCGTACTCTGAATGACTCAATTTCATGTGTCTGACGTCAGAGTCACAGTGGAGTCAGCTCAGTGTCCCGAGGGACCATGTGTTAACTACCTCGAATGAGGCCTTAGAAAATTGACCCCATCTCCGAGTTTCTCTTTCTCCCTTCTAAAATAGGAATAACACTAGGGATTGTGACTACTATTTATGCGGCCCCCGGGGCTGCCTGCCCTGCCAGTATCCAACCCTTATTGACTGCCTGCTCTGGGTGGCAACGTGCCTCTCCTGCAAGAAGGGTGCCCAGTGAGAAGCAGGAGAAGTGGTTGGGGAGGACTGGTACCTTTCAAGTCCCTCCTCATATCTCATATCTTTCTTTTCTTTCTTCTTTCTTTCTTTCTTCTTTCTTTCTTTCTTTCTTTCTTTCTTTCTTTCTTTCTTTCTTTCTATCATGCCTCAGGTTTATTTGTACAAAGAGCACAGGAAGAACCAGAGCCCCACAGATGGCACCCCAGGGGTCACACCAGTTCTTCCGTTTTTTTGTTTTGTTTTGGTTTTTGGCAGAACTGGGGATTGAACTCAGGCCCTTGCACTTGGCAGGGAAGGGCTTCAAGAAGATGCAGGCAAACAAGGCCAAGGTCATGAGTGCATGCGCCGAGGCCGAGGCCGTCAAGGCCCTCATCCTTGAGAAGGTCCTTCCAAAGGGAGTAAACCGCAGGCTTACTCAACTTGTCTGTACTGCCCAGGGAAGTGCTTATTCCGCTGAGCCATCTCCCTGGCCCCAGTCCTTCTGTTTTTACATCAGCAGATAAGAGGCTTTTACTGTGTAGCCTTCATGGGGGTCTGGGCACCTTTGAGGGCCTTGGTTGGAGCAGCAGCTGGAGCCTGGGCCTTTGGCCGGCAAGTCCTGCGACACTTGGCAATGCAGGCACGGAAACACTTCCCAGGCTTGGGGTGGGCAGTATAGGCAAGTCGAGCGAGCCTGCGGTTTACTCCCTTTGGAAGGATCTTGGGCTTGACGAGGGCCTTGACAGCCTTAGCGCATGCACTCATGGCCTTGGCCTTGTTTGCCTGCATCTTCTTGAAGCCCTTCTTGTTGTGCTCTTGGCAAAATGCATGTTCCTAAGGAACTTGGGATCTACCCCCTTCAGCGATTCGTATCTTTGTGACCAAGGTTTCTTGATGCCATTTCTGTGCCATTTTTGGGACTGGTTGTGCGTGGTGTGGATCTTGGTCTTGGCCATACTGCACTATAAACCGCGGCAGCCAAGTGCACGGAACTGGAAGAGGAAAAGAAATCCTGTAGTGCCCATATCCCTTTTTTTTCCTGCCGAGGATGTTGATATGATGGCTGGTGCTCTGGCAGCCACTTTGGTCATGAAACACTCTTGAGGATGGTGGAACAGGAAGATAGGAGTCTAGGACCCTGTGAACTATGTCCTCATCATCCCAAACCCAAGTGCCACATTTTGGCTTTTTAACAAGAGAAACTCTCAAAGTGTTTTCTGTAGCTAAATATAATCTGAAATGGTGAGTCTTGGCCGAGTCTGTGTTGGGTGCACACTACACATGTTGCTTAATTATCACAACCATCCTTTAGACGGGTGCCGTCCTATTACCCTGCTTTCTAAACAGGGGGACAGAGGCTCAGAGGGACCAAGTGGCTGGATTCGAAGCAGCCAGCAGCCCCTGGAGCTGGTTTCCCTCTGCTCCAGCATGATGTCTGCTTCACTACTGTGGCCCTTCCTGCTGTGGCCCTTCCTGCTGTGGCCCTTACGGGGTGGCAGTGCCATAGATCTCTGGACACACAGCCATTCATTCACTTGTTAATCTGTGTTTATTAATAGACTCTTCCCAAGAGTCAGCTCAGGTGACTTGGGGCTCCTGAGCACAACCAAGATGGGGTCTACCCTCAGGAGCTCCCCAGACAAGGTTCTGGGCTCCCACATACACCCTGCAGCCCCAGGAGGACTGCGCACACCTCAGTATGAAAGGATGCCCCCCCAGCCCCAAAGCTGGGCAGCCCACAACCTGTACAACTGTGTGTGGCCGACTTGGGAGGCGAGTCCTTGTCTCCCACTCGGATGCCTCTCCCTGTGCTCTCTGAGCTGCCCAGGTCTCCTTTCCTGTGTGTTGACGTGGATTTCTGTCTCGGGTTGAGAGTGTTTCTAAGACGTCAGGGGCTCTTCCGGTCTCCGTCTGGTACTTCAGCGAAGGCTCTAACAGCTCTCTGAAGCTCTGTGTGTCTCCCTGTAATGGGGCCGGGCAGGGAGCCAGCGTTTGCATTCTGACCCTGAGTGTCATTAGCGGTCAGCCCAATTGCTGGGAAGGGCCACTTCCGGTCTCCCGTGAGACTGCCCAGGTGTTCTGCCTTGGGGCGCTGCGGCCGCTGAGCTCGGCAGGAGCTGGCCTGACCTTGAGCTGCATCCCGGGCCACTCCCTCTGCGCCGCCACCTCCTCTGTCTCTGCCTCTCCAAAGTAGCCCAGGCACGCCAAGCTGAGTGTTGCAGGCCGGGAGGGGCCACGAGGCCGAGGGCCGGGCTCAGGCCGCCCTGAACCCCAAGTGCAGCTGTCTGCCGAGCGGCAGAAGTGGCTTACTTCACACCAGGTGCGAGTGTAATTCTGCGTCCATTCGATAGCAAGAAAAGCAATGAACATGAAGGGATTTTGGGGTTTCAAATAAAAAAAATTTTTTTTAATCCCAAAATGGATTCGTTCATTTCAAAAAAAAGTCTAAAGTTAGGAGAAATTGTTATGAAAAGAAAATGATACTGGAAGCATGAATGTTGAACTTATTTGTCTTTACATGAACGTGTTGGATTTTACCATGAAAGATGATGAGATTAGTCCACTTAGCCTGTTAAACCCGTGTGCGGCAACGCACACTGCCAGGTGCGCTGAGTGCGTTTTCCTCGGGTCTGGGATGTTTCTGTCCCCCAGAGAAACCTCATTTCCTTCCCAGGCCTCCTGAGCTGACTTTTATCCCGAAGTGAGGGCCCCGCGCTGCGCGACTCTTCACCATGTGTGCAGACTGCGTACAGCGCCAAGCTCTGGACGCCTCCGCGCACGCACGCGCACTTGTGCACACTCGGTCTGCCCCTTACCCTCCTCTGGCCACCTCCAGCCCATGGCAGTCCCGGCACTGCTGCTGGCCGCGTCCTGCAGTGACTCCGAGGACATCTGTCTCAGAGCTCTGGGGCAGGTACAAGCTCTGATCTGGGACAGGTGCGGCTGGGCCTTTCGACCTCAGGCCCAGCTGTTCTTATCGCTTCCCGTTGTGCAGCTCCGCGTCACCCTTGGATGAAGACGGAGCGTCTCGGGGTGCGCTGCCTGGGTGCCCCTCTCTCTGCTAATCTCCCTGCTGGCACGCGGGGCCCCTCCAGTTACAGGGCACAGGTGGCCTGAGCTTTGCTTTCCCCTCCCACTTTCCCCAAGGTGCAAGCCCTGCAGCCCTTGGGTGGGTCCCAGCCCGCCTAAGGCTTCCTGCACGTTTCTCCCAGAGGCTCGGGGACTTCTGAACAGGGCTCCTTTCCAGACTCCAGCCTGGACCCTGAAGTTCCCAAGGGTCTGGCCACCACCTGTCACAGGCTGTCTTTCCCAAGCATCCACTGGTTCCCAAGATGCACCCCTCGCTGTGACCTCAGGGCCTTTGCATTCGCTGTTCCCTCCCTCCACATCCCTGCAGAGTTTCCCACGCGGCAGAGACAGCAGCGTCTGTCCTCCGCCTCCACCCGTGCTGTCGCCGGGGCTGCCTGGGATGCTGTTCTGCACAGGGCCCTGGCGCCTGGCCTGCAGCCTCGCAGCACTCTTGTGGCATGCAGGGGCTGCCGTTTAACCATCTAGTTCTTTAGTAGTCTCCTTTCCTTTTCACTATTAAAAGCAACGCGTAAATGACTGGCCACATATATAACGTGGTCAGCAGCTGACTTCTGGCATAGGCTGCAACTGGCAAGTCCTCACAGCAGTGGTTTTGCAGCTATAGTATACTTATTAATATTTTCTGAGTTAAAATAACAAATTAGGGTTTTTTTTAAAAATATAAGCGCTATAAAGACAAACCACAAATTTCAATTAAATCCTATTGTCTTTCTCTTCCTCCTCCTCCTTCTCTTCTTCCTCCCACTCCTGCTCTTCCTGTTCCTCCTCCTCCTTTTTTTTTGAGGGTTCAAATCCAGGGCCTTGTTCTGGGTAGGCCAGAGCAGCACCACCGACCTACAGCCCCAGCCCGTTTCTTACTGACGTTTAGTAATTTGCACATGGCTCAAAAAGTGAAGATGCTCAAAAAGGCTTGGCAACATGCCAGGACTCAGATAGAAACCCCCCCCCCAAAAAAAAAAACCCAATTCAGAGGATGAAGATGACTTACCTTTTTTTAAAAAAAACTCACAGACAAAAATAGAGGCACTGTCCGTGCCCTCCGAGCGGCTTCCTTCAGTCCCTCCTAGAAAATGTTCCTGCATAGAGAAAAGCATATTTGCTAAAATATTGTTTTACTTTGAAGTTACTGAAGTGCTGATAATGTCCAGTCTGTTCCGTGCCTTCATTTCTTTCTTTAATAATATCCTGGGCCCATGACTCAGGAAAAAAAACGGACAAGGGCTGCGAACACACAGTTCCTGGAAAAGGAACCACAGATGGCTCACAAGCACACGAGAGGTTGTTCAACTTCCTTCATAGTAAGACACATGCTAATTAAAAGTACAAGGCAGGATCATGGCTCACCTATCAGATTGGCGAGCATCCCGAAGCCCAGGAACACCCAGGCTGGCTGCAGTGAAGTCACCCTCGGTTATGCCCAGGTGGGGGCAAGGTGGCCATAGCTGCTAGAGGGACCAGTGCATACGCCCCTGTCCTCACATCTGAAAATGTGTCCTTCAGGGATTCTGGCCTGGGTAGGGGATAACATGGCTGTGACTGGAGGGTTCCCGTCTGCCTTCCCCAGTACAACGGAAGCTCTCTAGGGCAGGAAACTTGTGCCCTATCCCCAGGCTTCCGGTTCCCTGAATAGCGCCTTGCATTCCGAAGGTGTCACAGTGACAGTGGTCACCCTGTATCTTCGTGCTTTTTGGCCTTTTCCAGCCTTACTTGCAATTGGGTTGCTGCTGTGTGTCCCTGTGGAACGTGCAGTGGGGGCAGGAACTGTCCCAGGCTTGGCCCTTGAGTCCCACGCACCCTTCTAGTGCTCTCCTGGCCTACTGTGTGCATGTGCAGACCACTTACCCCACAGGATCGCAGGAGGAGATGGGGAGTGGGCCTGGACCCCGCGGTAAGCATGACCCGGAAGGTGCCCATGTGCAGGCAGCCTTTTTCTTGTTAGATACTGAGAATTGAACCCAGGGCATTCTACCTCTGAACTACAGCCTCAGCTCTTTTTGGTTCTTATTTTGAGACAGGATCTCACTAAATTGCCCAGGCTGACTGGAACTTATGATCCTCCTGCTTCAGCCTCCTGAGTAGCTGGGATGACGGGGGTGTACCACAGTGCCCAGCAGAAATACACTTTGCCATCTTGGTGGGTAACACAAAGTGACCTCCAGGAAGTCTGTATCAGTCTATGCTCCGCCCAGCAGGTGTGAGCATAGCCAAGACACATAGATCTGTTTGGTCTCAGGCACTGTGCTAGGGGCTTGGTGTCTGTAGGACAAATTCAGCCTCACAACTGATCTACATGGCAGGTAATATTATTGTCTCCACTTTACTGAGGAGAAAATGTAGCACAGAGAAGTCAAGTAATTTGCCCAGGGTCACACAGCTGGCAAAATGGGGAGTGTTTCTACAATGACAAATTCTCAAAGTCCAACTTCTTCAAATGAACTGTCTGAAGTCGAGACAGTTTTTGTTTTACTTTGAGACAGGGTTTTGCTATGTAGTTCAGGCTGGCTTTGAACTCACAAAGATCCTCCTGCCTCAGCCTCCCAAGTGCTAGAATTACAGGTATTTACTACTACACTGTGCCAGATAATTATTTTTTTTAAATTATTTATTTATTTATTTTTACATTTTATTTAGAGTGTGTGTGTGTGTGTGTGTGTGTGTGTGTG
>NW_004524653.1:7314889-7321562 GCF_000260255.1 Octodon degus
AGCTCAGCCCACCAGGGGGCGGGGCTGACTGGCATGTGGTGCTGGGGGATTGAACCGCGGTCCCTGTGCTTTAGCTAAGCTTGTTCTAAGTAGGTGCTTTAGACCACTGAGCCATCTCTCCAGCCCCCAGATAATTATTTTTGAAACTCTCCTGGTATACTGCATCTGGTAAGTCTGCCCTGGGAAAAGAGGCCTGAAGGGTCCTTAAGTTAAGCTTTCAGAAAGTGATTTTAGGGACTCTATAGCAGCACCCTGAATAGACATCTTTTCTGAGATGGTTTTGAGAATCTATTGGGCAGGAATAAACTAATACAAGTGAGTCAAACCTGTATACTTCTTGCCAACAAAGATGAAGAACAAGCACAAGAAAAGGGAGAGGGGAAGAGGAAGATGATTTACATTTAGATGTATTCTGTGGACTCTTCTGTACCAGATGGACTTTTTAAGAACTATATTATGATTTCTCCTGTGGGGAGCTAGCGACTGAAATACGACACAAATTTGTTTATCTTTCATACAGATGCCTGAGGTGGGAGATGGCTCTACACAAGAAGTTAGTCAAGGGGTTGGGCCCCTAACTTGTCATTCCACCATCACAAATATGTCAGCTCTTAATCCAGGTCCCACTGTTTGACAGCTATGTTTGCAGTCCTGAGTCCTGCCCATGTCCCATTGGCTACTTCAGTCACATGGCCATTCCTTGCTGCAAGGGACCCTGGGAAATGTAGTCTTTAGCCTGACAAGTGATGTGCTACCGCTCCTATAGCAGGAAAAGCTAACAGTGGAGGCAACTCTCATACTGTGCCACTAAAAGAATTGTTAGAGAGCTTGGAATTTACATTCTGGAACAAAATAAATTACTCATTCCCAATAACAGCACCGTACCATATGGTTTCAGAATTTCAACTGACCATGACTGCCAATTTCAGGAGGCCCCCACTTGGCTGGTCTTGGGATTTGTGGTATGCCTTATGGTTGTACAATGCAATAAGCACACGTGGGTCCTCAAACTGATCAACAGTTCCAGATCAGAGCCAACAATGTTTATTTTTAAGTTTCTTCTCAAGGGCATTGTCATCAGTGTCAGAAGAGTAAGTCAATTTTGCTGATTATGTAAGAAGTTGCATGTCAAACATGAAGATTTCTCCCGGCTGCCGGCTCCTTCTCTCTTTCAGCAAATACCTTGGGGGCCAGATCAAGATGGATTCAGTAAGCCATGAAGAGCATGAAACCCGAGGGCACAGGAGAGCTATCCTGGAGGTTAGTACAGGAGAGGCATCTGGTCAGGCCTTAAGGAAACTTACTCTGTCTTGAAATGGGGCTGGGATGGTGGTTTTTTTTTTTTGGTTTTTTTTCTGGAACCGGGATTGAACTCAGGCCCTTGCACTTGCTAGGCAATTGCTTATTCTACTGAGCCATCTCCCTGGCCCCAGTTTTCTCATATTTTAGTCATCCGTTGCTACCTTCATGATATATGTATCCCTACATCACTGTCTGCCACATAGTTTCCTTTAAAAAACAAACAAACAAAAAAACACATGTCTCCCTTAAGTAGATTTATCTTTAAAGGAAACTATGTCTCTAGTGCGTCGATCAACTCAGGGATTCCTGCAGCGATGCTGACCCCAACATCCAAGGCTCATCCTCCTTCCGAGCCTCCTCGGCTGCAGCTCTTTTGGGGCTCCAGCGGAAGGCAGGCGCACCCCTGGGGCAGCCACTGTTCTCTTGGGGGAGGGCATGGCATAACAGTTTCAGCAGAGAGGGCCACCAGAGATTGCCAGTGGAAGAAACACAGTGACACAAATGCACCCTGTCGCACTTACTGCAGTGAAAGGCCCACATCACCAGCGCACTGCAGACGGTGGCCAAATCCAGAAATGCAAGGGGAGCTGTCTGTGTCGAGTTCCAGTTTCACCCGGCCTTCTGAGGGCAACAAGCTGCAGGCCGTTCTCCTTTCATTCAAAGGGGGCGTGGGCGAGGGTTAGGGGGCTCGGACCTGCGTGGGTGTGCACTGAGCCTTTCGCCTAGACAGAAGCCAGGAGGACAGGACCCCAGTGTCGCTGTGTGTTGGCCGGAGCAGCGCGTGCGGAGGTGTCCCGGGATCCCGCTGGCTCTTGGGGCCTCTGCTTTAGAACTGCACTGGGGGATGGGGTGGAAGCAGTGAAGCGTCCCGACAACTGCGCGTGGCTTGCTCAGAGGTGCTGGGCTGCAGTTTCACTAACGACGCCCGTGAAGCGGTGCCACCTGGCGGTACTGGAGAGGATTTCCGCGGGTTTCCTCAATGCACCCTCGCCTTCATCTGACAGCCGGGAAAGCTCAGTGTCCGACAGACTCACAGGCTCACGCCTCCAAGACAAATTGACCCCAGCCAGCGCGAAGCTTCAGGCCTGGACGCGCAGTTCCAAATATGGCCACTTGGTGTCGCCCTCGCCAAACTATAGGAGCGATGGCAGGCTGTGAGCTGGGCTGTGGGTCTCAGCCAGGGGAACCTTGATCCCCAGGACCCCGAGAGGTCCATCCCGTCCTCCTCCGCTGTTGTGTTAATTCTCCATTTTTCATAGACTAGATTTCCAGCTACCTGACCGTGGACAGTGTAACTTTTTTGGCTGCTAAGTCTCTCTCTCTCTCTCTCTCTCTCTCTCTCTCTCTCTCTCTCTCTCTCTCGCTTTGCAGAACCGGGGATTGAACTCAGGCCCTTGCACTTGCCAGGGAAACGCTTATTCTACCGAGCCATCTCCCCGGCCCCTCGTCTGGCTACTAAGGATATGCGGACATTTTACTGCCACACTACATTGTAAATTGTTGCCTAAATATACTTTGATAGTTACTTTTAAAAATAGAAAAACTTGTTTAAGTCAAGAGAAAAAAAAAAAATCTGCTACCGGAGCATGATTTTCCACCTCCCTACCCCTACCCCATACATTAAAAACTTTAAAGAAAATTAATAAGGAAATGTTCACATGAAAAATATTAAGTTGGGTGTGGTGACACACGCCTGTAATCCCAGCACTTAGAAGGCTGAGACACGAGGATCGCTGTGAATTCAAGGCCAGCCTGGGCCACAAACTGAGACCCTATCTCAAAAAAAAAAAAAGAGAGAGAGAAAGAGGATTCTAAATGTACCAAAAGACAGTCTCCTTCCAATTGATGACCCTCCTTCCCCAAAACCAAAACTCAAAAGTGTCCTCCCCATTAGCCAGGCTAGCTGTCATTTCTTGGGGATCGCTGTGGAGATACAGGGTGTGTGGAGTGTGACCCCCACACTCATGTGAACAGATCCAGCTGCACACCCCTCCTGAGCAGGTTTCTTCCCTTAAACATGTGCTTTGGGGACGCTTTCAGAGCAGGGCCAGGGGAGCATTCTTCCATTTCCACTGTCCAAGTGTAATAATGATTGGTCTCGCTCGTCCCAGCCCTTGGTGCCAACGGTGCTGAGGCTGGCATCTTTTGCGCAGAAGTCATTGCGTCCGTGGGTCTCTTTCCACAGGGTACATTCTTAGCAACTGAAGGGCCCAGCCACCAGGGTGGGTGCATTTTCATTTTCTGACACCGATTGTCTAACTGTTCTCCAAGGTTAAGCCTACCAAGTGACCTTCAACTTCCATAGCAGCGCTGTCAGCCAAGGCCACGCATGATCGGGCCACTTGATTTGGCCTTGTCCCTGGAGGAAGAAGGCATTCTCCGCAGCTTCGGTCTGCACCTTCTTTCTTTTTGTGAGTGTGAAATTCAAACTGCATGGCAAGGCCACTTGCATTTCTGTTCTGATGGCCTAGAGCTTGTGTCCCACAAAGACTGTGTGGCGGTCTTAATCTCCAGGGCAGTGATATTCCGACGTGGCCTAGAGGGGTGACCATGTCCTGAGGATCTGATCTCAGCCCCAGATAGCTCCACAGGTGACTGTGCTGTCCAACGGGCTAAGAGGAGGTAGGGCCTCGGTGATGGGCGTGACCCCAGGAGCTGCCCTGCTGCAGCCCCTTCTCCTCTGGCTGTCACCTCTCCGCTTCCTGGCTGCTACCATAAGCCCAGCAGCTCTCCTCCCCGGTGTCCCCCGCCATGCCATTCCACCTCATTGCAGGCATAGGGCGATGAAGCCAGCTCACCACAGATAGTGTGGTGGCTCACGCCTGTGATCCCAGCACTCAGGACGCTGAGGCAGGAGGATTGACCCAAGTTCGAGACCAGCCTGGGCTGCAAAGCACCAGCCTGAACTGCATAGTGAAACCCTATCTTAGAAAAAGAGAAAAGTTATTTTTCTCAGGTGTTTTTGTGACAGTGACAGAAAGCCAAACAATGTGGTATCTTTTGCCTGTTTTTCTGTGGGCTAGTCCTTTTTTTTTAACCTGTTGGTCTTTATATACTGAAAAACTAAAGTTTTTATTTTTTGCATGTTATAGAGGTACACATTTTTAAAATATATTAAGCAAAATTGAAATTATTCATATACAATGTTTCCAGAGCTGGTGGGCACTTCATAATACACTGCGCATCTTTTCTCATGCCTGTAAGTTTACCTGTGCAATAAAATCTGGTCATTTAAAAGTCACTGTTGAGGGCTGGGGAGGTGTTCCAGGGGCTAAGCACCTGCCTGTCAAGCACAAGGACCTGGATTCAATCCCCCGTACTGCATGCCAGGTGAGCCCCTGAAACTGGGTGTGGTGGCACATGCCTGTAATCCCAGGACTGGGGAGGCTGAGACAGAAGGATCATTGTGAATCTGAACTGTGAAGTAAGACCCAGTATCCAAAAAAAAAAAAAAAAAAAAAAAAAAAAAAACCCAGTATCCAAAAAAAAAAAAAAAAAAAAGAAGAAGTCACTCTTGGAGCCAGGCCTGTTGGCCCATGTCTCTAACCCCAGCCTCCTGGAAGACTGAGGCAGGAGGATCACAAGTTAAATCCCAGCCTGTGTAATTTAGTGAGACCATAACAAAGTTTTAGAAAAGGAGCTGGAGATACAGCTCACTGTAACGGCCCTGAGGTTAGGTCCCAGTCCTGGGGAACGATACCCAGGGTACTTTGGGATTCCGCAGTCACAGGTGTGTGTGCGGCCCGGCATGAACACAGCACTAGCACCCGTGAAAGGGGCAGGGAAGAGGCATCCGACATCTGTACCTCTCCACACTTTCATCTCAACCTCTCCACAGTGCAGTACAATAAACACGTGCCTATTTTATAGGTGACAAAACTGAAGCCCAGAGGAGCCATGGGATCTGTCCACAGTCCCCCAGCTATCAGGAGAAGCGCTGGGACCAAATCCACGTCATCTGTCTTCACTTTTGCAACCACTTCTTGCTACTTTAAGTTGCTACGCATCCAACTAGCCTGGGTACAGAAAGCCTCTAGGGAAAGGTGGCGCTTGGAGTTTAGAGTCCCAGCCACGAGGAGGCGCTAGGGACACACTCCTTGCTTGCTGTGTGTAGCTGGGGACCCGAGTCCAGGCACCCTTGGATGGGACAATCTTTGGGTCTGATGCTCTCAGGGGTTGAGGTCCCCAGGGGCTGTCTCTTGTCACAGGTTGGGGGAGCCTCTTCAGCGATCCTCTGCCCCCCAGCGTCTGCTCAGTACCATTTATCCGTGCTCCGGGCTGTACACAGCAGGCGCTGGATCCCCTCCCCGACCGAAGTACGACCACGCAAATTGCCAGACAGCGTTGTCCGGGTGGGGTGGGGCGTGGGGGCACTGGCGCCTCTGGCTGAACATCGTTGCCGTGCACCTCCAGGGTCCAAGCCAGTCAGGTAGGTGACGGAGCCAGCTCTGCCTGAGACAATTGCTCCTCAAGAAGACGGGCATCAGGAACACCGGAACGGTCTCCACTCAGAGAGAAGCTTCCCCTTCATCTATTTTCATTTTCCTTCTTTGGAAGAAGAGTCAGGGACAAGAGATTTTTCATTTCTTAATCACTTCCTTTGAGAAAAATACCAGCACAAAGTGCATGGCAAATGGGGAGGGGGCTGTGTCCTTGTGGGAGGCACTGGGGGTGGGGACCGCGGTCGCCCGGAGGACCCGACCCTGAAAATCCTCATACATTATTTCTCAGCATGCCTGCTGGCTTGATTTCATGAGGGAAGACCAAAACATAGGTTTTCAATGTGGAATTTTTTGATTTTAAAATAATGACAATTAATTTAAAAACTTTAAAACTCCATGAAGACAAAAAAAAAAAAAAAAATGCGTGGTGTCTGATTGGGCTTAAGAGTTGCCAGATTGTAACTTTCCTAAAGGTCACATTCACTGTCTGAAAATAAACACTTTCATTCCTGGATTTTTATCATCATTTATGTTAGTTCTTTTATGTGTTTAGTCACACATTCATTCTATGCATGCATTCCACTCACCCACTCATCCATCCATCCATCCATCCATCCACCTGTCCATCCCTCCATTCATCCATCTACCTGTCCATCCATCCATCCATCCATCCATCCATCCATCCATCCATTAACCCATCCATCTATCCACCTGTCCATCCATCCATCTATCCATCCATCCATCCATCCATCCATCCATCCATCCATCTATCCATCTATCCACCTGTCCATCCATCCATCCATCCATCCATCCATCCACCTGTCCATCCATCCATCTATCCATCCATCCATCCATCCATCCATCCATCCACCTGTCCATCCATCCATCTATCCATCCATCCATCCATCCATCCATCCATCCATCCATCC
>NW_004524653.1:7321683-7397799 GCF_000260255.1 Octodon degus
ACCTGTCCATCCATCCATCTATCCATCCATCCATCCATCCATCCATCCATCCATCCATCCACCCATCCATCCATCCACCTGTCCATCCATCCATCCATCTATCCATCCATCCATCCATCCATCCATCCATCCATCCATCCACTTACCCATCCATCCACTCACCCACCCACTCATCTATCCACCTACCTATCTACTCACCCACTCACCACCCACTCCTGTATCTGTCAGTTCATTTTCTCAGCCATCATTGTTGCTTCCTCATGGTGTGCTGGACCCTGGGCCAAGCCCTGAGGACATCGTGAAAGTTATGGCCTAATTCCCGTCTTCCAGGAACTCACCAGCCAACTCATTTAGTGGAAATGAGAAGGATGAAACCAAGCAGTGTTAAATTCAGACTCTGCGTTTATCAACTTGGAGGCGAGGCAAATATTAAAGTTTCTGCGTGTTGGTTTTCCCCTCTGTGAAGCCGGATGGTTTTACATCATTTTGTGTCCCTACAGCAAAGTACCTGAGACCAGGGTGACTGGGAAGGCAGGGAGGCTCACTGTGGCTCACAGTCCTGAAGGCTGGCAGGTCCACAGCCAGGGGACCCTGTCTGCTGGGCTCTGGAAAGGGATCCGGCTGTGTCTTTATGTGGCACATCCCAGGGGCACATGGGAGAGGAGGAGTGGTGGCAGGAGGCAGGTGGGGGAGGCTAACCGTTTCCCCACAACCCATGCTCCATCACAAACCTGGACCCTGGAAATCTGGCTGAACCCCAAGAGAACTGCCAGCCTCACCCAGGCTCGGGGGAGGCTATTGGAGGTAGCAATAGGGCTCCACGCACCCCACATTGGAGAGGGCTGCTTCATCACGACTGGCCCACTTCCCCTGGGCTGGTGCCACCGCTGGCCACCTGGAACGCTGGTCTCCCCGATCTTGCTTCACTCCTGGCCACCCCACCCCACCCCGTGCCACCACCGCCCCAGTTTGTGGGGAAATGGCCTGGGACAGGAAGGGCTGTGGGCTCCCTCTTCCCTAATTTGTTGTTATTTTCCTCATTTAAATTGAAACCATGCTTATTAAAGCCGATCAGAAAAAAACAACACATCAAACAAGAAAGAAGAAAATTATTTTCTGTCCCACCCTTTTAATGTAACCACACTAAACATTCTGTGTTTTTTCCTTTCTCTGAAGCCAGTCTCATCGGGTACATGCGTGCATGCGTGAGTGAGCACGCGTAGTTGGAAATCATGCTGGCCAACTATTCAGTGTTATGTTCCTAAAGACTTTTCCATTGTGCCGTACCACAAGTGCTCTGCTTCCCCTGTTCATCTTCATGAACATAGTGAAGGACTGTGTTGACCCTGCTGATGACTCTGAAGCGAGCACCTACCCCGGTCAGAGGACGACAGAGTATCATGACATGCTGACCTTTACCCACCGTAGAGTCTAACCAGCCCTGTTCTAAGGACTTCTGTTTCATTGGTTCTTCCTTCTTTCTTGGTTCTACAACCACCAGTGGTGTAGGTACTGTCACTGTGCCCACTTTCCAGATAAGTAGAGTAAGGCCCAAGTTCGCAACAGAATCTGGCCACAGAATCCGGTTGGCCACAGAATCCGGCCTCTCTGCAGTGGGGTCACCCACCAACAAGGATTGGAGCTGGGACAGAGAATGTATAGATCGTGTGACAGTGCTGAAGAGGCCCCAGGCTGCTTCCTGGGGGAGGAGGAGGCAACCTCTCCATCTCCAAGAGTTCTGGGATATGTGGGAGGTGGAGTTGCAGGTGACAGGAGCAGCATCTGAGGACCCCAGGTGGCAGGAGGTACAGGAGCTTCCCTGAGTGGGGGTCCTGCCTCGGTGGGCAGGGCTGGATTATGGGGCTGGGAACCCCGGGGGAGCCGAGAGGGCTGTCAGCTGCATGTGGTTCCCCTGCCTGGGAGGGCCCTCGGCGGCAGCATCCTGCTCTGGTGCACAGAGGACCTGCCAACTGCCTCTTGCTTTCCCACTGGAGAAAGTTCCAGAGGAGATATCCAGACTGAGTTATTCCCTGCCACGGCCTAGGGCCAAGATGGCTGTGCGCAAGACGGGTAGAGCCTGCAGGGGCCTGGCCTGCTGTGGCCAGCACCGAGGGCCTCTCTGGTATGTGCAGCCTGTATTCTAACTGGCCCGCAGCTCTTGTTTTTTGAGAGGAGGCCCCCGTAAACACTCCAGCCTGCGAAGAGCCCTCTCCCTGCAGTCCTTGAAGGTCAAGAGGCATGGTGAGCTGCAGCCTGGGTGCGGCCACCCTCCTCTGTTCCTTCCTGAGCTGGGCTGGCACCCAGCGTGGATTGTCCTCCTCCTGCTGCATGCTCTAGGGCAGAGCTTCTGTCCCCACCCTGGGGACAAGGAAGGTCCAGAGCCCGGGCCTCCTCCTGTGCTGGAACCACTTCCTCCGGCCCCTGGGCCAAGCCCAAATCTTATCAGCTCAAACACTTCAGAGTTCGGACATAAAGCCAAAGTCAACTTGAAGAAAAGTCTTGAAAGTTCCAATCATGAACACCAGTGCGGTGGGGAGGAGAGGGAGGAAAGGGGAGGAGCGCTGGGGTCCCCCCGGAGGACTCAAGTCTGTGCAGCAACCTGTGCTGAGGCAAAGGATGGGAGCCATCCTGGTGTCCCTCTGTGGGGACTGGACAAATAACAAAGATTTCTGCATTCTAAGAAGGAACGAGACCTCTTACCATGCCAGTGTGTGGAAGAATGAAGACCCAAAGATGCGTGTGTCATCAGAGCCTTCTGTGTGAACAGGAAAGATGGGAACACAGATCCCCAGCAGCCCGTGTATACACAGAACCCTTCTGGAAGCATTTACGGGTACCTGGAAACCTGCGCTGCAGCCCGGAGTTAGAGGGAGGCCTACTTCCCATTACATACTCTTTGTACCTTTAAAACTACTTAAAACCATGTTCATGCAATCTTATAGAAACAAACTAATGAGGACATGAGTGATTTTGTTCTAGGCAAAGCAAAGGATGGCAGAGGAAGTGTTTGCTAAAGGCACAGAGATGGGATTATAGAAGATCTAGCCCAAGGGGCCCCTGGCCTGTCTAGGTTCTCAGCTGTCAACCACATTCAAACAAGGGCTTCCCATTCTCCTCATGTTTCCTGGATCTGGCTGCAGAAAGGGTGATTTGAGAAAGGTCATCCCATGGACCCCTCTGGACAGTAGAATCAGCTCGCTCTATGGACTGGTTGACTCATTAATTCCACAAATATAAGTTACTTTACATCGCAGGGATGTAGCGATGTAAAATTCCATCAGGTGATGGAATCTGATGGAATTTGTTGTCTGCAGGGAATACCACAGCTGACTGGCCAATGCAATGGCGCTGGGAGTGAGCACAGTGGCCCTGAGTAGCACGGGAGATGACAGCTAAGGCCGATGATGGCTGTCACAGGAAGTGCTCTGTGAGGGGCTCTTTGAGGAGGTGACATCTGGCCCAGAACAGGGATGAGAAAAAGGAAACACGCACACGGACGGCAGGCCAGGGGGCCAGTGTCAGGCTGCAGGAAGAGCCAGCGCGAAGGCTCTGGGGTTGCAGGAAGCTTTGCTGTGAGAAACAGAATGGTGGAGCTTAGAGAGCCAAATGGTGTGGGGAGCCACACAGAGGGGTGGCGGGGGTGAGCCTGTGGTCTTCCAAGCTTTGTAACACCTCTACATGAGGAAACTGAGGCTCAGAGAGACTTGTCCAGATTACATCCTCTGTGTTTAAACTTGACATCAATGGAGTCAGAGCAGGAGGCCTCCCTGTCTGGTTTCTTCTGCTCAGCATTGTGATTGAGAGGGGCCTTGGGTCTTGGCAGACTCTCTGTGCCACAGGTCCCCAGTGGGGCAGCTTGTGGACTAGAGGCGCCCTTCCCATGAAGAAGGCTGGGCGACAGCGGCTCACCCAGAAATAGTTCAAAGGATATTGTTATCTGAAGCCAGATACCACCTGGGTGCTCTAGCGCAGGCTATAATTCTCACTACTCAGGAGACTGAGGCAGGAGGAGCACAAGTTCAAGGCCAGCCTGGGAAACTTAGTGAGACTGTCTTAAAATCAAAAGGGTAGGGGAAGCAGCTAGCGGTAGTGCCCTGGGTTTAGTCCCTCGTGCAGCACACATAAAACAAAACAATAGACATAAAGCAATCTAATTTGGATGGGGGAGGGGGGAACTTACCTCTTTTATGTAGTCAAGAATGATACTAGAAAATGTGTTAAATTTTCTCTCAACTATAGTACACTCTGAACCCTTAATAAATGCAACGAGCTGCTGGGTGGAGGAGTAGACTTCAGTTTGGGGACGTGTTGAACAGTAAGTTGGATCTGTCAGCTGCACAGTTTATTTAGAGTCCAGGTGTATGAGCTGGGTGTGGCAGCACAGGTCTGTAATCCTAGCACTTGGGAGGTTGAGGCAGGAGGATCATTGCGAATTCGAGGCTAGCCTGGGCTACAGTGAGTTCAAGCCCAGCCTGAACTACATAGGCAGATCCTGTCTCAAACCCAACCAAAACAAACCAAACCAAAATAAAACAAAACTACCAATAGAGTCCAGCCATGTGCAACCCACAGTCCAAGGGCTGAATAAGGCCCTGAACAGCTAGTAACGCAGTTCTGAGAGAGTATAAACTTTTAGCATTATTATGTGACTGCTTTCTTCACTACTATGTTTCATACCCAGGGCTTTTGCACTGGCCCATATTCCCAGTCTCCCTTTATTTTTTGTTTTGAGCCAGTGCAAAGTTTACATCTAGGTGTCCCCCAGAAGCTTCCTGTGCTCGTTGGCATGGCTTTTGCAAAAGGATCAGATCAGATTGCCGTAGTTTCTCTATCAGGAGGCGGGGCCTGAATAGAGGCCGGCCCCCCCAGGGGGCGTGGTCTGAGAGGGTTCCCCCCCAGCTCCTCCCCGCTTCCGGACTGCCCCCATGTGAGCCATGGGATCTCCTCAGTAGACCGTTCTACCATGCCTTCCTGCCCTGAAAACATGAACCAAAATAAATTCCTTTAAGTTACATGTGGTATTTTAGCCATGAGAAAAGTGACTGAGACAGACATGGTCTCGCTGAATTACCCGGGCTGGATTGGCCTCAGCCTCCCAGAATGCCAGCATTCTCCATTATGTGATTTTTTTGCGATGCTTTTCACGTGATTGCTTGGTGCTGGCACATGGACTCGACGACCAACAGTGAAACACTGGAGAGGGCACCGGGCGGTGGCAGCCCCACTGTGCCCACCACACACAGTCAGTCCATCAAATCCCATGACTTTTCAAGTGTTGGGGTGCCCTAGCGAGTAAAGCACAGCGGTAGTGGATGACAGCGCTGTGATGCCCGCCTGTGTGTGTGCCTGCGCAGAAGGGCGTTTGCTCTGACTGAGCAGGTATGGATGTTTTCTCAACGAGTTACTAAACTTGTACTATATTATAAAATAATTTGATAAACTGAAGCATTAGAAATAAAGACAAGCTTGTCACCTGTCTACATGAAGTATATTGTTTAACAGTGTATATGTGGCCCAGGCAAGCCAAAAGTTTGGACATCTGTGACTTCCATCTCGACTGTCTTGCCCTTGCATGGAAGGCATAGGAGGAATCTTGGGATCAAGGGCGGGCACAGGTTCAGGTGTCTCCGCGGCTCTCCGTGTGTGTGTGTGTGTGTGTGTGTGTGTGTATGTGTGTGTGTTGGCAGGTGGACTTCTTATCTGTCACTCTAACTTTTTGTTGTTGTTGTTTTTTTGAGACAGGGTCTCCCTATGCAGTTCAGGCTGGCCTTGAGCTCACTTTGTAGCTCAGGCTGGTCTCAAACTCACAATGATCCCCCTGCCACAGCCTCCTCACAAGTGCTGGGATTACAGGCGTGTATCACCACCACACTTGGCTCACTCTGACTTTCTACAAGATGCCCATGTCTTAAGCATGTGCACAGGGAGGCAGTTAGACCAGGAGGAGGTGATTCTAGCAGTGGCTTCCGCTGCTCTCGGGAAGCTCACCGTGGAGGTGTCACTCCATGAGCAGGTGAGTGGTGACCCTCTTGGCCCCCAGGGATCAGCCAGCCTTGATGGTGGCATGGGGGCCCGAAGTCTGGCATGCTGAGTGCTGATCCTGGCCTTGCTGCACAGGCTGTGCCTTTTGGTTACTGTTGCTGCCAAAACTTAGAGCACTCAAACACCATTCGCTGTTCTTGAATTTCTATCTCTTGACTCCTCTGAGTCAGGAATTCAGACAGGGCATGGTGAGATGGCTTTTCTCTCTGCTCCATGACGTCAGGGCCTCAGCTGGGGACACTGTAGTGGCTGGCGGAGTACTAGCTGGAGGCTCTGCTGCAGCTGGTGTGGGGCTGATGGCTACTCCTCACTGGCCGGCAGCAGGACACTCTCAGGGTGACATCCCCAGGGCCTCGTCCCGGACTGCTTTGGGCTTCAGGACACAGGTTCTAAGCGCCCAAGTTGGAAGTGGCATCCATCGCTGTGAGGGTCAGTCTTGGGGTCATGTAAGACATTTCCTCTGTGCTCTGAGCACTTTCAGGCTCCAGGGTTTGGGGCGAAAGCCCTCATCAGTGCTCAGGGGGGCCAATGGCAAGGTCGCTTTCTGGAGGGTGGCAGCAGTGGGAGCTCTTAGAGTGCTGGTGAGGCCTTAATATGGTGCAGCCTCTTTGGAAATCGGTGTGGCAGTTTCCCAAAGGTCAGACGCAGAGGTCCCAGCGCCCCCGCCATTGCAGCCTGGGTCCACACCCAAGGGAAATGAGGCCCTATGTCCACACAGGTGTGCATCAATGGAGAGACAGAAAACCAAAGTGGCGGACTGGAGAGATGGCTCAGTGGTTTAAAGCACCTACTTAGAACAAGCTTAGCAAAGCACAGGGACCACCGTTCAATCCCCCAGCACCACATGCCAGCCAGCCCCGCCCCCTGGTGGGCTGAGCTGCACACACACACACACACACACACACACACACAAATAAATAAATAAATAAATAAAAAAAGAAAGAAAACCAAAGTGGCATTGCCACCCGGTGGAGCTCCCACAGGAGGAGAGGAATTCACAGCCCGCTGTCACATGGATGGGCTTCAAACCCACACTCAGAGCAAGGAAGTAGTTGCCAAAAGCACACAGGAAGATCCATGGCCATGAGAGGTAGTCACAGAGGCAGAGAGGTCGGCGGTGGTCCAGGGCTAGGGGGAAGGCGACTGCTGATGGACGTGGGGCTTCTTTTGGGAGATGATGACCAGTTGCTCGCCCACACCTTGATTTCCTTGTCAGTGAAATGGGCTAGCTAAGCTAAGAGTCACATGAACTCAGCATGTCTTCGGGGAATTCAAAGAGGCCATGCCAGCGAAGCCGTACACAGTGAGTGCTTGGGAAACGTGGAGATGCCAAGCAATAAAATGTCATAGTACAGCCAGGTGCTGGCCTGGGGTTGTGCAAGACATTCCCTCTGGGCTCTGTGTGCTCAGCCAGGGGTTCTTCCAGGCTCTAGGGGTTGGGGCGAAAGCCCTCATCAGTGCTCAGGGGGGCCAATAGTAAGGTCGCTTTCTGGAGGGTGGCAGCAGTGGGAGCCCTTAGAGTGCGGATGAGGTCTTAAAATGGTGTAGCCTCTTCGGAAATTGGTGCGGCAGTTCCCCAAAGGTCAAACACAGAAGTCCCAGGGTCCCCAGATTCTACCTTTCCACCTTCCCCAGGGCCCATCATCTCCTCACTAGCAGCCTGTTTCCATGGCTCTTGAGCAGCTCAAGGTGGGGGTGTCACTCCACAAGCTAGGCGACCCAGTGAACAGTGACCCCCTCGTCCCCCAGGGTAATGGCCCAGCTCAGTGGCATTATCTGAAAAACAAGTTAAACACAGCGTTCACCTTATAGGTTGTGTGATAATGACCCAACAGCACCTGGCACACAGTAGGTGCTAGAGAGTTGGCGGGTTCATAGTCCTGGGTGTTTGTGGTGCTTCCTGGGGAGGCTGCTTCCATTGTCCACTGATAGTAGTGCTGCCAACGTTGGCAGCGGTGAGTACTTAGGGCTGTTACCAGAGGAAGGGTGCTGAGGCCACCAGGGAGCTCACTCAGAAGCGGTCTTTGGGGGGACAGGCAAGGGACGCAGCTGAGGGTCCAGCTGTAGGGCAAGATGCTGCAGAGCTGCAGGGGCGAAAGGGGCAGATGCCAACCCAGCAAGACCCACGCAGGGCCTGCTGGGTGTGAACACTGGGAAGGGAAGGGGAGATGGGAGGCGGGCAACTCCGTAACTGGGCAGACCCAGGAGGAAGGCCTGGAGCTGGGAGCTCAGCCTACACTGGTCCACTGTCACCTTACGCATGGACCACTACAGGAGGTTCTCCCTGCTGCCACCCTATCCGCATTCTACCCAATACACACACACACACACACACACACACACACACACACACACCATTGTGCACATGCAGCTGGAAGGCCTTTATTCAGTCCTGGGTCTAACCACATCCCTCATCTGCTGAGGCTACTCCATGAATACTCCATGGCTCCCATCACCCTCAGAGTACAAGGCAAAGCTCCCACAAGGCTGTTGATGGTTGGCAGCCCCGTCGGATCTCTAAATTCATCTCTCCACTTTTGCCCTGTGCATGGCTCTCCATTGGCACTGGCTTCCTCGCTGCTCCTCAGCTGCACAAGGAGCCCTCCTGCCCCAGGACCTTTGTGCAAGCTGCTCTCACTACGGGATGGACCATTCTCTCCACAGATACACCCCTTGCTTCCTCACTGGCTTCAGGGCTGCTCGGTTTAGAAGCAGTGTGTCTGTGACCCTCGAAGCTTTACGTGTTATCTGCTTGGTCCTCAGTGGTGGAGTCACAGTGGCGTAGCCTTTCAGGGTTGGACCCAGTGGAAGGTCCCGTGGCCTCTGTGGCTTTGCCCTCAGGAGTGGGCCAATCTTGGGCAATCAGGGCAGGCTGGGACTCTCTAGAGTGCGCAAGTTCCCATGAGAATGGGTTGTTATAAAGGGAGGGGTCCCTCCCTAGCTTCCTGTCTCACCGTGTGACATTTCTGCACCTGATTCTGCTCTGGGGAGGTGGTGGCCACCGGGCTCTCCCTGGCCCGGCAGATGCTGATCCTCTGAACCGTGAGCCAAGTGCAGCTCTTTATAAGCCAGCTAGCCAGGTGGGGTTTCTGAGAGTGACATAAATGGACAGGCGCGGGGCTGTGCTCCAGGTCCCCTTCCTTGAGTCCTCCTTCGCCACCCCTCGCCTGGCCGCTTTGCTTCTGCTGGCTAGGTTCCCTCTCCCTGCCCTCCTCTTCCCTCCTTCTGCCCCCCCCCCACAGGGGCACACACCCAAGGCCTCAGGGGTGCTAAGCTAGAGCTCCCCCCTGCCGGGGCCACACTCCCATGCCCTTTTTAAAAATATATATTTTGTGATAGGGTCTTGCTGAGTTGTCCAGGCGGACCTGGAACTTGTGGCTTTCTTGCCTCCTCCTCCAGGGCAGCTGGGATCACAGGCGTGGGGCAGCACGCCCAGCTCAGCACCTCTGTTCTGGTGCCTGGTCTGCTGTCTGTGTCTCCTTCTGTTCCAGGCAGCAAGGCCCTCTGTGTCTGGCTCATGCCTAAGGCCAAGAGCCCAGGGCTGGGCACCCAGTCAGGGCTCTGCAGCCCTCCCTTGAGGAGAGAGCACAACCAGAAGGCAGTGAGAGGGAGGGAGGGAGGAAGGGAGGCACCGTAAGCAGGGGACAGGAGTGGCGGGGACTGTGGCACCCTCAGCCCCCCTGAGTGGTGCACACCCCCTGCAGGGGGTGGGGGGTGGGGGGCAGGGGGGGGGCGGGATGGGCAGAGCTCCAGGGTTTTGAGGGAAGCCAGAAACTCTCCTGTCTATGCGCTGTCTCTGTTACAAGCCATTGCTGTGCTTTCGAAGTCCACATCTGCTGTGGACTGGGGTGGGGGGCTGCCATTTCTCCCTGGAGGCCACCTCAGCGGCACACTCCAAGCAGGCGTCTGGGAGAGGAAGCTCTAGAGACACCTCCATCTCAAAGCACGCTGCCTTTTCCTTTCACAGCGCCACCCACCCTCCGGGTCATGCCAGGCCTGGGCATCTTTCCTCCTCCACTCTGGAGCAGAGATCAAAGGTAAATATTGGCAGAACATCGGCTTTTCTAAATGACCCGGATAAGAGCAGCACCCCGCGGAGATGGCGAGATTGGGCTGCCCTTTCTGGTCACTCCCACCGTCGCGCTCCCTCCGCGTGTGCCTATTAATGTCATGCCGTGTGGCGCGCGCTCCTGGCTTTGCTGCCTCCGGGGCCCTCGCGGCAGCCGCACCCTGCGCGGCACGGAGGACCTCATCTTGCCCGGGCTTTGCGGCCTGGCGCCCTGCTGGGATCCGGAGCCTCTCGTGTTTACTACGGCCGCACAGCAACACTTCGTGCATTGGCACAAGCCTTCTGCTTTCGAAAGTAGCACACAAAACTCAAACGGCACAAAAATGTTTGGGTGGAAAATATATTCATACTTCGATGTTTCCCAGTTTTCTGCTCAGAATGCTTGCTGTTGCTAGTTTCTTGTGTAATTCTTCTTTTACAGATAAACAAAATTTTCATCCATTTATTAACTAGCTATACAAACCACATACATATAGGAAACATATCTGTGTTTTTCAGTAGTGGGGATTGAACTATTAAACTGAGAACCTTTCTTTTTTTTTTTTAAAGACAGGGTCTCCCTACACAGTTCAGGCTGGCCTTGAGCTCACTTTGTAGCCCAGGCTGGTCTTGAACTTGCAATGACCTTCCTGCTTCAGCCTCCTGAGTGCTGGGATTACGGGCGTGCACCACCACACCCAGGTTTAGAGTGTTGTTTGTGCTAGGGAAGTGGTCTGCCAGTAAACTACATCCCTAGCTCTCTTTTAATATTTATTTTGAGATAAAATCTTGCTAAATTGCCCAGGCTAGCCTTGAACTTGCAATCCTCCTGCCTCAGCCTCCAGAGTAGCTGGGAGGGCAGATGTCTGTGAGACTCTCAGTGTTACCAGTAGTTCTCTGTAGTTTCTTTTTGCATCGATGGTTGATGGGCAGACCATACACTACTGACCTCAAGCTAACTCGGCGCCCCTGCTGGTTTCTGTACAGCCGGCAGGCTAAGGATTGTTTTTACATTTTTAAATGGTTAGAAACAAAACAAAAAGTGATACTTTATGACACACACACGAAAATTATATGCGAGAAAAATCTCAGTGTCCATGAATAAGTTGCTGTGGGGACACACTTGCGCCTGTGCATGGTTTATGGCTGTCTCTGGCTGCTTTGGGGCTGGGATGGCACAGCGGAGTGGCTGCAACAGACTACGTGCCCTGCAGAGCCCAGAGTGGGGTGCTGGGGTGGAAGCCGGAGCCTGGCACGGTGCTGGACCCCAGCCCGAGTGCCTGGGGGGTGATGGTGCACCCCAAGCCAGCTCCCCCTTTGCATAAAATCTCTAGTGTGCCTGCCTGGGGCACCGGACCACCATCTATGGAGTTCTTCCAACGGCTCTTACATTCTCATTTAAATGAGAAGCTTTCATGCTTTAGGAAAGTCTGAAAATTCTTGACACAAAATCTCAAGTGGTCAGTATAATTATTATTTAGGTCTTAGTTTTTATTTCCAGAAATAGGATTTGGAGCAGCTTATAGGAGGAAGGTTCATCCAATGAAAGTCTCCAGCCTCTAGGCTAGAGGTGAAATACCAGGAAGAAGCAGAGGAGAGACGCCTGCCCTTGCTGGCCCAGGAGGCCTGGCTTATATTGGAGCTGGAGGCTTCTTCCATTTGCCTTTGCAGATGATACAAAACTCCTCGTGGGTGTTTATTTTCCTCAGGAGGGAGGTGGAAGGCAGAAGGCCTGAGAAGTTGGAAAAAATGCCAAGCAGAATAACACAGAACAGGGCTTCCTACCCTCTGACTGTTGCCAAATCTAGAAGCAAAGGAACTATTATTTACTTAATATTTTTCTTTCACTTGTATTATTGTTTTGTGAAATCCTAAAGTTGTTCCCCATCCTGAGAAATAACAGCCATGAATTTATAGTTCTGACAGATCAGTTCGCCATACACATATTTTTTTCCAAATGTACCCAAATACTTCAGACTAAAATTATTTTTAAAACCTACCCCCCCACCCCCCCGCATGTGCCACCTACAACCATCCTGCCAAACAGCCACAGTGCCTGGGCGGAACGTTTGGGGGTGCTGGGCTGTCAGTCGCCGGGGATCACATTGCCAACCGCCAGCCCTCCCTTCCTTCCAGCGCACGGATCCCTGACTTTCCTCAGCTGGCTCTGGGCCCAGCCCTAGGGAGGGAACCAAATTTGATTTAAGCCTGTGACTGATCCAGGGTGGTCACATGCCCCAGTTCTGGCCAAAGGTAAACTACGCTGGGGGCTTCTGGGAAGTTTCCTTTCTGATGAAAAAGAGGCAGATGAGAGACCGGCCTCTGCCTCTTTTCTTTTCTTGCTGCTTTGGATATTGTTGCGTGAAGAGGTGATGCGTGAGCTTCAGCAGCCATCTGTGACATGAGGACCGGCGAAAGATGAGCTGCCGGCTCATTGTTGATGTGTGAGCAGAGAGCGTAGAGACCCCAAGTCCGAACCGCAGCTTTGAGGTGCCGGAGCCACCCAGTGGTCTGCAGTCTCCAGATGTTTTTTAAACAAACAATACAAATGACTGCAGTCACTGTGCTGCTATGGAGAAGCCTCTGATTTTATCCTAGTGGACCTGACTGACTTTGTGCTTTGAAGCCAGAAGAGGGTCAAACTCAGCTGTGGTCATAGTCTAGCTCCACCAAATCCTCCTGGCTTGGTCCTCTTGCCAGAGGCTTAGCTTTTCCAAGTCTTAGTTTTCCTGTCTATGAGATGAAAATAAAAAAAGACTACTTATCTCAGGCAGCAACTTTTGAGGAAAGTGTTTTTAATTCATTCAGCGCACTTCGAACGTGGTATATGCTAACTGCTATCATCATTATCATCTCTAAAGTTTTAATATGATCTGCCAAAATAGGGGGAAGGACATGGTGGATGGGGGCAGGAAGTTGACAGCACCTAATTAAAGGCCACCAGCTGGGCACAAGATGAGCAGAAAATGATCTGAGTGTCAGAGCTGACCACAAGCTGTCATGAGTCAACGCCTGAGTGAACGACGGTGACGCAGGCTGGGGGGCCGGACTGTGACAGGGATGGGCAGGCCTTGGCTTCGGATCTTCTGCTCCGAGGCCGTGACTCACACCTTCCTGGGAGCAGCGGGGCTACACGGACCACCTCATTTTTTATAGGGTGTGGGCAAGCTGAAGCCAGTGGCCAGGGGATCCTGAGACAGACCGGGAAGGATCAGGGGTAAGGTTGTCCCTTCCAGTGCAGAGTGTTTTAGCTACAAAGCAGCTGTTGGCTGAGGCCACCACAGCGCAGATGAAGGGAAGCAGACCACGAGGCGGGGCCGCATCTAGGAGCCCTGGAGGGTGAGTCAGTTGCCTCGTGACTCCACCGTGTGGCCTGGGGACATTTCCCCCATGTCTCAGACCTCAGTATGTCCAGATGGGTATCGGGATGCAGGAGTCCTGCAGTCCTGAGGAGTGACTGTCACAGATCGAAATGCTTATGGCTGCAAGTAACTGGAAATCTGACAGCTGCGGCTCAGACAAACGTGTTTATTCACCTCAGCTAATTAAAGGCACAGAGGGGGCAGATGTGGGTCTCTCTGGAAGTTCTCGATGACACCTCTGCAGCCCCGCTGTGAGGTAGGAAGGAGGAGGAGCAGCCACATGTGTCCCCTGCGTTCCAGAGGCAAGGCCTTTCCTGAACATCCAGGCCAGTTTTCCCAGGGTCCCACATTTGCTCGCTTGACTAGGGACTGAGCGGCAGAGGAGATCAGGACAGCTGATCCCTGTTGGTCCCCAGATCTCAGCAGCAGCCCTCTATCCCTGGCTCAAGCATCTGGGGCTCTGTGTCCTCCCAGCCACCCTGGAAGCTGAACTGGAAAGCTACTGCTGAGGCTGTCTGGGGGACAGCGAAGGTTATGCCACTTCTCTGCTTCTCTTCCTCACCAAGGCATCAGGCTGACATCACAGATGCCCACCCCCATGGCCCATGGCGTCTGGGCCTGGTTTAGTGCTCCGCTATGGCTATGTGGACATTCTGAAGGATTCCAGAGCGAGAGGCTCTGCATCTCCACACGGGCCCTGCTAAGACTGTCACCAGTCCTGCCTGGCTTGTCACGCCCTGTGACCCTCGTCCCAACTGTTCCGTGGGCCTCACTTCCAAGCATCCTCTCAGATTTCTAGTCCTTCCTGTGCTCCTAGCTCCTGGGAACCCTGGGCCTGTGTCCTCTCCTTCCCCTACCCCAATTTGAGGTGACCTCACATCCATCCTCAGAGCTTATCCTTTCAAATAGCAACAGATTCACTTAGCATCTACTACATGCTAGGCCTGTGGTAAGGATTTTATATACTCTTTTTTTTTTTCACTTGAATGAAGTCCATGCCTTTATGACCCTCACTTCATTATACATGCCAAGTGAACTTTTGACAAGAATTAATTGGGCACCACCACATCCCAGTCCCTACTTTGAGTGCTTTGGGTATTTCGATAGATAAAGTCTCTTCTCCCACAAAACTTGTGATGACAGATGACCAAATAAACCTAATGATGTAGCATCAAGTAGTGAGGAGGGCCATGAAGAAAGCAGAGCAGGCCACAGGGATGAAGAGTGGAGTGGAGTGTGGGCTTAGTGAGGAGGACCAAAGAGGGTCTCTCTGAGGAGATAACATGTGAGCAGAGGCCTTAAAGAGAATCAGGAAGGAGCCATGCAGGTAGCTAAGCCAGTGGAGATGGAAGAATGTTCAGGAAGGTTCTAGGCTATTCCAGTTACTTTCTCAAGGAGACCTCTGTGAAAACCTTCACCTCTACATCAAGCCCGTCATCATTTTCTCTCAGGGCTCACTCTCTCAGTGTCCTGCTTCCTTGAAAGTTGTCTGACATGTTGTCACTCTCCACATGTATCCTCCTGCGTCTCAGCCCCTGCTCCTTGAGCTTTGCCTGGAGCCCAGGGTTTTCTCCCAGACCTGTGTGGCCATCAGGCCCACCCAAGGAGGCTTGCTAACGAGACAGCTGCCATCCCCCATCTGAGCTGCTCAAAAACCAGTCCTCCTTGATCAGGCATCCCTCAGACACTGAGCTGGAGTTTGGGGTATGAGATGTTAGCGATGTTGACCTGCAATCAATACTCTGAACCCTGGAATGGGGGAAGAGAAGCAGGAAGAGAGAGGGAGAGCAGGAACCTCAGTGCCAGCTCAGCAGACATTCGGGCCATGGCACGAGGCGACGCGGTCCGGCCTGCACACGTAGGTCTCACTCAGGCACAGGCAAGGCTGTCCCCCAGGGTGGCCTGCAGTGAGGCAGCACTGAAGGAAGCGCTATCTGCTGATCACACCCCTCCTGGCCACAAGAAGGCCTTCCTCGGAGGGCTCTGGGAGCCGCATCTCCACGTCCACCACATTATCATGTCTGCTGCTATCTGCGTGCCGCCTCTTAGTAACACATGTTGGGACAAAACTTTGAAGTTTCAGCACCATGAAAGTGAGATGGTTCTGCCCAGGAGGGAAAAGCTCGGGCCGGGCAGTCATCGCCTGATCCTGCAGTTGCTCTGGGGCCTTAAGGAAAGCACCTCACCTCTCTGAGCCTCTGTTTATGTTTTGTGAAGTACTTGCTGTGGCCATGAGGAGAAGTGGGTTGGGAAAACCTCGGCCCTGGGCCTGATGTGGGGAAACTGTTTAGAAAACGCTTAGAATATTCGACTTTTGAATACATCATGAGCTTTTGTGCAATGAAAACAGAAGACGGCTCATCCTGGAAGCCAGCCCGAGCTTTGTCCTCTCAGCCACCAGAGAACTTTCTGTGTACCTCTCTCTCTTGTTTTCGCCATAGCTGTCTTTCAGCCTGGAAGTAGCTATGTGCTTACTTGTGTGCTCAAGGTCTTTTGATTCGAAGTGACAGAAACAAATGTAACTCAGCGGGTCTCAGGGGCGGGGAAGTGTGTGTTTGTGTGACTGTACAGCTTTAAGTCCCAAGATACGTTTAGCTTCAGGAATGGCTGGAACCAGGTGTGCCCCTGTTATCCAGGAATCATCTCTCTGGCTCTCAGCTCCATTTTTCTGTCAGCTACGGTCACCACAGGTGATAGCAAAGATAGTCCCCAGAAGCCCTGGGCTTCCTCTCTACCAGAGCAGTGGGGCAAATGGAGAGAGGCTGACTTTTCTCCTTCATTCCTCACAGGTCTGGGGCCGTCTGATTGGCTGACTTGAGTCACTTGTACAACTCTGAGCCAATCCCTGAGGCCTGGGCAGGGAATATGCTGATTGGCCGGGCCTGATCCATCCACCCACCTGGCCCCCTCCCTCTGGAACTCCTGAGTTGGCTTGGTGAGGCGTGGTTGCCCAAGGAAGACCGGAAGATGCGGCTGGGACAGTGGGACACCGGGACAGAAGATAGGACAGTGGCCAGGTACCAACTCCAGCCCTTGATCGGCCTGCTTCCTCTGCCTCAGCACCTTTGTTGGGCACGGTCAGTGCTCAGTGTTTGTCAAGTGAACCAGTGACTCTCTAAGTCAGCCTGGGAAGCCAGTGAGCTCAGGGATAATCTCTGGGGGAGGGGGGAGCTGGGCAGCTCGGCTTGCTCATGCCCTGCCCCTGGAGCTTAGAAGAGCCTGGCACCGTAGCCCTGCCCTCTACAGGCCCAGGCAGGCGAGGATGATCAAAAGAGCCTCCTGCTTCATGGAAAATGCTCTGGAGGCCTCCGCCCAGGTGACGAAGGCCGGCATCACTGCCTCTTCCTCCTTGCTGGCTAGCTCTGTGGGCAGCACTTTCCCCGATCTCTTTCTCATCAGAAGCTTCAGAGAATCCTCTTCCTGCCTGAGTCACCTGAAGATGCCCCAGGCCAGGGCACTCGGGCACGCCAGGTCAAGGGAAGCATGGCACAGCCTGCAGCTCCTGGACCCCGTGAAAGGTGGGGTCCAGGTAGCCAGAGCGCCTAGATTTCTAAAACTTAGATTTCTTTAGCTAATATTTTAGAGCAGTTTTGTGTTTCCAGTAAAGCTGAGATAGGCCCAGTGCAGCGGTACATGCTTATGATACCAACTACTCAGGAGACCGAGACAGGAGGATGCATGGTTGAGGCAAGTTGGGGAACTTGGCAAAACCCTGTCTCAAAATAAAAAGATATATAGGGGACTCATGTCAACAATTTCTGACATTGCCAGTCAAACGGAAAGCCCAATACTATTATGGACTACTGGACTCTTTTAGAATATTTTGCTGAGTTTATACACCTATAATATTCAAATAACGAACTTAACCAAAAAAAGGTATACAGATGTATGTCCATTTTGTATCTGTGTATTCAAAGTGGTTAGGATAGATATATAGTTACATTCTCTTAATGAATAGAGGCATTTGTTCTAATAGTGTTTGTAAATAGGATATCATGTCTGCATCTTGTACAGCAATTAACCACTAGGAAGAATGTATGCAATGTATTAATTATTGAAACTGTCCTACCAATTTGGTTTGAAACTGTCTCATTGCTATTTGTTTATCAATAAAATTATGGAAAAAAAGATATAGGCAGAGTGATTTTCAGAGTAATATTTCTGAAGTGAATACATTGCATGAGATAAATAATAGATTGCATATTATAAGATTATTTATAAACTTAAATGAATATAATAATAAAAGATGTCCAAAATAAAAAATAAAATAAAATAAAAAATAAAAAGATAAAAAGGGCTGGGGATGTGGCTCAGTGGGAGAGCACCTGACAGGTGTGTGTGGGGCCCTGGATTCAATCCCCACACCGTCAGGAAGGTAGAGTTTCATGTCCTCCCCCAAATACCCCGCTTCCTTATCAGACCCCCCACCAGAACGGTTCCTCTGCTACACAATGATGCTCCATTGTCCCCAGGGCTCACAGGTGACATCAGCCTCTCCTAGTGGTGTCCCTCCTAGGGGTTTGGATACACCGGGAGCCGTGTACCTGCTGCTGTGGTATTACGTGGAGGACTCCATTGCCCTAGAAAAGCCTGTGCTCTGTCCCCTGCTGCCCCCAGCCAGTCCTGCTCTTTCATTGTCTCTGGTCTTTCCCAGACCTTCTGAGGGTTGGTTGCCTTTGCGTGCACCATCCATGGCTTTAGGACCAGCCCAGCGTCTGCTCTGTAGGATCCCTCCTGGTCTAGTCTGGTTGCCAATTTTGAACATTATTCTTGGAAATATCACCCCCTCTTTACCTGCAGTTGATAAATTTTAATTTTATGAAAACACTGTGGAAGCCAAATAAAATCAGGCAACAGGCTGTATTTGACCCCTAGCCATCAGTTTGGGACCCAATGGTGCAGATTAAGAGTGTGGTGGGAATCTGGAAGACCTGGTCCAGCCCTGCCGCTTCCTGGCTGTGTGACCTTGGGCTGCTCACTCTGCCTCTCTGACCCTCCATCTGGTGGAGGCTTGGATCAGAGGGGCTGACTCAGGGTCAGTCTCTGAGGCTCGATGTCCCAGCATGTTTAAACTCCCCTGGGACTGCACCATGCACAACACACCAAAACACCCAAGTACTGGACTTATAAAATCAGAAGACAGCAGAAGTATCAGAAATCCCTAGCACCTTCAAGTTCTCGGAGTAGAGAAAAGAGAGCTCAGATCATTGAGGTTGGGATGACCTTTGTCCCGGTTGCCTGGGTGAAGGGAAGACCAGCTTCTCTCTGTCCCAGACACCACCACGACAAGGGCCGGCGCTGACCCAGGTTTGGAGCTGGGTTCTGGAGCCACTCAGCCTGCAGTTAGTCCTAGTTCTGCCATGTCGTAGACACGTGACCTCAGGTGAGTGACTTATCCTCTCTGTGTGCCACAACTTCAGGGCTGTTGCTCCTGTTGCGGTCTGTCTTACTGTGTTCTCTCTGGGCTGGGCTGTGTGTGGCTCCTTGGGGTCTTCCTGTGGTCTTTATCTAGAAAATGGAGGAGTTATTTAAGGGATAGCCTGATAGCCTGTGACCACCCCATTGTAAAGAAGAAGTGAGGCTCTGAGCAGGTTGGCAACTCAGCCAGGGCCGCACAGCGAGCAAGTGACAGGTGACAGGAGCAGTAGCAACAACAAAGATGACACCATCAGAGCCGGCTCCAGCCCTTTGCCTGCCCGTCTCAGCCCTGCCCAGGTGGGTGCCCCCAACTCTACTCAGAAGCCAAGAGAAGGTCAGCTCCAGCAGGCTGCAAGCTGGAGCATGAGCCTAGTTCTTGGGGTTCATGAACTGGCTCTGGGCAGGGTGCCTTCCTGTGACCCCAGCTTCACCCTGGCTTCCCTTTCATCCCTGGCTTTCAAAGGCCCGCACACTCACGCGCTAATTAGAGAAGGCACCTTGGGCTCCGGAGGGGCAGAGGTGCCTCTAATTAACTGCCTCAATGAGGCCGATGAGGCCGTAGGGCATTGGGCCTGGGAGGCCGCAATCGCTGCTGGCTCCAGGTCATCCATCCCAGGATGTGGTCCAAGCGGCTGTGGCAGGAACCCCTCTCTCCTGTGGCTGCGTGGCTCCTGCCTGTTACTTTTCATGCATTTTTGAAAAAAACATGCATGTATTTATTTGCATATAAACAGCCACTACATTTATAGAATAGCTTGCCCTGGGCAGGCTTGTTATCTTCCCAGGGCATAGAGAGGTTAGGTAAGTTCCTCAAGGTCACGCAGCTAGGGCAGAAGCCTTCGTTAATTTCTCATTTGTTCGTTCATTTGTGTGTTTAGTGTCTGTCTCCGTGGCGACATCTCTCTGGTCCATCTGTGGGTCCCAGCACCAAGGACAGTGCCTGCACATAGTGGGTACTCGGCACACATGCAGAATGGATTCAGGAGAATCCATTCAGTAGTCCGGGAGAGAAGCTTGTCAGTGGCAGCCTTGCCTCTCTGGGCTTTCCACACCGGGTACTTTTGCTGCTTGGCTCCTGCCACCTGTCTGTCTGTCTGTCTTTTGTCCATCATTTAGCATTTGCCTCAGGCAGGGATCAGGGACTATGCTGGCTGTGGTCCATGGGTCCAGTTTTGGCCCCTCATTTGGGTTTATAAATAAAGTTTTATTGGAACACAGCCATGTTTATTGAGGTTCCATTTGTGACAGCTGTGGATCTTCGCCTGCAGAAATAAGCATCGCAACAGAGATCTGTGGGACCATCTGCCCTTTCCGGCTGAGGTGTGCTCACCTGACCTGGCTGACTGTGAGTGACTGCAAAGCATCCTCCTCCAGGAAGCACTCTGCGATTCCTGTTGGGTAGAGACCTACTGTGTGTTCCCACAGCCCTAGCACTCCCACCACCCAGGCCCTCTGCCTCCTCCTGTCTACAGAAGCCTTTCTAGACAATTTTTCCCCAATCACCACCCCGTGAATTTTCTTTTAACTGACAAATAAAATTATGTGTATGTATGGTATAGATGATAATTTAAAATACACAACCTTGTAGAATGCCTAGATCAATGCTGGGGGAATTCTTTTTATTTTTTCTTTTTTGAAACAGTTTCTCATTATGTAGTTCAGGCTGGCCTTAAACTCCCAGCGATTCTCCTGCCTCAGCCTCCTGAGTGTTGGAATTATAGGCATGTGCCACCACGCCTGGCTGCCAATGCCAGCAGCACTTTAGTACCATCAGTATATGTATATCCATGATTTTTGTGTTGAGGTATGTTGGGGGCACAAGTATTGTGCTAAGACTTGCTGCCCTGTTCAGAAAGACAGTAGCATAAGCCCTCCTGCATTGTGAGCATCTGGTGAACACTCAGCACCTGCTACATGCCAGGCTCTGTTCTAGGCACAAAGGCTACATGGTGGGCAGTGCGGGCGCAATGCCTGCACCTACTGTGTGCATAGGGGCTGGCCTCTCAGTCTCTGAGCAGCTTGGAGGCAGGGGACTGCCTCACTCAGCTCTAAGTACAAATCCTTTCCCAGAGCCCAGCACATAGTAGGCGGCTCCTGAATTATTTATTTATTTATTTATTTATTTATTTATTTATTTATTTATTGGCTGGCTCAGGCTGCCTTAAGGGCGGGTCTGGTAATGCAGGTGGAGGTGGGGATCCAACCGCAGTATCCTGCACCTGACTGCATTTGCATGAGCAGACGCTTAAACAACTGAGCTAACTGGCAGGCCCCTGGCTCCTGAATTTAACCTCTGTAATGTGTGGCCCTGCAGAGGTGGGCGTGATAGGGAGAAGAAAGCAGCGCTGAAGCAGAGACCGGGGTTGTTGGTTTGATGGAGTCTGGGAGACTTTTATGAGCCTGGCGCCAGCCGTTCGTCGACACATGTTTGTGATGTGATTGGGACCCTCAGGCCTCAGCCGGTCATCGGGTGCACAGCTCTCCCGTGTGAATGTCCAGGCTGGCAGACCCAGGTGCAGACCTTCATTTTGATTGTTCTCTGTGAAGTTCCAAGGTTGTGATTTGATAGCCAGCATTTGGAATCCGAAGTTTTCCTTTCCTTTGGTGGTACAGGGCACAGGGCCTGTGCCTGCTAGGGGAGCACTCTGCCACTGAGTCATTTCTCCAGATCTATTTGTTTTTTATCTTGAGAGAGAATCTTGCTAAATTGATCACAAGACCCTCAAACTTGTGGTCCTCCTGTCCCAGCCTCCTGAGTAGCTGGGAGTCGGAGCTGCGTCACCACGCCCAACAGAATCGAACTCCTAAAAAAAAAAAGGGGGGGGGGCTGGTGAGATGGCTCAGTGGTCTAAAGCACCTACTTAGTACAAGCTAAGCTAAGCAAAAACACAGGGACCGCGGTTCAATCCCCCAGGACCACATGCCAGCCAGCCCCGCTCCCCTGGTGGGCTGAGCTGGCCACACACCCACACCCACACACACCCACACACGCAATAAATAAATAAATAAATAAATAAATAAATAAATAAATAAAAAGAATCGAACTCCTGTCTCCCTGGTAGGAATGGGAACATCTTGGCTGGCTGGGCCTGCCTCTCTCACCGGCAGGAACGAGCCACGGCTGAGAGCAGCTGCCCTCAGACGGACACACACCAGCTGCGCTCCGCCCTCCCCGCTTTGTCCAGAGCTGTCCACCGCTTTGCTCCATTTCTTGCCAGGCTGCTCAGAGCTTTTGAGATTTTGCTGCAGGAGGTCCTGGCAAGCAGGTCCCAGTTAGAGACCCGAAGGGAGTGCCACTGGCAGCCACCTTGCCCTGCTGTACTCCGCAATCAGGATGACCCCTTCCCTTCCACTTCTGCTCTGCAGGCCCCATCCTGGAACGGGAAGAGAGAAGCCAGGGCCTTCCCCACACAGGGGCAGGCCTGGTTACCTGGGGACCTTCTGGTCACCACTGTGGCTCCAGCTCCCAGCTGGCTGCCCTCCCTGATTCTAGCTTGACCTGTCAGGGGCCGTCTGGGCTTTGGTGACCTCCATGTCCCTCTAGCCCCAGGGACTGCAGGCAGACACCCAGGTCATGCTCCCTCCACACGAGGGCTGAGTGTGTGTGGGAGGCAGCTGGCTTCTCTCCGGTGGACGAGGAGGGCTTCGGGCTTTGTGCTCTTAGAGCCCTCGGGTCACGACCTCACCTTGAGCTCTGTGATCGCTGCCAGTTGCCACAGAGGAGCTCTAAGGAGCCTGTGGGGCAGAAAGGGGGGCACTGCCCAGACATGCAGGGACAGACCCTGATGCGTGGCCCCCGTGCAGGGCCACACAGGGAGCAGAGGCCTGAGCATCCAGCGGGACCCTGGTTCTGATGGCCAGGGAAAGGCAGGGAAGGAGCTCTGTCCCAGGAGGCTGGAGGGTAAGAGTGGGCCTCTGCCCGGAAGCCCACAGGCTGCCCATCGGCTCCCATGCGGCCCCCATGCTGGACGACCCTTAGACGGGAAGCCTTGTCCACATCAAGGACACGGTCTGGTCGCTGCTTCTCACACTTGGTACCCACAGCTCTGTGTTCACAGAGCTCAGAGTGGTGGGAGCTACTGAGAACGGCCAGTTCAGGAAATTCCTCACTTGCACATGCGTGTGCGTGCGTGTGTGCATGGGTGTGTGCATGTGGACGCCATGTGTGCTTCTACGAGGCATCTAGCTGGGTATTTTGGAAAATGGCATCTACAGTGTGAGCGACAGGAAGGAGGTAGCATCCCCCACTTTTCAGTTGGCATCTGTGATTGGCTCTAGCCTGGGAGCCGCAGGGGGCAGCCACTGCCCTCATACCTGTGAGACAGTGCACAGTGGCTTCAGAATTTTTTTTTTTTCAGAACCAGGGATTGAACTTAGAACTTTGCTCTTGCCAGGCAAGTGCTTATTCTACCGAGCCATCTCCCCAACCCCCAGGTTTAGAAATATTTGGATGGCTCACTCCTTTGTACTGTTCTGGCTTGTCTCAAGGATCCCTGGGCCTTTGCACATGCCGTTCCTTCGGCCTCGGTAGCTCTTCCTGTCCCTTGGCTCAGGTCATATCCTTTCCACATTATTGGAAGAGCATTTTAATTTAATCTGCCAACCCCATCGGTCAGGGACATTCCCTCTGACCCCAGGGGCATGAGCATTCAAGTACTTCTGGCTTGTCTTGAGTGGTTCAGTGGGCTGAGGAAGCCCAGTGTGGCCTCAGCCGGAAGACCACTCACCAACAAAACAACCAGAGCAAAATGGATCCCACCTCCTTCTGAAGTTCCACAAGTTCCCAGAGTTCCTCAGTGGGTTAGCTTTGCCCTGTCTCTTGGTCTCTGGGTGACTGGAATAGAAGGTTCTAGAAGCTGGTCCTGCCATCCCAGAAAGCTGGGGCTCACCACATTCTGGGAACTTGGGGAGAAATTCAGTGTTTTCCCTACGAAGCTTCTACAAGTCATTGGTAATCCTTTATCAGCAGCCAGCCCCCTCTCTGAAGGCCAGACGGCCCTGCTGACTGGGCCCTGCTCACCTCCAAGATGGGGAAGCAGGGTATCTGCAGGTGGGCTGGAGCCACTCTGCCCACCGCCCAGACACTGGCCTCACTGGCTTTGGAGTATGTCTTCTGCCCCTGTGGGAGAGAAAGCTGCAGAGGGGAGTTGCAGGCTCCCCTGAATGACAGCCATGCCTGCGAGTGAGTCCATGCAGATGGAGTAGCAGAAGGTTGTGTGGCAGATAGGTCCCGGCCAACGGAAGAGGCTGACACATCGGCTCACTCTGGGAAGCACGAGGCCGCCCTCCCCTGGCACCGGGCACCTGGTGGGCATGTTGGGTGCTTAACAGTGTCACTGGCCTCCAGCACATGTGCAGACACTGCTTCTCTCTGATGTGACAACCAGCCAATGCCTCCAACATTGGCAACTGTCCCTGGAGGGCAATGTCACTTCGGTCAGGAGCGATCACACTGGACTCACACAGACTGAAGGACACACCTGGGCTGGGTTTGAGCTGACCAACAAATGCCGATGGGAGCAACAGGACCCTGGGTCCCCACGCCTCACTCCTGTCCCCAACCATTGCTCTCTTTCCCTTCTCAGCTGGACAGATCTGGTTCTGCTGTTCCCCATCTGAATTGCTTGAATTTAGCTTCATGAGCCTCAATTTTCTCATCTGAGAAATGGGCTTGTGATTCCCTCCTGCCAAGGCTCATTTGGAAATGTGCATGGGGATCATTGTAGTCATAACTTCGTTAGCAACTGACAGTGCTGACTCTCCCGAGCCCCATATTAAGTGGTTTACAAGTCTTAACACATTGAGTCCACAATAAACTGAGGCTGAGCTGATGTGGCAGCTTTGCATTGCCATCTCTGGCTATGGACTTTTTCCTCCCTGCTCCCTGAGATGCCACCCTGCCTTAAGGTGTAAGATGCACGAGCCTCACATTTGCATCCAGCCAGTGGGAAAAGGAAAAGCAGAAGCCATATTTTTTCCCTCTAAGGTTCAATTTGCCACATAGTTTAGGACATCCCATGGGCCGTAACTTGATCACATGGCCACATCTAACTGCAAGGAAGGCTGGGAAATGTAGTTTTTATCCAGACATCCCTGTACGCCTCTGCAAATCTGTAGTATGACACACAGAAGTACTGGAAGATACAGAAGGATAATTAGCAGTCTCAGCCATCTCCCATTTCACAGATGGGGGAACTGAGGCACAGAATGGACAAGTGGCTCCTGCAAGGAGAATAAGTAAATAAAACAAGACAATGTGTGTAAAGCCAGGCACCTTGTAATTGCCCAAAGCCAGTGAGCCTCTTTCCTGCACATACTTCATTGTGGTGGATGCTAACTAGTGGTCAGCTTGTTACACCCAGCTGAGTGGAACTAGAGTGGTGCTGGGTGCAGGAGGCCCTCCTGAGCGCTGCTGCCAGAAGCACGACAGGCAGAAGAGGAGAGGCTGTCAGAGTGCTGGTAGGGATGCTGTTTGGAGAAGCTGTTGGAGTTGTTCAAGCTGTTGCTTCTCCTGAGCTGTTCTGCCAGGGGACCTTGTCATGCTGGCTTTCCCAGTGAACCTGGCTATTCTTATCAGAGGAGGATCTTGGGACCTTCATTGTCACGGAGAATGGCTACAGCTCACTCTGGGGGAGCTCTGGTCCTCATTTTGAGCATTGCTTCCTGGCTCCAGAGGGGAAGGTGGTGCACTGCTCAGCTTCGTGGAGAAGCCTGCCGTGTTGGCTTTTCTTGTGGGAACTCAGCTTTCCTTATGGCTGGAGGAGCTTGGGACCTCGCTGTTGCTGAGGATGACTGCGGAGCCTTTGGGGCAGTTCTGGTGCTTACCTTGAGCATCATTTCTTGGCTCCAGCTCAGATCCCTCAGCCTGCTGGCACAGATCCTTCATCCTGTTAGCATAGACTTCCTAGCTTCCACCACTGACCTTTGGGCCATCCCAGTGCAGATCCATGAAGCAGGCCTGCATGAGACCGTGTTGTGGGCTCTAGGCGCCTGCTGGACTTGTGGGGGGCATTGTTATGAGCTCTAGGATTTCAGCTGGACTCATGCAGGGTATTAGGGTCCAGATCCTCAGCTGGGTTCTTTGATCTTTAGTGAGGGAACAGATTTCCTATGCTTCTTCTATAAGGTTCTTTGTGTGATTCCTATAAAATATTATAAAATATGTCCTGTATTATATTGTTCTCCTTGCAAAAACTCCAAATGACACTCCCAGTACCATGCGTCATGATTTTTCAGTCAGGGGAGCAGGCCTGAGGAATCTCTGTCTATCCCTGAAACGCACCCATTTGAGACCCACAAAATAGCCCAGAGATTTTCAGGCTAATCTAGCAGGCAGAGCCGAGCTGGGAGGTAACAAGTTCTGGCCAGGAAGCATCCCCTGAGGTGCCAGGAAACTGTGGTCAGGGGAGGAGAAGAGGCTTTGCTGCAGTCACACGGCCAGCTCCTGGACCCCAGAGGAGCAGCCCCGGCTTCCCCATCCCCGCCTCCCTGCCCCCCGCCCCCGGCCCGAGGGCCACAGGGAAGCAGCGTGCCTCAGTCCCGCAACCCCGCACCCCGGCCTCACCTTCCTCTGCTGCTCAGCTGGGACCCACCTGCTCAGCCTCCAGCCTTTAATCCTGGCCCAGGGCTCCCCTCTGGCCTTGTCACCTGTTCTCTGTCCTGTGTCAGTGTTTAATCCCTCACCACCCTGCCCTGGTGATTTCGGCAAGAAGTAGACCTGGCCACAGAGTGCTGCAATTTCTTGGCTCCCAGGAGCTGGACCCTCGGTCCTCAACTGGAGGTGGGAGGTGACAGCTCCAGCCCAGGGGAGGAACTGAGAGTGGGGAAAACAGTCCCAAGCCCACTCCCCTCTGTGATTACTGGCTCTCTGGGATTCCTTTGCAGTGTGGCGTGGACAGATGAGCAGCCCTGGGCAATGAGATGTGAAAGGACATCTTTCCAAGAAGAAGGGCAAGATTTTCATCCTAGATTAAAAGAGCTCAAGATTTTAGACAAGTTCACCCCTCAGTGCTTTCTTTGTGTCTTGGACTCCATTAATAAAGTGATACTTGGGACTATGGCAGCTATCTTGTGACTATGAGGCATAAGACTAATGGCAGAAAGCAATCCCACAGAATGGGGAAAGCTGAAAGTGACCAGTTACTTGGCAACATCTCTGCAACTCTTCCTTGATGCCGGAGCCCTCTACCTCCAATTGTTCTGACTGTGAAATGAAAAAATAGTCGAGTGGTCGACCCTCCTGGTGGGGTCTGAAGCTCATAACCAGAGACGTTCCCAACAGGACCCTTGTGCTCCACATGTTACATTTTGATCCTCAAGTTTCCACTCCCAAATTCCAGACAGCAGGCTCACCCCCCATGTCCAGCAGTGGCTGACACCCTGCCTCCTTCCCTTGGGGGCTGATGTGAATCTCCTCACATCTTGTGCAAGAGGAAGGCGATGCAAAGAAATACGCACCTCTGGGGGAAATGCAGACATGGTTGCAACTTCAACAGGCACAGACCTGGCTGCTGCCTCTCTCTCTCTCTCTCTCTCTCTCTCTCTCTCTCTCTCTCTCTCTCTTCTTTTTGGTCTTTCTGGACAGGGCGTCACTATGCAGTTCAAGATGGCCTTGAGCTCACTTTGTAGTCCACGCTGGTCTTGCACTTGTGCGGATCCTCCTGCCTCAGCCTCCAAAGTGCTGGGACTGCAGGTGTGTACTGCCATGCCTGGTGCACAGCACTAGCGTCTGATTGGAGGCCTGGACCCCTCGGTGGGTCATGGACTCAGGGCTTGGGGCAGTCACAGAGAATCACCGTGCCTGAGTTCCACAGTTAGTGTAACTCACCAAGCACCACAGCAAGCACTTCTTCTATGCTAACTCATGTCATCTTTACAGCAGCCTTCTGAAGCACAGAGTGTGTCATTCAACCCATTCTCCAGATAAGGAAACTGAGGCACAGAGCTAGGCACCAGCACAGGAGAGCTAATTAGCAGTGGCTTCAGTCATAAGCACTTCTTTCATTTACTTCGAAAGGAGTTTGGTGTGGTGTTAGGGTTTAGATCTAACCATCCTGGCCAAGTCTCTGTGTGGGAGGTGTCGGGATCCTGGGGGTGCAGTAGCACCAGTGGGTTCCTTCATTCATGAGTTCACCAGCTGAAGGTGCACTGGGAGATGGGGTCCCCTAGGAGGTGGACCACGGGGGTGTGACTGGAAGGCTGTGTTCCTGTCCCTGGCTCCTCCCTGCTCTGCTTCCCAGCTGTGTGGGTTGAACACCTTTGCCTCTTTCCCTGCCCTGCGCCATCCATCCTGCTTCTGCCTTGGACTGAAATTGTGAACCAAAATACTATAAATTTCCTCCCTTGTAAGTTGCAGGTGTTCAGGTATTTTGTCTCAGCAACACAAAGGGGACTGATAGACACAGTCGGCCCTGCAGTTCTCCAACCTTGACCTTTGATGTCCTCAGTGAACTCATTGTGATAAGAGAGTAGTGAAGGCTGGGTATCCCCTTCCCCATGGCTGTGGTTCAGGGAAAAGAAGAGGGACAAGGGCAGTAGAGTGAACTCCTTAGGGGGAGCCCTCTCTCTGATGCACTCATCCCAGCTGACTTCCGGTTGCATCTCATTGGCTAGAGCCAGGTCACATGCTTTCCTTGGGCCAATCACTGGCAGACTGGAATGGGTGTGGCCTAATCAGCTATACCAGTCCTGTGCATGCCCTGGGGCTGGGCCTCTTGGGACACAAATCAGGGTTCAGTGGACAAATAAGGGGATGAGGAGGGCCAGGTAGCTGGTGGCATGGTGGCTATGCCCACAGCTGACATTTTCAGAACACCGAGGGTGCTCAGGCATCATCCTAAACTCTTTATGTATTATCTCACATCATCATGCTGTTGTCATTACCAGGGGTACAATCTGAGACCCAGAGGACTTCAGTGATTTGCTTATGATCGCCTGGCCCAGAGGGGGACCTGTATTCAAATATGAGCCACAACTCCTTAGGCAGGGCTGCCAGGTGAGACAGGAGGCCTGTCAACTGGCATTCTGAAGAAGCAAGGACAGTGTTTCAGGATGAGGGTGTCTGGCCCAAGTACAGGACACGCCTACCCCCCCCCCCATCCTTAGTTAATGATCTGAAATCCAAATTGAGCTGGGCATCCCATAGTCTTATTTGCTAAACTGCTGATTCTCATCTATCAGGAAGCGTAAGAGGCAGCGTGGGCTTCAGGTGTAATTGGTCTCTGTGGTGAGCACCAAGAAGATCCCTCAGCGCCACAAAACCTGCACCCTTGGGCATTATCCCGTTTTCCTCCTTTTGATAGGGAGACAGGCACGGGGAACTATGTCAGAAAAGCACCTGTGTGTGTGTGTGTGTTTCAGGGAACAGCACCTTCTGTCTGGCCCTGGGTCTGGGTGGGCAGTGTGGAAGTCGGGAACAGGTGAGCCCATCAGTGGAGCGGGGGAGGATTAGGGACCCAGCATAGTCAAATCTTACAGCCTCAAAAGATGCTGCAAGTGGAAGTTTTTATGCGACATCCTCTAGTACATGAACACTGGCATAAATTTAATGAAAATGTCCTGGGGGGGTCAGAGGCATCCTGTCTGCAGTATGCTTGGCTGCCCAAGGAAGTGCTGCTGCTCAGCCGTGAAGAAGAGGCTGTCCATGGGGCTAGGCAGGCTGCAGAGAAGAGGCATTGGCTTCTGGGACTGGAGCCTGCGTGGGGTAGGCTATAGCCAGACCTGGGTTCAAGTCCACTCTCTACCTGAGAGCTACTGTGCACCGTGGCTGGGGTTTAAAGCTTTGCTGTTTCTAAATCATGGAGTGGATGCAACCTCTCCATCTGATTGTGAGGCCCCAGGGACTGGCTGAGCAGACCAGGTGCCTGGCACAGCGGGGGATGGGAGCGTGAGGGGCTTGCGGTGGGGGCGGGGGTGGGGGGCAGTTTCTATATATGCTAATTCCTTCCCTTGCCAAAGGCTCTGGCTTAGATCTTGCTGCTTTGTGCATTGTTTTTTCAAATCCAATGGCTTCCCTCCTTTCTCTCCTTCCTCCCCTTCTTTCTTTTTCTCTTGTTTTTCTTTTATAATTAAACAGTATAAAGATTTAGGACCAGATGCCAGGAGGTCCTGGCTGCCCTCCAGGCTTGGGGGCCACATGGGGAAGGTCCTCCTTCTGGGACGGGGAGGGGAACTGACAGGAGACTCGGTCTCTCCTGTGCCAGGTGCTTGGGATTCTGCAGCCTTGGATGGGGACAGGAGGCTGGGAGAGGAGGCCTTGGAGAGAGGGCCTGACGAGCAGCTGAGTCCGAGGGCAGTCCTGGCTGAAACAGGAACACCCTGCGCAGGGCCATCCATGGGGACGTGCAACCACTGAAGGCAGAAGCTTGGCGGCCCCAGTGGCTGCTATAAACACCAGGGAGGGGGATTTGGGGGACAAAGCTCTGAGTAAATCCTCCTCTCCCTGAACCTGGGATCCCCAGCCCCTCCTCCAGACCCTTGGCTCACTCTCCAGGGCCACCTTCAGACATCACCACTCCTGTGCTCAGCCACTCTCCTACCTGCTGACTGCACGTGCTGTCCCCTCTGCCTGGGAAGTCCTCGCCCTCTTCTCAGACCTCCTGAGGCCAGGCTTCCTTGCCCACCACACTGGAGCTCACATGTCACCCCAGCAGCAGGCAGCTTTGCAGCTCCCTGGGGGTGCTGTGCATCCTATGAGTCACCTGGGGCTACTGTGAACTATGGGTCTCTGGGTCGCTTGGCTGCGTCCCCCTTTGCCAACTGTGGTGATTATGTTGCCTGCTGTGACCCAGCATGGCCACCGAGAAGGCCTAAGTGGCCAGAGGGTTGTGTCTGGCCCAACTGACCTCCTTGGCCCGTTTCCTGTCAGCTGGGGCCCGTCCCTCCCAGCTGCAGCCACACAGGCCTCTTCCAGTTTCTCCTCCCCTCCAAGCTTGGTCCTGCCTCTGGGCAGTGTGCTACTGGAATGCAAATCTCAGTCACCCCTCAGCCATGTTGCCTCCCTCACCACTCTTCATTCCTTCACGTGTACCACTGTCTGGAGTTATCTTGCTTATTTATAGGCATTTGACTGTCTTCTAGGTGAGTTCATGGCTGGGACAAAGCACAGCTTTTCCCAGCTTCCCTTGCAGCTAGGCTCAGCCACATGCCTGAGTGCTGGCCAGGGGCTGAAACAGGGAGTTGTGTGGCAGATCTTAGAATCCTTCCTAGAGATTTAGCTGAGGCCTGCCCCCTCAAAGCTTCATGCAGTCATAGGGGAGATGGGTCAGGCTTTTCAGCAGTGGCTGTGTCTAGAGTTTGTGCTTGATTCATGGTGCAATGTTGTGATTAAGGGTGGCTGATTTCTGCCTCACTCCACTGATTAAATACCTAATCCATAGGATTAGGTACTGCCCTAATCCTGGCAGGCTGGATACCATATAAAAGGGGCAGAAAGATGCTGTTAAGCTCTCTTATTGTTTTTGCAGTCTTCCACCGCCATGAATTGTTGTCCTTCTGCCATGTGCCACTGTGTCTCAGATCCAGCCGACTAGGGATTGAAAGCTCTATAAACTGTGAGCTAAATAACCCTTTTCTTCTTTAACTTTGGGTGTTGGATCTTTTGTCTCAGCATTGAGAAAAGTAACTAAGACACCACCCTTTGCATATCACCCTTTCTTTCCACTCTCTACCTGGCAGACAGATAGAAAGGCTGGTGCAGTGGTCTCCATCTTGGGTCATAAGAAAGAGGGTCCTCCCCTTAGGCATGGTAGAGTACAGGAAGGAGGCTGATGCTGAGAGCTTTTAGAGGTGCTGCTTGCCTCTTTTCCCACCTACATCTGGACTTCAGTCACACAAGAGAAAACTGAGCCTCTTTTTTGTTTTTTGTTCATTTATTCAAATTAAATTTATTATATTTTATTATGACTACACTTGTATACCTCAAGCACTACAATCTGATATAAAGGTCAGTTAGCACTGAGGCTGGGACTTCGTGTTTTAAGATATAGTCTACAGGACTTTATTTACTATGGGAAGGATTTTAGTTGGAGTAATCACAAGCGCCCTGGGCCAGAAAGAGTAAGCAACTCTCCTGAGGTCACCCAGCAGGAAGGGGCCCAGCTAGAGTTTGACCCCAGGGACCCAGATCCTAAGCCCTAACTCTCATTTTTCAGAATCCACTTGTGGTGCTGCTGGGCCTGCCCCGGGGTTCACCTAGGACTCAGGACTGGACAGAGAGATCTCCGCCCACTCAGTCCTCTGGCCCAGAGCATGCTGGGAACCCAAGTGAAGGACCCACTGTGGGCTCTTCCCCAGGTGCAGAATCCCAGCTGGCTGTGCACCCCACCTCCTGGGGCTTCTTTTTCCCATGGAGCAACAGTGCTGGGTCACTGGAGCTGTAGGTTTCCTAAACTGCTGTGCTCCAACTGTCTGGACCCCCGGAGGACATAGCACTCTACTCCCAGAGCGGAGGCTTCTGGGTTGCTGGTATTCATCGGTGATGGAGGTGGCTTACTGGGTGCTAACTTCCAGGTGAGTTCTGGGTTCCAGCCCAGGACCCACAGTGGCCACGGCATGGGCCTGAGGACACTGCTGTCCCTGTATCTCCTCTAGTCATGTCCCTCCTGCATATTATCAACACGCATGTGCTGAGAAGCCACTGGTGCCAGAGGCCTAGGGTGACAGGGTGGATGAGGGCTTCTTGTCCTGCAGCCAGAATGACACAGGGATGCACTGCCCGCCGTGCCTGCACTGCCTGGAGCTTGTTCCTATCTCCTTCCACAGCCTTCAGAGCTGTCCCCTGCTACCCACCCTCTCCAGAAGCTGAGTTGAGTTCAGCCCCAGGTGAAAAGATTTCCATAGCACCTTCGCTTTCTTGTGCACTGTCCCCTTTGCCCTCTGGACTGTCCCCTCCCAGCACCCAGTAGTCCTGGCCATGGCACCAAGGACAAGGCCCAGTATATAGTAGATGCTCAGAAAACACTTGCTCCATGAATCCATGTAGTTGATTTCAAATGTCCCTTGTCACATTATGCATTAATTTAAAGATGTCTCTGCTCCCATGGTGGCTTGGCTTGAAAGTTTTCTGTGGCCCATGTGCCATGCAAGTTGGACTCACTCTGAAGGACCTACATAGAGGCAGAGAGTCTTATGATGCAGGCTGACCCCTTGGGCAAGTGGCACCTTTCTGTGCCTCAGTTTCCACATCTGTGAAATGGAGTTTAGCACATAATTTACCTCCTAGCAGGCTGGTTGACCTCAGCCTGTGGACACTCGGGGCCAGAGCCTTCTCCACAGTGGGGCTTCTCATGCACTGCGGGCTGTGCAACCACACTGCTGGCCTCTACCCGCTGGAAGCCAGAGCATCTCCCAGTCGTGACAACTTAGCATGTCCCCAGAGACAGCCAGTGTCTCTTGTCCCCAGCTGAAAAGCGTGGCCTCATGGGGCAGCCCTGGGGTGGAAGTAGATGCTTTGTGACATGTTACTGGGCAGGGTCACACAGGGGCTGCCCTGGGATGGCGCTGCTGTCTGGTTGTGGGTCAGGAGCGCTGCCCTCAGGGCCTTGGCTGTGTCTGTGGCCCAAGGGGTGGAGCAGTCCAGAGGGTCCCGGGAGCTAGGGCCACCCTCAGGACCCCATAAAAGCTGGACAAATGGAATACTGAGGATGCCAAGGGATGGAGGTCTGGGGGGCCGGGACCTTGCCCTGTACCCACAAGGACCCACGAGCACAGACACCCCTGCCCAGAAGGAGCTGCCCCTGTGGGGCCATTTAATAATTAAGCTGGAAAAGGGATGACAAGGCTGAAAGGCCAGCAGCGCGGAGGCCTGGCCTTGCTGGCTTTGGTGACGTGATGGCCCTGGGATCAGGGCCTTCTCTGGCCTATAAACAAGGGGTTGGACCCGAGACAGGCAAGGCCAGGCCAAGGTCTGTGCTGGTGGCCTCCTGGTAGAGTCACGCAGGGGTGGGGTGCTCCCCACTATGGGAGGGATGCCGTGAAATGAGAGAGGTGTCCCCAGGCAGCACATGCCTCCACCGCGCAGTGGTAGCTGGGCTCTTCCTTCCTTGCCTGTTCCCTGTGGAGTCTGCCCTGCCTTACTAAGCACGTACTACATGCAGGCTCTGCAGGCCACCGTCCCTTCCCCAGAGAGCCAGGCCCTGTCACCAGGCCACCTACAGCCCGTGTGAGGAGTTGGAAGCTCCCAGAGTAGGGTCCACAGGATCTGGGCCAAGTCAGGTCGTAGCTGGGCTCTTAATTCCTGGACCCACTCTTCTGTTCTCTCTCTCTCTCTCTCTCTCTCTCTCTCTCTCTCTCTCTCTCTCTCTTTCTCCCTGTCTCTGCCTCTCTCTCTCTCTGTGTCTCTGTTTCTCCCTGTCTCTGCCTCTGTCTGTCTCTGTTTCTAACTCATTTCCCACTCTCTCTCCTCCCTCTCCCGGTCCTCTCTCTCTGCCATCTTCCTGTTTGTTCTGTCTCTTCGCCCCACCTCCTTCCCGTCTCCCCCATCAGGCCCTGCATTTCCTCTTTACCCCCTGCCCCCATCTCCCTTGGACTGCCCCACCTCTGTCTCTGCAGTCAGCCCTGTCCTCACGCCAGCACATTATGTCCCTGGTCAGACCCTGACGTCAGGCGGGGCCTGGCGGGCAGCCACGGGACACTGCCGGGCAGGCAGGCGGAGGGAGCACACACTTCCCGGTCCCCACGGCAGCGTGGCCACCTGCTGGGTCCAGGCGCAGTGTAGGGCTGCGTCCTTCTGCCCTGGCCTTTGCTGGCCTCTTGGGAACTGGGGCTGCAGGCCACCTGCCTTTCGCCTTCGGCCACAGGAGAGAAAGCCCCTATCCCTGCTTGTCCTCAGCTGTGTGGAGCAGCAAGGAGCCTGCCTGTGTGGCCCTGGCCAAGTCAGCCACTCTGTAAAGCAAGGTCTCCAGGCACCTGCCCCTGGTGTGCAGGGTGGGCCAACCCACCAAGCTGGTGTCACCCCCATCCAAGGCAGCGTGTTCAAGGGGGGGTGTCAGGCAGAACTGGGAATGCAGGGTGTCACCGTGACGGGAACGTGGCTGGGGATTAGTGGGCAGGGATGAGTGTGCCTCAGGGGATGCCAGGCAGAGGGAGGGAGGGCCCCACCCCAAACCCAAACAGGGCCCTGCTGAGAATTTCTGCCTGAGCTCCGGGTCTCACAGCCATGTAAGCTTCAGTAAGCGGTTTTTTAAAAATGTGACATTTCTTGTTTGGTTTGTTTGGGTTTTTACCCCTGAATTTCAAGGCAAGACAGTTTCCTTGAAGGCCATCTCCTTGAATTTCCTGATTTAAAAATAGGGTCAGACAAATCTGGGTCAAACCCAGACCTTAGGCCAGGGCTTTACTCCCGGACCTCAGTTTTCTCATCTATCAAGTGGGCTAATAGACAAGGGCATAGCTGTGGGAAGAGCGCAGAACCTCATTCATAAGGCACAGAATGGGCAAGAGGTCTCTGCACAGCAGGCTTTGCTTCACTCATTTTGTTCTTATGTGAAGAGATTTGTAAAAGGGCAAAGAAGAAAACAAGAAAAGTCACCCAGACGGAGTGCTGTGATTTTTGCAGGCTTCCGGCTCAGCTGACATATTCGTACCGAGCCCCTTCCGTTGCCTGACTCACAGCTATCTCTTCCAATGCCTTTGCTTATTGTTACACAGCAGTATGCAGTCACAGCTCACGCCTTAATAAACGTGGGGCAGATGCACATGCTCGGAAGCCCCGAGGGTCCTCTGAGAAGCCGGGGTCCCTCAGCTAGCTCTCAGCGGGGTCCCCTCCTCTCTGGCAGAGGCCTCTCTGTGTTCCCCTCTCCTTCTAAGTCACCTTTGAATCACCCGATCCCGCCTCCCAACCTGTCGTTCAGTCCCTAGCTGACACTGACAGCTCCCTGCAAGGAGAGATTCAGAGGGTGGCTTCCTGGCTCCCTGTCACTGGGCCATCGTGTGGCTCCAGGAGTCCTTCCCTGGTGCCCCCAAAGCTCGGGACAATGTTTGTGTCCTGGTGTGATCTGTGCCGGCCCTTCCTTGGCCTACAGCCACACGTGTCTCCCCCGCCCCAGCAGCCTGCGTGCAAGCACGTAGTAGATCCACTCTGAATATTCCCTCAAAAGGGCCTGGAAGGTGGCTCAGTGGAATAAATGCTTTCCTGGCAAGAGCGAGGACCTGAGTTCAATCCCCGGTTCTGCCAAAAATATATAATAATAATAATAATAATAATAATAATAATAATATGAATATTCTCTGAATAGAAGGAGTGGATGAATGAGCGGGTTCTCACACAGAGCTCGCAGATGCAATGCAGTATCCTGTGGGCTTTTTCACTCGACCTATGGTGCATCCTTCCACATGCATCAGGCGGCTGCCCCAGCCTTTCTCATGTCTGTGCCGAGGCGCCATGGTAAACGTCTTTGTGATGCTGACCAGAGGCTGCTTCTGTCCCCAACTGGGAAACTCCTTTTCAGACGCAGATCTGTTAATAAATTCCATGTGATCTCCGCCGAGCCCTCTGGCCGTTTCGTTTACCGTTAGGCAGAGTCCTCACTGGTTACACGGGCCCATTGTTCTCTGAGACAAGTCAAGATTTACTGTCTGTCTTTGACATCATGCTTTTCCAGAGAAGCTTGAGACGTGAAGAACTCAGCCCTCCCCACCCCCATTTCCACCAGTCAAAGTCTGTAGATCCACTGCCTGCCAGTGGGAAGCTGGGTAACCCTTGCCTCCCTGGCTGTGTCCCGCGGAAGGCCCCAAGTGCGTCCTACCTCAGGGCCTTTGCGCTGCCTGGAACAGCTGCCCCCAGAGATTAGCTGCCTTGCTCCCTCACCTTCCTTAGCGCCCTGTCCAAACACTATCTCTCGACCATTTTTTCAGGTCACATGCCCCATTTTCATTTCTTCATAAGACATTTTTTTTTTTTTTTTTTTTTTTTTTTTTTTTTTTTTGTCAGCAGAACTGGGGATTGAACTCAGGCCCTTGTACTTACCAGGCAAGCGCTTATTCTACTGAGCCATCTCCCTAGCCCCTCATAAGACATTTTAAATGATATTATATTAGCATTTGGGGGGCTGTCTTCCCCACTGTGAGGTCAGAGACCTGCCTTCTTTCCTACAGGGGCCTAGGGTCTAAGACAGGCTTGGGAGCTATATGGAGCCCCAGGGAACTTCAGTGGAACCAGTGAATGTTAACTCCAGTGACCAACACCTCCTTCATGGCCCAGGGCCTGATGTCTCCATGGGGTCACCAAGACTTAGCCACTGAGCACCCACTGGATGGCCTGACCCACTGGGCACTAAGATGTGTCTCCCTCTGGTCAGGGAGACACAGCCGCCTCGGGTCACCATTCTGTGCTGGCCTGGCCTTGGAGGGGCAGGGAGGAAGGGCCCTGGCACCTGTGGACGTGGTTTGGCCCTTGCTGAGCTGGGTAAACCATAAGGCCACATGCAAGGCAGATGCCCGCTGTCCTCTGTCCTTTGCACTGTCCTCTTGCCCTATGTGGAGGGGACAGAGCAGAGCAGAAGCCCTTCCACTTCCTCCATAGGCCCATCAGGGACTGTTGTGGAGCTGGCCTCAGTCCTTCTTTCCACCGCCTGGCACCTCAGCCCCAGCCTAGGGGCCTCTTGTGCCACCCTGGCCACGCGCTCCCAAGGGAGACACCCGAAACACGCTGGCCTGGCCTCCCTGTGTCTTAGTCTTGGCCAACCCAAAGTCCTTGCTCCAGGCATCCAAATGGAGGAGCACAGTAGGACAGCAGAAGAGGTGTGGGGAGGACCCAGGTGTCAGCCCCGAGTGGGGGCGTTGCTCCCAGGGGGTGACATGCAGGAGTCACTTGGTCAAAGACGGACCCATCAGGGCAGCGCTCACCAGAATTAGGGTTAGGGTTAGGGAACTGTGGAAGGGTGTAGAAGGGAGAGTTTTACACAACCAGGGACGTGGGTTCTTTTCTTTTTGTTGTTCTACTTTGGCCCAAGAGGACTACTCAGCTGGGCATGATGGTGCAGGCCTGTAAATCAGGCACTCAGGAGGAAGATCATTTCTAGCTCAAGGCCAGCTTGGGCTACAAAGTGAGTTCAGGGCCAGCCTGAACTGCAGAGTGAGACCTTGTCTCAAAAAGACAAAAAAAAAAAAAAAAAAAAAAAAAAAGAAAAAGAAAAAAGAAAGGAAAGAAACAAAGAAAGAAAAGGAATGAAAGTAAGACAGACAAAATTCAAAGCAGACAAAGCTACTCAGGGCAAGACTGATAGAGAATTAGCTTTTATGAGTGATACATTAAGAAACTTTATTTTTTCTTTCCTTTCTTTTTTCTTTCTTTCTTTCTTTCTTTTTTTCTTTTCTTTTCTTTCTTTCTTTCTTTTTTTTTGTATTTTAGGGAAGGATCTACAGGGTGTTCAGGGTCTCACCACTCACTAGATCAGACTCGTAGTGATCCGCCTGTTTACAGCCTACCAAGAGCTGGGATTACAGGTGCCCAGTCTCAGTTGCCATCTCAGCGTGCCCTGGGGATGGGGCCAGCATGGCAGGCCCAGGGATCGAACCCCCGGCCCCTGCACCTGCTTACAGGTGCTTTAATCCACTGAGCTATTTGGCCGGCCCTATTGTTTTCTTTCTATTCTTTTTTTAAAAAAAACTTTCAATAGTTGAGTAAACTTGACTTCCCCAAAGAAAGGGCCAGGGCAGAGAACACAGTCCACTTGCACTGCAGCTTGTGTCCTGCGCTGCACCAGGGGAGAAAGGAGAAATGAAGTCATCTCTAGTCATGGGCAACATGACTGTGAGTGCAGAAAAATCCAAGGAAGTGACATAAAGTGACTTGGGAAAGTGGGGCTTGCGACTGATCCCAGGTCCAAGCCACAGCTTTGCAAACCACAAAACTCTCCCTTTTGGTATCTGCACAATGAGACACCTGGCAGCACCCGCCACTTTGTGATGAGGGCTGGGGTAGTTGGTTCACTTAAGGGACATCCACCCACCACCCATCCACCATCTACCCACCCAGGCACTCATCCACCCAGCCACTCACGCATCCATCTACAACCCATCTATCCATGCCTCCATCCATCCACCTATCCATTCACCCATCCATCTATCCACCATTCATCCATCTACCCACCTACTCATCCACCCATCCATTCATCCTTTCATTTCATATCCATCCACCATCCACCTATCCACCCATCCATTCATCCACCCACCACTCATCCATCCATCCATCCACCCACAACCTATCCATCCATCCCTCCAGCCACCCACTTATCCATTCACCCATCCATCCATTCTCTACACAAAGTGCTAAACCAGAATATCTGTACCCAGAGGGCTGTAACAGGGGCTGATGATGGATGGGCACTGTGTTCAGACACTATGGGGACTCCTCATTCAGTCCTCTCGACAGCCCAGAAGCCAGCTCTGCCATCACCCTATGTCAGAGATAAGGAATCAAGCTGCAAGCTCTGGAGCCAGATCAGCAACCCCACAGCTCACTGTAGTGGCCCAAAGGTTCTTGCCTGGCTCTGTGATCTATACCTCTGGGGATCAGTGAAACCCCCAGATTCTGGGAGACCTCAGAAGCCCAGTCAGATCTAGCTTGGCTCTAGGATCAAACAAATCTTGACTTGGATCCTCTATGTCTTGACCATGTGACCTGGCATCAGTGACTTCACCTCTCAGGCCCTTGTTGTCTTCTGAGACGGGGTGGCTCTCATCCCTGTCTCACAGGATAGCCACAGGATTTAGTGCCCTGTGTCCCAGACAGAGCATGAGGCCTGGTATTGAGTAAGCACTCATTAAATTCTGTCTCTCTTTTTTTTTGCACAGGACCTGGGCACCCTTTGAGTATATTTATATTTATGTGTGTGTAAAGCTCCTTAACAAATCCTGATACACTCCACTATCTTCCCACTCACCCACCCAGCCACTTATTCAACGCATTTACTTAACAGGCTCTCATCTCCCAGGACCGGCACACCGGAACACTCGCTAGTTAACTGCGTCTGGCATGACGTCTCAACGCTCCAGGGGCCAAGTCCCCAGGTCGGGCCCACGACAGGCCCAGGCTGATGTGCACCAGGAGCCAGATGATTCCCGGATGTGCGCTGCTCTCCTGGGTTCTCATGGACTTCCTCCCCTCCCACTACCATGGTGGGGAAGAACCTTGGCTCTTTATCTTTGCTCCCCAGGTTTGACACTGCTGGGCATGAGGGAGGCACCATGAAATATACAGGCCACTGATGAACAGCCTTTCTTCCAACCCATCTTACCTGTCTTTTTCACTTGCCTGGAAATCTGGAGTCTAGGGGTCTGGGAGTCTGCAAACAAAGTCTTGCTTGTTTCTAGTTCCTCTGAGGCCAGCACAAGGCTTGGTGTTAAGGTAGCTTTGTAAGTGTTTATTGGGTAGATAGGAGGATGGATGAATGGATGGATGGATGGATGGATGGATGGATGGATGGATGGATGGGTAGGTGGATGGGTGGATGGGTGGATGGGTAGATGGATAAGAGGTGGGTAAATGGAAGGATGGATGGATGGATAGATAGCAGGATGGAAAGATGGATGGATGGATGGATGGATGGATGGGCAGGTGGGTGGGTGGATGGATGGATGGTGGTATAGATGGAAAGATGAAAAGAAGGTTGGATGGACAATGGATAGATGGAAGGATGGATGGATGAAAATGTCCATGTTGCTAGACCAATGGAGGAATGATGGAAGGCTAGATAGAGTAAATTAATAGGACAGATAGACGCAAGTATGGATGGCTGAATAGAAAAAATATCACCATCTAGAATGTGAATGTGGGGGACACTGCTTTTCATCACACACAGACGCACACGAACACACACATATACAGCCATCATTTCAGAGAATTAAAACCCTCTCTGATGGGGGAGGAGGAGAACAAGGAGGAGGAAAGAGAAGGAGAGGAGTAGCAAGGAGTGTAAGAGAAGGAAAGGGCAAAGGAGAAGGAAAAGAAGGAGAGGAGGAGGGAAAAGGAAGAGGAGGAGGAGATACAGTAAAAGGCCAATAGAAAAGAGAATAGAATATACAGCTCAGAAATGGACAGTAAGATAAATCTCACAGCAAAGGACGTCTACTTTGCTTAGTACTTGAGTGTGCTACATTCGACCACCAATCTTATGAACTCGCCAGGTTGTCTTTCATATCACATGCCAATTTAATGCAAATATGTGCAGCTATTGATTTCTTTGATGCTTAGGATGGTCAGGTAGGATTTAAAGTGTAAAGAGCACCCAGGCTGATGGCCTCTGGATATGAGGAGCACCACCAATTTACCACGTCATGTTGAAATGTGCTACCATATTCTCTTGTTGCCATGATCCTAAAAATAATAAAAAAGGCATTGCTCTATTGAGAAAAAAGATAAAATAAAATTAAAAAAAAACCCTCTTTGAGCAACAGAAACAAGGCCAGAGAATAACTCAGCCAGACTTCTTACGGGAGAGCTACTCAAGAGGAAACAATATGAGAAAGAAGGGCCCCAGAGCCTCTGAGTGGAGACTCTCCAGACAATGGGGTGGAGCACCGTACCTAAGCAGGGAGGGACTACACAGAGAGCCAGGACTGGGGGCCCAGCAGGGAGGATGACACAGTCCCCTGCTCTGCTCCTGGGGAAGCGGAGCTTGTGGAGAGGCTGCTCTGAGCCCATGCTCCCTGCTCCCGGGACTTCTTCCCTCCTTTGCTGCGGATGGTGAAAGCCACACTGGGGTGAAGGCCTCCCAGAAACCCTCCCAAGCCAGCCGGTCTCCTTGGCGGCAGTGAGGAGCAGCCAGGCCTCCAGCCGCCCCTCCTACATCAAATAACCACCCAACCAGGAGCAAGGCAACCGCAAGCCTTGGGGACAGTCCCTCAGCCATCAAGGTCCATCAGTGACATTGAGGTTGTTTGTGCCCATGGGCTCACTTCTCCCGGGCAGCACTGTGCACAGAACACAACCCAGCTGACAAGACTTGTGGCGGTGGTGGCCCTGGGATCGGCAGCTGAAGACGGGTCAGCCGAGGCCTATAGAACCTTGCAGACCCTGCAAGGATGTGGGTTTGACTGTGGGGCGACATGGAGCTTGTGAACCGTGCTCCAGTGGGTTAAATGTGGCTCAAAGCCTCCTGCAGCTAGTGATTAATTTATCTGCAGAAGCAGGGTAAACTTTCCAGGCACAGATCTGGGAACAGAGGGACACAAGTCCTGATGCAGAGACACACATGCTGCAGTGTGAACAGTGGCGAGTGGCCTCAGGGGAGGACTTATCCAAGGAGGGCACCGGCAACAGCCTAATCCTCCACCCAGCCAGTGTTTACTGAGCACCTACTTAGTGGAGTGCACTGAGCTGGCTGTGGGGTTGCAGGGTGGCCAAGGCAGGAAGCCCAGCCTTCCAGGAGCTGAGGGTCCCACAGGGGATACGAGACCCCTCCAGGGATCCCCAGCTTTGAGGGGTGAATGTGGCAGGGGTCAGCAGACGCCAAGTGGAGATGGGACAGAGCATGCAGGGGTGAGAGGGAGGAGGCTGGGCTTGGGGAGAAGGTGTTCCAGCCTTGGAGAAGGTCAGGACCCACCGGCAGGGAGCACGGGGTCAGGGGCAAGTTCTTGAGGCAGCTGTGAAGAGCAGGGGTGTTTGTGGGACTGTCTCTGTGCCCCTCTGTGTGTCTTCACCCCTCCTCTGCCACTTTTCTGTGTCCCCATGTGTGTCTCTGTCAGGACCTGACAGTCCCTGGTTTCCCTCTGTGTCCCTTGCAGTCCCTGGCTGTGTCATTGTCTGATTCATCCAGGCCCTGGTCATCTGGTCATCTGTGTGAGAGGTCAGTAAGAGACATGGACGCTGGGGAAAGAACCCTGGCGGGTGGGCAGGAAGCAAGGTCAGGGACACAGGGACAGCTGAGCACAGGGACAGGCAGTGACTGAATGTTCTGTTTTGGAAAGACAGCTTGGTCAGGGCTGAAGGTGGCTGACCACGAAACCTGATAACCTGGCCAGACTCCGCCCCGGCGGGACCTTTGGCCTGCAGCCCATGGCTGGTGGGGGCTGTGCACATTTTCCCAGGGGAGGCGGAGGGGCTGGAGAGGTGCTGGGGCCAACAGGAAGACACACACAGGCAAGCTCTTGGGGAGGCCTCAGTGGACTTAAACAAGAAGGCCTGGCTGATCTGCAGGTGCTTTTCAAGGATTCCACAGGCTGTAAGCACACACTGTGTGCCAGGCCTGGTGCTGGGCAGGGCCCTGGTGTTGGGCGCCGTGATTTAAGATGTGGCCGCCAGGGCCAGAATGCCCAAGCCCTGTGACCTTGCACGAGGTCTAGGCTCTGCCTCTGCATGGGGTGGAAGGAGAGCAGTGCCTAACCCTTTGGGTGAGGTTGGACTTGGCTACGATGCGTAAGTGCTAGAACGAGACTTGACACATAGTAAGTGCTCACCAAAGTGCTGATGGTCACTGTGTGGGCCGTGGGATGGAAGCACTGAGGCCCAGCAGGCGCAGGAGTTGGGTTCGAACCCGCCCCACCTCCTCCTCCTGGCTCCGTGACCTCGGCCAGGCCTCGACACCTCTCTGAGCCTTAGTAAAGGTGGCCTTGGTGCTCGCTGGACTTTTCCTGTCCCAGGAGGAGCCAGGGAAGACAGAGTGCAGCCTTGTACTCAGCCCAGGGGAGGCAGCCCCCTCAGCTTGGAAACTGAGGCCCGGCAAGAGGAAGATGCTGCCAGGGCCAGGGTCTCTGTCTCCTGCTCCTGCCCTGGGCTGCCCTGGGCCTGAACTGCAGACAGCCCTACCTCCACTTACCTGTCAGAGCCACTGTGGCCTCCACGTCTAGCTGTACACTTCTTCAGGGTCTCACTACGTAGACTGGACTCAGAGTGATCCTCCTGTTTTCAGCCTCCCAAGTGCTGGGATTATAGGTATGCTCCACCATGCCCAGTCTCAATCTCTGTCTCAGTGCACCCTGGGGGTTGGGCCAGCACAGCACGCCAGGGATTGAACCCTGGTCCCTGCATCTGCCTAAGCAGGCGCTTTAATCTGCTGAGCTATCTGGCCCTCCCTAGCCTCTCCTCATTCTGTCCCAGCTGAGAAAATGCCATGTGGCCATCCAGCCCCTGGCAACTCCCCCACTACCAGCCCAGGAAGTAGATGACAAGTCCAGTAAAATTGCAGAAGGGACACACGTGGCTGGCTGTGTGACTTTGGACATGGGATTGCTCTCTCTGGTCCTCGGTTTTGTCATCTGTAGAATGGGTGTGAGTGTAGTACTCCCCACCTCAGGGAACAACTGCTCCAGCTGAGCGCTGCAGCTCCTGCCCTCCCCTGCCCTCCCCTGCCCATCCCCGCCCTCAAGCCTGGCTTAGCTCTTTGTGGCCATGGGGAGGTTCTTCGGGGGACAGTGCATTGACATTTGCTAGCTGGTAAACCTGGACAAGAGGCATAACCTCCCTTGGCCTTAGTTCCTCCCCGAATGGAATAGATGTGACAATAGTTACACCTCTGGCTTAAAACGGTCACTCAGGTAACTTGGGGCCGCATATGTCTTCAGGAATCTGATGAGAAGGGATCTGGTAGTGCTGCAGAGTACAGGGACCTGCAAGAAGGGAGGGAAGGCCGGCCTCAGGGAGGGAGCCACCGGGTCTGCATGAGGCAGGACCTCCTCCTGCCCCACACAGAGCCTTGGAATCGCCTGGACTCCTGGTCCAAAAGCACAGACCCATGAGCCCGCCCACCCCCTGTAGGACAGGTCCCAACTGAGACACTTCTGGCCACCTCCCACCTCTACTGGGGATGAACCCAGGGCTTCTGCACTGAGCCCCAACACTGGTAGGACATGGTCTCACTAAATCACAAGCTGCCCCTATATCTCACTAAGTCGTAACTTAAGATCCAGTTGCCTCAGCCTCAAAGAGTGCAGGGATTACAGGCAGGCACCACCACGCCCAGTTTCCTTAGTCCTTGCTGCTATCTAAAATAGGGTGTTTAATTTACTTGTCGCTGTTGATCCCTTCTGTCCTTTCCAGTGCCTCAGGGTAAGCTGCATTAGGCAGGATCCATGTTTGACTCAGACACAGGGAAGGGTGAATCCAAGCCTCCTATGTCACCCCGACCCTACTGTGGGAGGGGATCGGGGTGAGGGTGTTTCTGGGCAGAGCTTAGGATGTCCCCGTGGCCTGGTTTCCAGCCTGGGCACCTGTAAAGCTGGGGCTGCCCAGGGATTCAGGGCCCTCGAGGGCAGTGCAGTACAGCCCAGCTTGGGGAAGCTGCCTCCAGGCACTATCGCAGGGATCAGCACTGCAGAGTGACCATAGGACTCCACTCTCTTGTCACCAGTGCAGCCCCTGACTTAGGGAACTCCAAACAGAGCATCACTCCCTGGGCCTCAGTTTCCCCAGTTAGGATGATGACACCTCTGGAGACTGGTGAATTCAGGCCGCTAAAGCACGTGGCAGCCAGTGCATGCCTGGGCAGCACTTGCCCAGCCCTGTCCGGCCTTCAAGTCACTGTGTCTTGTTATTTTTGACTGTGGCTCCCTGGCTCAGCCTGCATTTCGGACTCCAAAGGCCTCGGCAGGAAGACCACAGCACGAGTGAGGGCTGGCTCCCTCATCACCCAGATCGAGGTGTGGAAACTTCAGGGAGGCCGCCTTGGCCAGGCCTTGCCTGGTGACCCTGTGTGCAGAATTATGTCATGTCACCAGATGCTGTTTGTAAACAGCACTGACCTTTCCCTAAGCGGGCTGGGGGGAGGGGCCCTGTGTTCAACATCCACCCCACCTTCACCCCAGGCCACCCCCACCCTGGAAGCTGTGGGGACCCCTGGCCAGCTTGTGGGGCAGAGCTGGGCACCAGGCCCACCAGCCCCTGCCTGGCAGTGTCAACACCTCTGAACACCTTGCAACCGCCCTCCCTGGGTATTTTTAAACCCTGGCCCTGGCCAACCTCTGTCACATTCCAGCCAGGCTTGGATTTAGTGTGTGTCCCTGGGAAGGTATGGGGGCTTTCGGTTTCACTGAACAACAAACACTGAAGAACATTCCAGGTCCTGCGGGCCTACTATGTGCCAGGCCCGTATGTAAGAGAGGAACCCCAGGGCCCAACCTCCCAGTGCCTGTCCCCACACTGCTCATACCTGACCACATGGGACCCAGGGCAGGGTCTTGTGATCCTGTGAAGTGGCCAGGGTGAGACCCTGGGGATGGGTGCTGACGGGGACAAATGGGGCTCAAGCCCTGCCTGACCGGGCAATGTCTGCAGCCACAAGGGAATAGGCCCAGTGCCCAGAGGAGCCATGCATCTAGGTTGATGGGAGATATTGGGCAAAGAAAAAGTCTTGATTTTTAAATGCTGCCAATGAAATTTTTACAATGTTGAAAACATTCCGGAAGCCAAGGGAAGCTGTTCGTGGACAGGATTCAGCCCAGGGTCAGGGCATGACAGAGACACACTATGCTCTTGTTGTAGCACACACGTGGCAGGGGCCACCCAGCGTTGCCCATCACCTACTGTGTACTCCGCCTGCCTCTCTGCACCACAGGGAAAGGCTGGAGCAAGGGGCCAAGGCCAACCGAATGACCCACATCTGGCGGTGCTACGGGCCGGCTCCTCCCGGCTCAGTCTGCAGCCTTATTGAATTAAAACTTTATAATAAAAGCAAAGGGAACAACTGCTCCAAACCCATTGCTTTGTAACTTACCACCGTCTGTGCCCTTGAGCTGTTCAGGTCATTGTAGCCCGTGTCCTCCTTCCTGGAAAGAGTGCATTCAGCCCTGTCCAGCTTCATGCGGGGAGCACAGTGGGACTGAGGCTGCTGAGGAAGGGCTATCTCCACTGCAGCGCCTGCCCCTGGGACAACCAGGCGCCCCTCACCAACAGAGGGGTGAAATGTTTAGTGGCAAACTGGATGGAAATGAACACACTGATAAACGTGTAATGTGTCAGGCTATGATCACTACCACGAGGAAGACAATGGGGGGAGTCGGGGAGCGGAGTGCCAACATGGGCCGGTCCCAAAAGGCTTCTGGGAGGAGGTAAGGTGGAGACTCCAGGAAGTGAGGGAGGGAGCCAGACAGACAGCTGGCAGGAGAAAGTTTGTGCAGGAGCATGGAGGCTTTTGCATGCAGGCAGAAGCTGGCTCCCTAGTTCAGGAGTGGGAATGTTAGTATGGTAGGAGCGCAGCGGGGTGGGTAGGGAAGGGGTTGGGAAGTAGAAAAGGGTCAGATCATACAAGGTCTTACAAGCCATGGTGAGAAGTGGATTTTTCTTTTAGCAGGGGTGGGGAGTCCTGGGGATTTTGTGGAAGGGGTGAGATGATGTTGTGTGTCTTAGAAACATTTCCTCGCCAGTGTGGGTACAGTGGATCAACGCTGGAAGGGACAGCACAGGGAGGAAGAGCTGGCTGTCACAGTCTGGGCAGTGAGGAGTGGCAGGGTGTCGGAGGCTGTGAAAGTGGCAGCTGCAACGTGGACCTGGGATGGGCAGTGGACCCTCTGTATCCAGGGTTGGCTCAGGGTCCCTCTTGGGTATGAAACTCCATGGATGTTCGGGTTTCGAAGACAACATGATGTCATGTTTGCAAAGACCTACCCACACCCCGTGTTGGTTTTAAACCGCCTTAGTTCGCACATAACACCTACCTGCGCAAGCCTTGTGTGGACCGCTGGCGCACTGCTGCGGCCCGGGGAATGGGGACAAGGAAAATCGGCCTGCGTTCAGGGCAGACACAAACATTTAAGAGCGCTACTGACCTGAGCTTGAGGTTGAATCCACGCATGTGGAACCCATGGGTGGCTGTCAGGACCTGCTATGGAAGGTGGGTGTGGAGTGACACAAAAGTGCCACCCACGATGTGCCCTGAGCATCCGGGGGCAGGGGCAGGGGGCACCGTGGCGCTTCCTGTGGCGAGGGTTGGGGGCTCACTGCCAGGTGGCATTTTAGGAGGAAGTGAATATGGGCTCCGTTCTGAGGCGAATGAGGATCCGGGTGATACCCATGGAGGTGCCTGCTCCCCGGGTGGTATGGCAGTAGGGGGACAGGCCCCTCCCCTTCCCCTCCCTCTCTCCCTTTTTCCCCCTCCCCATCTCCTCCTCTCTCCCCTCCTCTTTTACTTCTCCCCTCCCCCTCCCCCTTTCCTTCCTCCTCTTTCCTTTCCCCCTCCTCCCCGCTTCCTTCTCTTCCTCTTCTTTTGAGATGCTACAGTAGAACCCAGGGCCTCTTGCGTGCGAAGCACATATCCTACACAGAGTCACACGGGACCAGAAGGAAGGTCTTTTGGAGGGATCCAGTGACAGGCGAGAAGGCCGGGCAAGCAATAACAGATCATGATGGCTGCCCCCACCAGTCAAAGGAGGTTGAGGTGCACCCTCGGGGCAGTAGGTGAGTTATAAGTGGGTGCAGGCTGCGGAGTTCACTGTTGCAAGGAAAAGCTTCTGCGACTTCCGGTCTTCGGCTGCCCAGGTGGAGGAGCCCCTGCTGGCCGCCAGCGCCCCGCCCCGCCCCTGCAGCAAACGCTCTGGGAGCAGCCCGAAGCCTGTGCCAAGCCAGCCAGTTTCTTGGAGATTGTTTTTGCTGATTGATTTTGCCGATGAATCAAGAAAGCAAAGGGAGAGGGACAAGGGTCCAGGAAATATTCTGGAAGCTGTGTCTCCAGAGGCTGGGCATCAGGGTTGGCCCTCAGTCACTGCTGGAATGGGAGGGTAACTGAGGCCACCCACTGGTGTGACCTGGAGTACTGTGACAGGGCCACTGCCCAGGGCTCTTGGGAGGGAATACGGGGCCCAGCTTCTTGGCCTGGCCGGAGACCACAGGCTGAACTTGGCCCTTTGATCTTTCTGCTGTGTGACCCTGGGTGTGCCATTTATCTCTCTGAGCCTCAGTTTTCATATCTGCATAGAGGGACAGCGCCAGCGCCTGGGGAGTCTCTCTTCTGGCCCCTAGAATTGTTGGGGGATAAAGAGAGATACAAACACAGCCGTGACTCGTCCGGTGCCCGGGACCTGCCAAGCTCCCCTAAATGTGAGCTGCCAGTCACCCTCTGCAAAGTTAGTCTCCTTCACTGTGCATTTGCTACCTGCCAGGCTCTGGGCCACAAGTGTTGATTTAAGCTTCCTCCTTTCCACGTGAGCAAGGATTATCACTGTTTTTCTTATTTTCTGATACCAGAGATTGAACCCAGGAATCCCTGTGCATTATCCCCAGCCTTTCTACAGTCCAGCAGGGTCTTGCTAAGCAGCCTGGGCTAGCCTCAAACTTTTGATCCCCTGCCTTGGCCTCTTGCATAACAGAATTTACAGGTATGCACTGCCCTGCCCTGCTCAAGTGAGGATTGACCACCCCACTTGTCAAGCAGGAAAACTGAGTCTCTGAGAGCTGGCCTGGTATGGCAGAGGTAAAGCTGTCTTGGGTCTGACCTTGAAAGCTGTTCTTGTCATCCTTGTGTGCCGCCTGCCTACTTCTGACCCTGGCTCCAGAACGTGGGGCCGCAGCGCTCTGTGTGGACCCCCGTGTCCCGCCCAGAGCCAGTCAGCTCAGGCTGCAGCCTTGGCCGGGGCTGTGGACAGGACACAGATGGGTTGCTCAGGACAGCCAGGGGCCTGAAGAAGCAGGGCCACCCTGCACCAGCCCTGGCCCTCAGAGTCCAGCCCAGTACCCATGTCATCAATAATCGTGCCCCAAAATAGTTCACTGGGCCAGCCAGGGCGGAGGGCCGGGACGTCCTGTTCCTGTCGCTCTGGCCAGAGTGACCATGCACTTGGCCTCCCAGTCTGAGGCTGCAGGAGGGGAGGGCGATGCTCATCTTGCCTAAGGTTCCGTCGTGGGAACGAGCCAGGCTCCCAGGCACTAGCACACAGCCTCAGGGCACCATGCGGCTTCCGAATTCACTGCTGGTGAGGCAGAGAACCAGGGTTGCAGCCGTCTCGAGGGTGGGCAAGAGCAGCGGCTCTGTAGTCCACGAGGTACAGGATCAAATCCCAATTTGGACATCTCCTAGCTGTATGACTTTGGGAAAGTTCCGTTCCCTCTCTGGACTTTGAGTTTCTCACCTGGACATTGGAGAGAAATATTTCATTGTGATTGTTGAATCCAAGGCGACTCATATATACAAGGGACAGTTTGTAGATTCTGTAGGTTTATTTATTATCTGTTCCTTCCCTTCCCACCTTGAAAGTGTGAGTTCCACTGGGGAGATCTTTGCCTATTGTTTACAGAGGGACTCCAGGACCTGTGGGGTGGAGGACTCGTGGTTTGTGCTGAATGAATGAGTGAATGGATGGATGGATGGATGAATGAGTGAATGGATGGATAGATGGATGAATGAATGAATGAATGAGTAATGAATACCCCACTTGAGAAAGAGAAGCAAGCAGAATGTGACCTGCGAATGTCCCAATGAGGCAGTAGCTCAAGTGTGATGGGGAGGGCAGAGTTAGACCCTGGAGGACAGTGTGCTATGCAGAGCACCCACGGGGAGCACAGGAGCAGGGCCACAAGGCTGGAGCGCTGATGGCAGGTGGCCAAGGGACCCCTGACTGGGTGACTCAGGTAGACAGGGGCTCCTCCCTGGACCTCAAGGTTGTCCAAGGTTCACGTAGAAAGAGCAGGGCTGGGCTCCCCACCATTGGAGCACACTCGCACACCCTCCCAAGGCCAGCACTGCCCTGCACCTGTACGGATGTACTGAGCCCTCTGGACCCTCAGAGACAGGTGCTGTCATTTCTGCCCTTTTACAGATGAGGCCCTGAGGTCGAGTGGAAGTCAGCCAAGGTCACACACAGTGTGGCTGAGCCTGGAAGGCCCACAACACACCCTCCTCCCAGCATGGGCCACATGAGGGCCACATCAGCTTGGCAAGAACTTGTTCCCTCTTACAGGGTCCCTGGTTGTCCCCAGGGGAGCCCTCTGCCAGTTCCTCCTCGGGAAGCGCCCCCTGTACCCTGCTCTGTTGTCTCAGCTCCTTCTCCACCTCTGGCCCCTTGGCCTTCATTTCATGAAGCCCTTGGGACAACACTGCCCCCCCCCCCCATAACCCAGCTCAGCTTGCGGTCTCAAGGTCTTTCCCTCACGTCTGCCAGGCAAGGGGCCACATTCACAGGCTTCAGGGCTTAGGGTACTGTCACCTTTGGGGCCATAATTCCCCCATCACAGGAGCAGAGCCTGCTCCACCCTGCATCCCTGACCCTGGCCTTCCCTGGAAACACCAGGCCAGGATGGACATAGGGGTTCACAGTGATGCTGGGAGAGCTGGTGGCCTGGTACTCCCAAGGCAAGCAGGGACTTCGCTGAGGAGCCCCCAGGAGGAAGGGGCCTGGGTGGCCAGAGCTGCTGACTGAAAGAAGCTGAGCATTCTGGTTTTCAAGCACGATCTCCAACTTTCAAACACTCATAAATAATGCAAAAGTAAGAGAAGCACACACATGTGTGCGTGTGCACACACACACACTCTCAGACACACAGGCCAGTGAGGCCTATGGGCTTTGTGTTTGTGTTCGTCATTCACCAGGGAGAGAGGAGAGGGCTTGTTTACGCCTACTAAGGTCCAAGGAAAGGTGACTGCCGGGGGATCCTTGTGTTCCCTGCCAGGCGGGGGAAGCCCAGGCAGGCTTTAGTCAAGATGGGACAGCAGGCTTCCCCTGGGGGAAGGGAGGCTGTGCAGGCTGGGATGAGGTCTCTGGCTTCTCGGGCCTTTCCTCCCAGGAGAGGGGACCGTGTAGCTGTCACAGAGCAAATGCTGATATGCGCCAGGAAACTCCCTGGCCTGGGGTTCAGGGGTCACAAAGCAAAGCGAGCCCCTAGCTCCAAGGGAACAGGCCAGGCCACAGAGGTGAGTGGCCTGGAGCTCTCAGGGTTGTCCCTTCTCTCCCTCTGCTGTCCCCTGCTCCTGCATCTTGTCATTGAAGGAGCTGTGGCTTGGGACTTTGGCTCGGCTGAATACCTCTCCCCAAGTGGAAAGACCGAGGCCAGGACGCAGGGGTCACACAGTTAGGAAGGGCAGAGCTAGGAGGAAATCCCTGACCCAGTGACACTTCTCTCAGCCCCTCTGCCTTGGTGGGTCAGTGGCCAGTGCGGGCCTTGGAGCAGCACAGAGGAAATGGCCTCCGTCATGTGGGACTTGCTCCTCCTGGCTCTTGACCTTGAAGGACTATGACGCCTAGGAGCCTTTGGAAAGGTCACATGGATCCCCTGTCTTTCTGCACTCAAGGCCTGGTTTTCCTCAGTGTCTCCTGAATCCCAAGGAGTCATCCAAGGCTAGAGTCCACCTTGAGACCTATGACATGCCAAATACCCGAGAGGCCCAACCTTTTTTAATCCCATGAGGCCATCGCTAGGGCGGATGGGAAACCGTGGCTGACAGGGCCCTCTGTTGCCCAGGGCGCACAGCCAGAGGGATGTGCACATGCTGGCCGCCATGTGCCACCTCTGTCCCTGCTGCCAGTGGGGAACTGGCTTGGATCCTCCAGGACCTCTGCTGTCACCCTGGGCAAAGTCCAGAGGGTTCCATTTTGGCAGAAGTCCCCAGTTTGGTAGCTTCCTTTGGGGACCTGGTGGCTGCATTCCTAATGTGCTCAGGGGCCCTTCCCAAGCCCCTCCTCCAGCCTCCAAACCCACTGAAGTATTCACTGGCCTCCGGCTGAGGGCACTTATTGCTGGAAAAGAAAGTGGGTGGTGGGCACTGGTGCTGGGCCCAGGGACTGCCTGAGGGGCCCAAATTCTAGAGGTGAAGTGAGGGCCTAACCAGGAGGTGGGAGGTGCCTGATCCAACTTACGTCCTTATCAGCCCTGGTTGGCAGGCCCACTAGCCGTCAAATCCAAGCAGGCCAGGTTGTTTATTGGCTTTGCCCTCCTATTTGACAAAAAAGAGATCAAAGGTGAAATCAAGCCCTCTGCTTAGCCCTCCTCCTCCTCCTCCTCCTCCTCCTCCCTCCTTCTTCCCTTCCTTTTGGAAGCCTGAGCACCAGAATGCTTCAGTTTGAGGGGCAGTGTTTCTTGCCTGGCACCAGAACGCTGACCTCTGCTGTTTCCTGAGTCTGCTGCGTCCAGCAGCGTACTGGGCTGTCGCTTTCAGGGGCCACAAATACCGATGAACACGGCGGCTAAAGGGGACACATGGAGGCTTGAGGGCAGCCAGGTGGGAGGCGGTAGGGAGTGGTGGGGACTAGGGTGAACTGGAGAGCCCCAGAATCTTCCCAGTGTTCCACAAAAGTGAGGGCCCACTGTGGGCAGGCTCTGGGGACAAGCCAGATGTCCAGATGTTTTCTGTGAAATCTCGGGTGATACGTAGACGTGCTAGGAGAGGGGAGTCTGCTTCTATTTTCTGCTGATGGTGTGCTATAGGGCATTTTGGATTAAACATCCTGTCCCCCACGGGCTGCGGTGCTACCTTTGCCCTAATTTTTCCTACAGGTCTTCTATTTCATACTTTTCTCTGTGAACTTGAAGATGATTTTTTCCAGTGAAAAAACTTCTATGAGTCATTACTTGACATTGAATTGGGTTTATCTTTGTTGGCAGAATTGACATTTTAAGGAGGAGAAATCCATCCTGGGAGGCGGAGACAAGAAGATTTCAGGTTTTAGCACAACCTTGACAACATAGAAATTTAGTAAGATCCTATATCAAAAGAATTTTTTAAATAATTTCTAAAAGTCTGGGCCTATAGCTCAATGTGAAGGGCCTAGGTTCCATCCGCGGTACAACAGCTAAATAAATAAGTAAATGAAATTAAAATAAAAGAGATGTGAAACTTTCCTATCCATTTGTCCTCATTTTATTTTATGGATTTGGGGACAATTTTATCATTGTTGGTGCTGATTTGTTTCCTTCAGAAATCTCTTGAGTTTTTAAGATGATGACAAAATTTCAAACTCTTGGTCCTGAGTGAGCTGAGTTCCCATGTGCCCCCTTGGGCTGTGTTGTCCCAGGGCCCCCTGGGGCCCCCTGAGGCTCGGGGCAGCGGCACACACTGTTACTCAGAGATAACCTGTCCCAGGCAGGGAGATCTCCGGCCAGAGACTTTGGGCCAGGCCTACCCGGGTGCCGGCTGCTCTCGGCCTGACCCCGACCACTTCCTCCACACTCCCCAGATGGGCCCAGAGCATGCCTTCCTGGAAGGATCTGCCAGCTCATCTCTGAGGCGCTCTCAGCAAGGCCAAAAAAAGAAAAAGAAAAAAAAAAAAAAACAAAAAACAAAACCTGGGCAGATTGCTTTTTAAGAAGCAAAGCAAAATTTTAAAATAAGGGGCTGAGGAGCCCCAAGGACCTGCGGACTACGCAGCACTTCCTCTGTCCGGGCTCCTGCGCTCTGGGCCGCAGCCACAAATCCAAGCACAGATGAAAAAGTAGGGGGTACTCAGGTGATGATGGCTCAAAAGTCAGGGTGACAGGGCTGAGAGAGGCCTGGGAGGGACCCTTCAGGGTAGGGGATATTTGCAGGGACTAGAATAATGAGAATGCCACAGCTGGGGGACCCTATTGTCTCTGTGACCCTGATAGCAGGAAAACCACTGCGATCTTGGGGCACACAGCCTGCGGGGCCTTTGTGCCTAATTCTACCTTACATGTTTGGTGTTTTATTTAATTTGTACTCTATATTTGCATTTCCTAAGAAACATAGCCAGGGCGCTTTTGTCAACTGCCCCCGAGACAGGTTTCCCCATCTGTCTACCGCATGTGATTGGAGTAGCCACCCCGAGAACGTGACAGGCGGGTGTGAAGACATTACCAGAAAATGACCCATGGAATTCATGGGTGATCCTAAGATGGGGCCATGATCAGGATATTTAATAATCATTTTTCTTGTATTTTTAAATTAGCCTCAGAGAGGAGAGGTTAGCACCTCCGCAGGTGCAGGTGAAAGCTGAAGGCCTAGAGGGTCAGACCCCAAGGGCTGAGCAGCGAGCTGGTCAGTGGTGACAGGGCAGCATCCCTTTGGAACCCCCACCAGGATCATGAGACCTTGGGCAGAAAGGGCCCCGTCCCAAGGAGAGACCACAGGCTTCTCTTCCGGTGTTTTTTTTTTTTTTTTTTCCTTCTCTATACTGCTGTTTGTTTTTGTGAGTGTCGCACTTATCTGATGTCACAGGTTTTGGGAACCCAAACCACAGACATAAATATGCTGTGTTCTTTGGAGCCTCCTGGTGAGATAAGGGCGGCACTCTGGGGATGTGGCGTGCATGGGCCCAGGTCTTGTTTTTGAAGAACTAAGAGCGTCAGACTTGTGCTTGGTTCCACAGTCGTCAGCATGTGGGTGTGGCCTGGGGCACTGTGGCCTGGACGACGATGCTGGGGCCACAGAGAGGGTCGCACCCTCTGTGGTGCATCCCCAAAGTGTGGTGGGGAGAGCCTACCTGCAACAGCAGCCCCACCAATCAGCAAGCCCTGCAGTGTTCGGTGGACGGCAGCCCCAGGCCAGGGCACGTCAGCTACCTGTGTCTCCTGCCTGGTTCTGGTTAACCTGAAAATCCTGTTTGGTTTTCCTGCGCTTCTTGAGGATGTCACTCAGCCTGGCGAATTCTTTCTGTGACCTAAGCAATACTCAGCTTCCTGCTTCCACCCTGGCCTCTACACAAACTGTTATCCACACACGGTCGTAGGGATGCTGTGGAAATCTGTCGCGGTCTGTCCCTCCACCCCCCACACCCCATGGGTCCCACTTCACTGGGCGGGGAAGCCACGCCCCTCCTGGCCCCTGCATCTCCACACCCACAAGGCTTATCCTGCCTCAGGACCTCTGCACTTGCGGCTCTCCCACTTCATCGCACTGCCTGCCTATGGAGAGGCTGACCTTGCTTCCCACTTTGCCAACAGTTAACCCTTCACCACATTTTACTTTTCTTCATAGCTCCTTGTCACTCCCTGACGTGGTGGAAATTTCTTGCTCATAGATCTCAGTGTCCATGGGCTCAGTGTTTCTGTGGTACGTGGCACTTGGAATGAACGCAGCAAATTCTTCCTGTTCGTGATAAATGAAAGTATGCTGGAGCCAGCTACTCAGGCCAGGAGCCTGGCCCAGGTTGGGAGGGCCGTGAGACTCTTGAAGGGTCCTAGGCTGGGCTTATAGCATCTGTGTAGTTCTGGAAATCAGCATGTGGGGCAGCAAGGCCCGGAGTGCCACATGGCACCACAGCCACTGGATAGAGGACCTCCCTTAGAGGAACAAACCAAACAATATCCATACAGGGGTTGACATATGCTTGGCACCTAGAACTGCCCAGCCCTGATCATTGTCAGTAGCGATACAAAGGAACAGTGACAGCCAGAGCATGGGCACTGGGGCATAGGAGGAGGGCTTCTAGATCGGGGCTGAGGATGTGGGGGTCAGAGTGGAAAAGGTTTGGGGCTCGTGAGGTGGTTGAGCTGGAGGAAGGAAAGAGCTGCAAATCCAGTGGTCACTGAGGCCATGGGGGTTGGACCCTCAAGATCCAAGAGACCCCACACTAGAAAGAAAAGCTGGATGGGCACTTGAGGGTCCTTAGCTAGAGGGAGTAAGGAGGAGAATCCAGGATGCCAGTGGAGGATCAGAGGCCGCGGGGAGGGGCACCCAGCTACCCAGGAGCCTCTAGCCATGTCCTTGTGCTGTGTACCCCTCCCAGTTGGGGCTGAGGGCCCTTCTACACTGTGAAGCACATTCATCTGTGTCTCTTGCTTTCACCAGCAGGATGAGATGAAGTGACAAGATCATTCAACTGGGACTAGGTTTCTAGAGCCCTGTGTGGTTCCATGTGCCTCTCAGGCCCTGCCACAACGATGGACAAGTGTGTCCGGCATGGCCCAGCTGGTCCGAGAAGAAGGATGAAGGGATGCGGGGCCATGGTGGATCCAGCCGGCTGTGGCCCCCAGATGAGCAGGGTGTAGGTCAGCAGGTCCCTGACCCTGAGAGCTACCCTTGGGGGCCCTTGCTAGACTACCAAGCCAAGGCCAGGATGGAAGTGAGATAGACAGCAGTGAGCTGACAGAAGGGGACAGTGACCAAACCCCAGTGCCAGAGGGGCATCACACCCTGTGCCACCCTGGTCAACTCTTCTCCCCAAAGCAGGCCCCTCTTCAGTTTGAGGGGACATCAGCACCTGGATCCAGGAAAGGGATCCCAGCCCAGGGCTGTCCTAGGGCAGAAGCCCAGGCAGGATAATGGCAGAGAGGACGCAGAAACAAACTTGCGTCTTCCATGACAGCCACAAGCACCTGCATTGGTGACACCCACCTGCCACCCCCTCCCTTTTTGGTTGCAGACCCTGTTCTATTTGGGGTCTACAGGGAAGCAGCTCCTCCGCTCCTTCATGGCCAGAGGTGGCCCTGGGGTCTGGGTAGGACCAGGACGGTGAGTGTACATCTGCCAAGGGGACTCCTGGGAAGCTTCTGATAGGAGATGGGTGGCAGGGGCACACTCGCCCTCACCTGCTCTTCCCGCCTGCTATAGAGAAGCAGCCTAAAAGGCCAGATGGCCATTGTGTGTCCCCAGGGCCAACCCTGAGGATGAAAGTTACCTATTTAGCATAGCCTGGCAAAAACCAAGAAAGAACCCACACTCCTGGAGGATCACAGAGTCGCCCTATCAGCCCTGCAAACCCTGTGAGTCCCTGGAATTCTAAGAGCAAGCGTTGTCAGCAGCCCGGCCATAGGCAGGCAGGGCCCATGTTCCTTGAAGCTCCAGGGGTCCACCCAAGCCACACACCATCTCCAAGCTGGCTTGGCAATGAGGTGTCCCGGCTGGGTTTGCAGCTTCCAGGCCTAAGATGTGCCCTGGGCACAGTGAAGTCTGATGCTGAGCAGATTTTCTAGGAACTGAGCCAGCCCAGGCCTGGACAGGAGGGGGCTGGTATGCATGGCTGCTGTTCCAGAAGATGGCAGAGAGAAGCAGGCAACTTCCTGTTTGTCCTCCTGCTGCAGCCAGCGGTCCTCGGCTAAGACATGGGATCCACGCCTACTTCTCTCCTCATGGAGTATCTCGAGTCACTGAGTCCCACCCAAGCCACATGACCGGGGCCTGATTTGAACCCAGTTCTGCTGGCTTCTGAGGTCAGCTTCTCTTATTTTTTCCTCTGTTCTGGGCCCCATCTCTTCACCAATAATGGAGAGATTATTCAAGAGCAGCATTTTCCCTAAAGTTCTTTTCAAAGTAGGCAAAGCCCTTTTTCAGGTGGATCTTCCCTTGGTGCCCAACCCATAAACCAAGATGAGAGCTCGGTGGTGAGGGTCAGTGGCCTGCAGCCTCCCTGCCACCCTGGGGAGCCTGGAGCCCCAGGTTCACACACACACACACACACACACACACACACACACACACACACACGGATTCTATAATCACAGCTTTGCATCTTGTTAACAGTGCCTTTTGGCAGTTGTTTCCGAAGAGTACACAGAGATGCTGGCTTTATCGGTGACCATACGGTATTGGAATAGCAGTTAACTGAGAAGGTGGCAAGGGCCCTGGGGCTTGGCTCCTGAGCTCTTTCCGTGGTGCTGCCGGGGGGTGTGGAGGGACAGTCCTTGGATCCTCCACCTTGCTGTCCATCCATCACTACTTCATCTCTCCCTTGCTTCTTGTTCTCTTTCTCTGTCTTTTTTGCTTATTCGCATTTTCAAAATTTTATTCCACAAACGTGTCCCATTTGTGTGATAATTAGAAGGTTGTGCTTACAGGCCCAGCACTCAAACTTGAGCTAAGGTAGATAAACAGCCCCATGCATAAGTGCGTAAGCAGAACTCAGAAAGCAAACTCACCCCAGCTCCGGGGCTGAGGCTGTTTGGCTGGGAGGCCGCATTTCTGAAGACTCAGGTGCCCAGGCCCAGCCTCTACCTGCTCCAACTTGTCCAGGAGCACAGGGTCCTGGGTCTCAGCCTGGCTGTGCTATGACCTGCTGGGCCACCCTGGGTAGCCGCCAATCCAGGTTGGACCAGGCCCTATGCTCTGAATGGTGCAAATGCTGCCTGGGGAGGTTGGTGTGATTATCCTTCCTTCCCAGAAAAGGCAAAGAAAGAAACCCCAGGAAGGAAGTACCTAGCTATTTCCTCTAAGTCAACAAAGGGACCATCATCCATTAGCGCAGAACCAGTCCCAAGCCCTCCCAGCCCCCCTTACAAGTATCATTTTGCTCACAGGCACCACGAGCTCCTCCACCACCATGTGTCCCCTGGCTCGCGCCAAGCCCTCACCCCCGACTGTGAAGCCCCTGTAACCTGGCCTCCCACCCTCTGTGCCCCAGGGCCTTTGCACTTGCTTGCCCTCTGCTGGGATTGCTCTCCCCAACAGGCTCAGGACTAGGTAGGTGCAGTGTTTAGGATGTAGGAGACCCTGTTCCCCAACACCAGGCTGCCCTTGGCTGGGCCTGAGAGCGGGTACCCACTTTGCAGCCTGGCTGCCTGCATGCCCAGCCCTGGTCCCACCTGGTGTTCTGGGTCTGGCTCTTTTCCTTGTTGAGCGAGCCCCTCCTCACAAGGAGACCTCACTGGCCACTTTAGCTGAGGCAGCACTGGCCACATTGCTGTTTTCTTCATTGCCTTGCTACAAAATCGTGTGGCGCCCAGGTCTACGTGGCAGATCACAGGCAGTGTGAGGGCTGGACTGCATCCACCTTGTTCTTGGGCCCGCCCCAGCGCCTGGCCAGATTCATGGGACAGCATATCTCCACAGGGTGAAGGAATGAATGAGCCAGTCAGTGACAGCATCCAGGTGGGAACTGACCCTGAAGGTCACCGTCCCAAGCAGAACTTGGAAAGGAAGGGTAACCCAGGTCCAGAGTGTCCGCCTCAGCTCCTGTCACAGCCTGTCCTGCCCCGAGCTCTGCACCCCAGGGATGGCTTCCTGAGGAAACTTCTACGCAGGGAGGTGCCTGGCCATACCGCCAGGGGTGCCAGGAGCCCCGGGCCTTCTGTGGGGCCAGCTGTGGCCTCCCTGCTCATTCTAGTTTTTATTTTTAGCATGGAGTTTTGAGCCCAGCACACTCTGCTCAGGAACAGGCCAGGAGGACGCAGGAGGTGGTTTGCAAATCCGGTGGGAAAGTAGGTCAGCCGGCAGCTGGCCAGGCTCCAGACGATAAGGCCTGGGTGGAAGTTTAATAACGTGAGCACTGTATCCATGACATAATTCATAACCAAGAGGAAACAGCAATTAGGGGGCAATTGTGCAACGCGGGACAAGCCTCCTTCGCAGCTCATAAAAGCTGGAGGAGGAAGAGGTGACACTCACTCCGGCCGCTGGAGACCGGGCGGTTGGCTGGCAGGCTTAGGGAATAAGTGAGGCTCTTGCTTGGGGGGTCGTGCCCCCTCTCTCAGCCCAGGACACTGGGGACCGCAGGAGGCCTGAAGCAGAGCAGGCAGCCCCGAGGGCCTGGCTGGGCACAGGCCCGGGCATTTTGCTGCAGCTGGAAGCCAGGACACAGCTGTAGTATTTTGGTACCGCCTTGTCAAAACGGAAGGTCGCTTTGCATATCAAGTGATCAGTACAGAAGACATCCCTGATCTTCCTTACATCTCACCTCTTCCTGCCCTCCAGATTGTAATTTCTCTCGTTTGTTCTTTCCACAAGTACCATTCACTTTTATAGTCAGTTCCAAAACAATAACTATTATGTCCCCCATGGCCCCCTTTCTCTTCCTTGAGCGAGCCAGGCACGCACTCACCCCGGGACCCTTGCGCTGGCCGTGCCCTCTGCCTGGGGTGCTCTTCCCTGGATATCCACAGGGCTCGCCGCACACTCCTTCAGGCCATCGCTCCAGCCTCAGCTTCCCCTTGACGTCCTGGCTGACTGACTGGGACACAGCAGGGCCACCTGATGCTGTCAGTCCCCCTCTCCTGCTTTATTTTTGTTTACAGCACAACCACCCGTTCTTCTCCCCCACACGCTCTCACTTTACACTGGTTTGGACCACTGTGTTCCAGTCACCTGCAGAGGAGCTTCAGGCCACCTGGCTGTGGGCTGCAGCCCTAGCACCGCGGCTGTGCCTGGTACACAGCCTGGGGGGGGGGGGGAGGTGACTAGTTCACACTGGTGAGAGAGAGCACAAGCGAGCAAATGAACGCATGTTTGCTAGTATTCTTCCCCCCAGTTGAAAGCTGACCACTTGCTGGTGTGGTTCGAGGGCTGCTTTAGAGGGCCTCACAGTTAAGGCCCTCGGATGCTGTCGGGAACAGAATTAGGGAGGCTGGGGCTGATGGGTCACCCCAGGTATTTGCAGCTGGCACCTGTTGGATCAGTCAGGACTCAGGGTGGACACCAGTGCCAGCCCCACCACCACTTTCCAGAGACTCCCTCGGCCTCAACAACCAGATTGGAGACCCCTCAGCCACTGCCACTCGGAGCCAAGCCTGCTCTCAACGGAGCACCTTGGAGGGCTGTTCCAGGAGCAGGCACACACCGGTGCGCAGGCGCAGACGCACGCGCTCACACACGCACAGGCCAGCCGTGCAGCCGCCCCTCCAGCAGACACCCGCTGCCCTCCCATAGGGACAGAGCCCTGATCTTGTTCACCCCCAGCCTCCCCGCTCTGCTCCGCTCGGTTCAGGATGCCCACGTCAGCCCCGATGGCGCTGCCTCGGGGCATGTCTGCCCAGCCGGCTGTCTCAGCGCCCGCCCACTTCCTCCGCATCTGTGGGCGGGTGGCCCTGCTGACATCAGCACTTTCAGGCCTGCCTGGCACCCAGAAGAGAGGAAGGAAGTAATCTGTCCCCACCACGGGGAGCCAACCGGAGGAGCCCGGACGTGCCTGGTGGCTCTGTGACCCCAGTCCTCTACAGCTGGCCCTGCTGGGGCTCCATGCCTGTCCCTTCTGTGGACAGCCTGACATGGGCCAAGAAGCCATTTAAGAGGAACTGAGCTCTAGGAATGAGCCCCCAGGTGGCCAGGACCCTCCCTGCCCTCCCTGAGGATGACAGCTCAGCGCTGAGTTTCCACGGAACCCAAGTCTAGGCCCAGCTTGCCTCTGAATGGCCCATAGATTCGTTTAAGCAGCACCACAGCCCTAGCAGGCTTGTCATCCTCTTTGTTTTACAAGTGGGGAAGCTGAGACACAGCAAGGTCGGGGCTGGGCCAAGGAGGGTCTTGCTGGCCACGGAATGTGGGACCATAACATTTTTCCTTTCTTTCTTAGAGTGGTATAAGGCACCAGTCTCATAGATTGGGTTTGACGTATTCTTCAGATGCTACCCAGAATCAAGCACTGAAGGAAGTGTTTCTAAGATCATGGTCCTCCATGGCCTCACCAGCGCTCCCCCACCTAGGGCAGCACTGCTGGGTCTTGTGCTGTCACCAAAGGCCAGGTTTGGTTCTGGGGCTGAGCTTTTGTGTTTCCCGCAAGGCCTGCATCCTGCCGAGGTAACCAGGACTCCAATCGCTGAGGGGTGGTGAGACACAGGAGCAGGCCCTGGAGCTCCGAGCAGCGTGTGCACCTTATCCGGTCCTGCTGCGGTCCCCAGCCATTCCACTCTGCAGGCACAAGTCACACTCTACTGTCCCTACCTTGGGGCTAGAGGAAGCACAGACTTGGGCAAGATGGGCCAGAAACGCTGAGACACACAGCACCAGGTGGGATAGGACCTTGAACAAAGGAGAAGGAAGGACCTGGAGGCCTGGCCGATGGCCCTGACCTTAGGAAACCAAGGGGACAACAGCAGCTTGTATGCTCTCGTGTCCTGGGGAAACTGAAGCACAGGGGGCTGAGTCTGTTCTCCAGAGTCCCACAGCTACTAAGGGAGTCCAGCACGGCAGCACTCCTGGCACTGGGTGGTTCTCTTCCCTTGGAGCAGCCTCAGCTGGCCTGCGGGCACTGCAGCTTTTTGTGGTTCTCAGCCAGCCAGCACAGGAGTCACTGACTTGGTGCAGGCACCAGGGCGAGAGGCCCAGGACGGGGCTCTGGACTCAGCCTCTGGAGCTCAGATGTGCTGTTTTCATGCTGTGTGACTCTTGTCCCCATCTTGGAACCTGGAGCACCATTTCCTCACCTGGGAAATCAGAGGGAATGGCTGACAGCAACAGAAGGAGGCTGGTGGAATTGGACGGCAGTTACCAGCACTGCTTTTTATCTGCACTTTGCCACCAGCCTGGAGCTCCCAGTGAGGCTCTGACCAGCCTTGCAGCCCTGTGCGAAGCAGCTGCTACCACTGCAGAAGGTCCTCTGGGCACGCATGGCCTGCTGGACCATCCAGCCACTTGGCCTTGTACCTAGGGACAGCTTGGGCCCCGGAGAGCACAGGGGCACCTGTCCGGCAGTGGGTCCTGCCCTCCTTCAGGCTCTTCCCCTTGCAAAGCACGCCTCTATCTCTGTAGGCTCGGGCAGAAGCCTCAGCATCCTTGCTGACACTCTCTGCCTCCAGTCCCGAGTCCCCGCATCCCTTCCATCCCTTCCATCACTCTTGCAGCCTCAACTTGCTGGTCACCACCACATTTGCCAGGATGGCCACTGTGGCCTTGCACTGTCGTCCCCCTTCTGTCATCATCTTGTTACTCTAAGGCAGTCAGCTCGCATCCCCCTTCTGCTCAACACCCTCCAGAGCCCCCCCGATGTTGACCACCGACAAGTCCACGCTGGGTATACTGTGGCCTCAGGAACTTTGTACTTGCTGCTCCTTTTGCCAGAGATGATCCCATCTCTTAGTTCTCCAGAGGCTCTTTGCCTGCTTGAGGCCATGTCCAGTGGCCCCCTTTGAATAACAAGCCCCTCCTCTTCAGCACCCTGCCCCCACCTTCTCAACATGTCACCACGAACACATTGACACCCAGGGCTTTTAGTGTGTGAATACCACTCTCATCACTAGTTTTGAGCTGCTGCTCCTCATGCCCTACTGCAGGGCTGTGCAGGTGTCCCCAGAGCTGTCCTCAGTGCCCTGGTTGGTCAGAGTGGCAGGGGAGTTTGTGCTTGTCCAATGTCAGGATTCTGCAAGGGCCAGGTGACTCCCCAGGTCACCAGGCTAGGACATGGAGCTCAGGGCTTTGAATCCAGGACTGCATCCTTCACCGCATGAGCTGGTTCCAGGCAGTGGCCCTCAAGGGCCACTACTGTCATGGGGTTCGGGGCCAAGCTCTGGTCTGTCCCCCCTCCTCACGGAAGAGCTCTGGAGGCAAAACAAAGAGAAGTGGGCTGTGGCCTCTGCATTTGATGACTCATCACTCCATGATTCCACCTCTTCCCCAGGGGCCTTTGGCCAGAGATAAAGGGAGCTGTTGTGGTTCTGGGAAGCCAAGGACACACAGGTGGGAGAGGCCACCAGGCCCCTCCCTGTCCCCACATGTGCATGTCTAGCTGCTGGGCTCTGAAGGGTAGCTGGACAGGTGGGGCCAGTGGCCTGGGCCCGAACCTGCCTTCTGGTCAGACACCTGAACCTCAGATCCTTCTCTGTAAAATGGATCCTCCACTAAGAGGCCGACACTCCTGCCTCCCTACAGCTGGGCAGGGAGCCTGTCCAATTTCCTTCAGTGAATCAGCAAACAGGACGGGGAAAGGAACATTGAGGGGCCCCTGAATGGGGTTGTGTCAGATCTGATTTCTGTTTTAGTTTTTAGAAAAGTGGCCAGGTGTGGTTGTGCACATCTGTAATCCCAGCACTCTGGGAGGCTGAGGCAGGAGGATCGCAAGTTATAAGCCCAGCCTGGACAATTTACTGACCTAACATGACTCTATCTCAAAATAGAAACTAGCAAGGGCGGGGGATGTAGCTCACTGTGAAAGCCCAAGTACTAGAGAGAAACAAGGAATGTCAGCTCTATCATGATATTTGCACGCGCTCATTAGTGTGCACGTGTGTGTGCACTGTGCCTCAGGAACAGCACGGGGCTGCAAGGAAAGTGTGGCAGAGCCTCCAGCAGTCTGCCAAGGAGAGTCCCACTGCACTGCAGGACCCAGGGCCCGTTCAAGAGTGCCCGTCACCAGGGACCCGACGGGCTTCCTGGTGCCACGCTCTGCCATGTGATTTTCAAACTCGTGGCCCCAGAGGGCTTCATCTCGGCCTGGTGTTTGCCCCCAGCCGGCCAGCAGGGCAAGGAAGGCACAGTGTGTGCCAGCCGAGTCCCTGCCCCTTTGGCTCAGGCTCCCGCGGCTTTCTCAGAGCCAGGAGGCAGCCCCACTCAGGCCTTGGGGCTGTGCTGGAGGCCGGAGGCGGCTGCTCTGTTAGGGAATGTCACACAGTGAGGTCCAGTGTGGAGGAGCAGGACAGCGTGGGCAGGGGTGGCGCTCAAGTGCTGGTGTCATCAGCCCTGGGTTTGTCCTAAGTCACAAGAACAGACACATCCTGCGCCTGGCCCTCGTGCGGCAGACTGCTTGGCCCCACCCAGCAACACATGCGAGCGCTGGGCCTTGTCCAGACGGGATCCACTGGGCGGTGTCTCAGGCGCATGCGCACCAGGGCTATGTACCTAGTCCCGCGTCCCATGTGTATCTGTCTACAAAGCTGGAACTGCCAGGTAGATGTCACATGCATTTCGAAAGTTGGGAAATGTCCCCAACCCCCCTCCCTCAGGGCTTGGGCCCTGCCCCCAGCCCATACTGCCAGCAAACCAATTCTTCCCCCATTGTGACAGCGCTAGAGCCAACATTTCTCCTACTATGTTAAAGTTTTATATTTTCAGACCTGTTACTTGCCATTGTTTTCTGCTGAGTTATATTTTTCTTTCTTTCTTTTTTTTCTTTTCTTTTCTTTTCTTTTTTTTTTTTTTTTTTTTTTTTTTTTTTTTTTTTTTTTTTTTTGAGACAGGGTCTTGCTATGTAGTTCAGACTGGCCTTGAACTCACAGCAATCCTGCCTCAGCCTCCTGAGTCCTGGGATTATAGGTGTGTGCCACCATGCCTGGCTCATTAGCCTCTTTCTATTTGAGGCACAAATAAATTTTATTTTATTTTTAAAAAAGTATTTATTATTGCATGTGTTTTTAAAATTTTTGCTTATTGTTATTTTTTAAAGAATACAAAATAGTGACAGAAAAAACATTAGAAATGATACAAAATTTCACTTAAAAATAATAGGAATTCAACAATGGTTGCTGTGTTACATATGCATGTGTTCTTTAAAATTCATTTGAATGAGAAAAAAGATAAAATAGCAATGAAATAGTTTCAAAACAGGTTAGTAGGCTATTTACAATATTAATACATTGCATATTGTCTTCACACAAATAAATTTTAAATTGACATTCATTGGGGTATAATTTCTACACAATTTGTGCCTGGGACCTTTGGGGGTCAGAGAATTCTTCACTGTGGAACCTAGCTGGGTCTCTGGCCTCTACTCACTGGCTGGCAGGAGCAACCCCCTCCTCAGTCACAAGCAGTGAGCCCCCCTGGATGCAGCCCAAAGGCTCCTGCCTGGGAGGTGTGAGGCCGGGAGGCTCCGGCTCACAGGAACGCCTCTGTCTTCTGAGAAGACCTAACTAGAGCTTCCATCTGATCTCACTTAATCCTCTGAGCACTCTTCTGAGGTGACTTACCATTTTGCAAGTGAAGATGCGAGCTTGGGCTTGGGCTTGGGCCCGTTAGACGCCTTGCGTAGTGGCTGCTGTGATTTGGGAGAGAAACCAGGCTAAAGCCGCAATCGCTTTAAGAGCCTTCCCCTTAACACGTTCTAGTAGGAAACCATAACTCTGTTCTTTTTTCCCTGGAAAACTGTTATTATGGTTGGTGGGAAACTTAGAGTGGGCCGTGTTTCTTTGCACACAGTTAATGGCTTTGATTATATGTTTCTGGCTTCTTTATTCTGAGAAAGCAGGCCATTGGCTGTGTAGTGTAATCAAGTCATTTCTTATGTAAACAACCGTCTGGCACAGAGTCATCGCAGGTCCCTTCCAGGGAAGGGGAAAATGAAACTGCTCCAGTGCAGAGAGCAGTCGGCTCTGCAGCAGGAAGAAGCCAGGGGTTAACAACTTGAGCTGGGCAAAGGAGGCGGAAACCCGGAGTGATTGTTAAATGGGTTTGTTTCAAAAGCTGTTTCCTGGTGTAATTCATGAACTGCTCATCAAACTATCAGGCAAATCCTTCGAAAGCACAAGGGGAAAGAAGGAAGGAAAGGAGGAAGGGAGGGAGGGAGAGAGGGAGGAAGAGAAACTTCTGTAATCATTTGTGGGACTCTTAGAGTTGACATCCTTAATATACAAAGAACTCTTACAAAACAATAGGAAAAGGTAAAATCACCTGTTCACAGAGGATGGTCTGAAGAAGGCCAGCAAACCCATGGGACAAGTTCCACTCGGCCAGTCAGGAAGGAAATGCAAATGACAGCTGTGGTGACATCATTTCCCACCTATCAGGTTGGCCCTGGGGAGGGGGCAGCAGGTTCAAGATGCAGGTGACCTCTGCTGTGTCCCAGCTGGAGGCCGCCTTCAGCCCTCAGGGTTGGCACGGCAGAGGGCACCGTTATGTCCAACAGCTGGGAGTTTTTAAGCAAGCTGGAAATGTAACTTTGGGGCCATTATTCCAGCATCTCATGGGCGAGATAGTCTCTCTTCGCATGGGGACCCATTGCAACATTGTCCATCGAAGAAAGAAGTTGGGGGAAATATCCAAAATGCCAGCTAGGAAGATTTGTTCATTAAACCCATATAATGAAATCTAATGCTCAAATGCATTCATTAAATACGACACACAAAACACTGTATTAAACTGCATTTAAAAATAGCAAGGTAGAGACACGTCTACATACGGAAGCAGTGAGCCACCTAGCGCAGTGGCATGCGCATGCGCGTCCAGAGGCCTTGCCTACCAACAGCACCGCCGGGCGTCTATTTCTAGGTGGGAGGAGCTTGGGTCCTTGACATTTCTGCTTATCCGGGTTTCTCATCCCTGGCACCACTGCCATGCGGGGTGAGATGGTTTTCTGTTGTGGGGATTGTTCAGCAGCAGATACCGGGCGCAGCCCGCCCCCGCTCACAGCAACCAAAACTGTCTGCTGTCCTCACCACAGGTCTCTTGGGAAGAAAGCCACCCTCATTTGAGAACCACTGTTTTACATGCTTCCTTGCATTACTCAAATAGTTTTCCAACAAGCATGTATTGTCAAAATCAGAAAAAAAAAAAAAAAAACACAAAAAAAATTTGGTAAATACTTTGGGGCCCCCAGAATTCAAGCAGAGCAGAAATAGGTCATCTTCTTGCCATTGATAGAAGGTTCTGGAGCAGTAGGTGCGTATTCTAAGGGATTTTCCTCACGTGAACAGAACGAGGCTGGAATTTTTCTGCTTGTTTTAACACTGCAAAGAAAACCAGCAAGAGGAAAAAGTTCAATGCCAAGGAGCCCCAAGAGCTGGGTAAACAGAACAGAGGACAGGTGTGAGAGCGTGGACCGAGCCATGCCTAAAGCTCATCCTCCTGCTAGAATTCTGTCTATGAAGTCATTCCAAACTGAGTTACTACAAATTTGGGCCAAAGCTGACTGATCCGACTCTGGTTAATGACAGGAACCCCTCACAAGCTTTTGGGTTTGTGTCATTTCAGCAAATATGTGCTAGACACCCGCTGGGTCAGGCCAAGGGCCTGGTAAGGAGGAGTCCCAGCCTCTGAGGACTCACTGCCTGGTGGGCAGGGGTGGGGTGTGGACAAGGGAATGACCATTGTGCTGAGGATGAAGCCTGGCTTGGGGTGGGGCAGGCGCCATGTTGGAGGGACTTGGACAGAGGGGGCACCTGAAAGAGCACAGAGGGGTACACAAGGCCAGCTTTTCCTTCCAAGGGGAGAACCCAAGGTACCCATAGAGACCAGACCTGGTGACTGACACTGTGTCAGCCCGCTGCTATGATAGAGGGCAAAGGAGCATTGGGGCTTCAGCCTTTGGGAAACACTTCAGCCTCCCTGGATCCTCCGATGCCGTGGGCCATCCAGACAGGTCACGCAAGGCTTCATGGAGGAGGCAGTGCTTGGCTGAGAGTGAGGAGGAGCCGCTGATGCTGCTGGGTGGACAGAGGCTTCTGCAGACACTGCAGCCAGCGCAAAGGCCCTGTGGCAGGAAGGGGGCATGAGAGGGCGAAACACTGCCATATGCAGGCCTCTGCATTCACACTGTGCTCTCCCCAGTCGACAGGCAGGCTTGCCATTGCCTTTTACAGATGGGGAAATCGAGACACGGAGAAGCTGAGGGACCTGCCCGAAGACATAGAGGCCAGAAGCAGTGGAGGTGGAAATCCAGCCTGTGCTGTGTTACCTCCTAGGCTGGTTTTTTTTTTCTCCTGGGCTGTTGCTCCTGGGGGAGTCAGCAGCAGCTATGTGGAGGATGAGTGCTTCACTTCCGGGGGACACAGTAGCTCTCCAAGTGTGGCCCAAGGATCCCCGTGGGTTCCTGGGACTCTTTCAAGGATTTGCCCCAGGTGGTACCAGGAGGAAGCCGCAGTACAGGACAGGATGGTGGCTGGTGGAGACCATGATCCGATCCCCTTACCTTGTCCAGTGTGACACCAGCTGCCACCCCTGCCACAGCCCAGTGCCTTGCAGTGTTGGCTGGTGCAGACACGCACTGGACAGTGCCACCGTGGCCACTCTACTCAGTGCCCTTTTCTGCCTCACAGGGTTCAGCTACTGTAGAAATATTATTGTATGTAATTCAATATAATTCTGTCATATATAAGTGACATCTATTGTATAAGATCACTGTTGTAGTAACATGTAATAAATTCATGATTCAATGTTTTACGAATTGCTCAGTTTAGTGTGCAATACAATGCTCAGTGACACAGCCCACACATCAGAAGTTTCTTGGAGGCCTTCGGTACCAGGAATTGAACTCAGGATCTTGTGCTTGCTGGGCAGATGTAGTGCCACTGAGCTATCTCCCTGGCACCATAAGGTTTTATTTCTGTTTTGATACAGGGTTTCACTATGTAGTTTAGTTGGGCCTTGCACTCACTGCCTGGGCTGGCCTCGAACTCTCCGTGATCCTCCTGCATCAGCCTCCCAAGTGCTGGGATTACAGGCAGGAGCAGCTTCCCCTAGAATCTTGCAAAGCAGCCCAGGCCACACCTGGGAGCAGCTAGAACCCAGCACCCATGGGTGGTGATGGCCACCTAGAAGGAGCCAGCCTGCCTCAGACAGTACTTGGTAGCCAGGTACCAAAGTCCAGCATCCCCCATCCCCATTCTCATCCCAGTTATTCAGCCACACCCAAGGCCAGGCACCCAGGGCCTCCCCAGGAGCAACATGGGAGAGGATCAGGAGGGGACCCAACCATCGACGATGTCCCACCCAGGACACAGCATGCTGGGCCCTCCTGACCAGGCCTCTTGCTCTGGACACCAGCAAGGCAGGCCCACTGGCCCCAGGCTGCACAGCAGGAAAGGGCAGAGCTGGGATCCCAGACTGGCCCCTTCCAGCCCCTGACCTCCTGATCACCACACCCTTCTGCTGAGAAGTCGTCTGTCCCAAGCCCTGGGCAGCCTTAGCTCAAGTTGGGAGACTCAGACTTCAAGGCCGAGCCTGGGTGTCCAAGCCCAAGTCCAGGAGGTGCAGGCCCCAAGGCCCCTCAGGCGGGCAGAGGCTGTTGTCTCCTGGCCCCAGCCTTGCCAGACTTGGAGACGGTGAGTGGGTGGGCAGGGTCTCTTGGGCTGACCTACCACGCTCTTGCTGAAGCCCAGAACCAGGCCCAGAAGGGCCAAGAAATGGCCAGAGGTCACACAGGGTGTCAGGGGAGCACCAAGGCCACACCTGAGAGACCTCAAAGGAAGCAGAGGCCCTGGGTGGGCCCAGAGCTATGCCCCCAGAGGGCAATAGTGCTGCGTGGGCCACCTCGCCCTACATCCAGGCCCTTACCACCATCCATACCAGGCCCTCAATGTCTATCCAGCCCCTGGCACCTCTTCTTATCCTCCTGCTCCCAGCCCCCCTACAGTCTGTTCCACACCCAGCCAAAGGGACCCCGACAAAACCCATCACACAGTGTCCTACTACAGCCCTCCATGGCTCCCGGCTCAGGAAACACTGTGATATCCTCCCCAAGGCTTGGGCTTGGCTGGCCACCCCGCCTCCCTGCCCACCAGCCAGCACCTGTTCCCAGGACCTGGGCCATGGGATGACTTGTGGCTTCTGGCCAACCTTGGGCCTTTTTACCTACTCTCTTCTCTCCCAAGAGCCCTAGAACCTGTTCCCACTGTATTTTTTCCTTTTCTCTCCCACCACTTTTTTTTTAAAAAATTGAGGTGAAATTTGCATTGCATGAACTTAAGCATTTTGAAGCGCATACTTCAGTGGCATTTAGGACAGTCACCTCGCTGGACAAGCAGCATTCGGGCACTGTTTTTGTTGATTCTCCTTGCAACTTTCCAGGCATCTGAATGTCACCTTCTAGATGCCACCTCCCCTGGCAAGCCCACCCGGACCCTTCTGCTCCTATAATTTAGGTTGTCTTTTGGAGCAGCTGACACCCCTATGCTTTGCCCTGTGTTTGTGTCCCCCACCAGAATAGAACAGGGACAGGAGCCATGCAGATCCTTTGCAGGCTATCTGGCACCCATGGTGTGCAAACTTGGGGTGTGTTTGTTGAATGACTGTCCGACCATAGGGACAGAGGCAGAGAAGGGTGATATGTGGACCAGACTCCTACTCTGTGCCAGGCCCTGTGCTGGGTGCTGGGCACAGCAGTGAACAGGGAAGACACAGAACCTGTCCTTGTGGAGCTGAAGTCCCTGCAGATGGCACCATTGGTCTCCAACAACAGGGCATAAGGCATGATGGGAGCCCCAGAAGACCCCTGACCACCTCGAAGTCGGGATAGGCCCCCAAGGGGACATCAGCAGGAGCAGAGGACGGGGGTGGGGAGGTGGGGGATGGACAGCAGGGTGGGGCGAGGGCTGGTAGGGAGCTTTCCCTGGGGACACCTGGCATCTGGCTGCTGGTGAACACCTGCTGCCCATGCAGAGGCTGAGAAACCACAGGGGCAGGGCCTGCAGGTAGGGATGGGAGGAGCAGGAAGAGGAACTGAGCAGCCTAGGGCTCTGGCCTGGGAGGGACAGTCCAGCGGAAGAGAGGACTTAGGCAGGGAGGGCCTGGCCAGGACGTAGGATTGCTGGCCAGGGAGCCTTCACTGTGGGGGGCTGGGGTGGGCAGAGCGGAGGCAGGCTGAACTCTAACTCAGCAGGCAAGTGGCCGGCAGGGCCTCCTGGAGGAAGTGGCAGCTGAGCTGAGGAAGAGGCTGCCAGGTGATTCAGGTCGAAATCCAGGCCCGGGGCACAGCAGGTGCAAAGGTCCTGAGATGGAAACGGACAGAGCAGGTCATGGGAACCCATGAGCAGTCAGCAGGGCAAAGCCGGGAGAGTACAGAACGCACCATGCAGGGCCTCGGGCACCACCAGCACGGGGGCCATGGCAAGGCAGTGGGGAGAGCTGTAGGTTTCACCAGGGGGGAGGGCACTGCCTCAGGTCCTAATGGGTCTCTGACCACAGGTGGCATGTGGGTCATGGGTGGGGGCAGAAGCAGGGAACCTGAGTGATGGGGGCTGTGGCGAGGCATTTCAGAGGTGCGGCCGCTGCCTGGCTGGCTGGCTGGAGCGCTAGGAACACAGCATTAGGCCTGGCTGCAGGTCGCTGTGGCTTCTTCCCTACTCCTGCTCCCCGGCCAAGGCCCTGACGTCTGCGCCTCCCAACCCTCCTGGCCCAGCTCTGGGAAGAGGCAGCAGGACAGGCCCTGTTGGATTTCCAGAGCCGTGAGCCGGGATGCTGTCCCCAAGGAAGAGCTGTGCGCACACAGGCTTCTCTCTCCATGCACGTGATGAGGCCAGGGGCCCTGTGGGACCCCAGGCGGTGCTTGGCTGGGGTGTCAGTCCTGCCTCAGGCTCCTGGTGGGGCTCAGCAGTCCACCTCCAAGGCTGGGGCCGTTTTCCATGGAAACACCTGGCACAGTTAGCGCTCAGCTCAGCCAGCTCAGGGGTGAGCACGACTGGGCTCTCTCCTCGCAGGCCTGGATAATCACCGAGGCTGCTCCCTCCCTGCCCAGCCTGATGTCTCAGAGCCAGCTGCAGGCCTGGTTCCCCACTCCAGCCAACTGAGGCAGACACAGGTTTCGGGGTGTTAGAGCAGAAAGGAGGAATTGGGGGCCGCTGGAGCAAAGCACACCCAACCCCCAGTGGGGCAGCCACTCTGCCCTCCCACAGGCAGGAGGATGACTGTGCTTAGCTACCCCTGGGGACAGCATCCTGGCCCGCAGCCCAGCCACAGTGCCTGGAGAAGGCCACTCTGTGTGGCAGACCTTCAGCCCAGCCCTGGCCCCTTCCCTCTGCAGTTGAGGACACAGAGGCTGGGACAAGTACAGAACCTTTGAGAGCAGTCACCAGCCCTGCCACCTCCAGCAGAAAGGGCCCAGGTGGCTGCCTATCAACAGTATCTGTTGCAGAATAAGGTAAAAATTGCAATTTGTAATTAAACAAGGGAGCTAGGATAGCAGCAACTGGTCAGCACAGGAAGGAGGCTGCCCCTTGGGGGGGTCGGCCTGGGAGGTAAGAAGCCCCAGGGGTCGCAGCCACACAGCCAGCTCCCCTTCACCAGTGTGCAGCCCTGCATTCATCCCTTCCTCCATGTGCGTCGTTTCCTGGATAAAGGCCCGAGCAGAGTCCATTAGCTCTGCCTCTGCTCTTCTCTGCTCCCTGCCTGGAAGGTGCTTCCTGCCCCTAGATGTCCCAGACAGCCCCTCACCTCCTCTGGTCGCTGCTCGGGTGTCTCCTCCTCCCTGTCACAACTCTAAATTCACTGCTTCACTTGTCCTTGGCCTGTCCGCTGCCTGTTGCAGCCCTGGAAGTTCAGCTACGGGAAGAAAGGGGGTTGTGCCACCCAGGACTGTGTCCCTAGAGCCCCCTGAGGGTCCTGCACACAGTAGGCCCTCAACAAGTACGTGTTCAAGAAACGGTCTCTCTGGTGACATAGCTCAGTGGGATAGCACCAGCCCGGCAAGTGCAAGACCCTAAGTTCAATTTCTGACATTAAACAAGAGAAGGAAACAAATAGCCTCCTGTTGCTTCATCTCTTTTTATCTGTCTCTCTTTGTTCTACAGTGGTAAGGCCATTGTACAGAGGAGTAAAACTGGGGCAGGTGAAAGGGACACATCTTGCCAGGGACAGCCTTGGCCTTAGGCACTTACTACCTGAACAGCCAGGAGTAAGCTCCTAGCCTGTAGAGCTGTGCTCTACAGAAGGCAGCCTGGGTTCAAATTTCTGCCACGCTAGCACTCAGGAGACTGAGGCAGGAGGATTGCTACAAGTTCGAGACCAGCCTGGGCTAGAGAGTGAGCTCAAGGCCAGACTGAACTGCATAGCAAGACCTTGTCTCAAAAAGACAAAAATAAAAATAAATCCCAGCTCCGTCTCTCTCTCTCTGGGGGAGCCTGGGCTTTGTGGTCACAGTTTCCAGCTTCCACATTCAGTGCTGTGAAAATAGACCATTGTGCTCTTCTCCAGAGCCAAACAAGTCAGTCCCCTCCACCTGCAGACTTCTAGATATAATTCAGATATAATTATTTCTAGATATAAATTCAGTAGCATCACAGGATACAAAGTTAACACTCAAAAATCAATAGCCTTTCTGTACACAAACAATGAATGCCCCAAGAGAGAAATTAGGGAAACAACACAGGTCACAATGGCATCCAAAGAATGAAATACTTAGAAATCAATCTAACAAAGAAAGTAAAAGATCTATACAGTGAAAATTATAGTACTCTTAAAAAAAAAAAAGATATCAAAGAAGATTTCAGAAAATAGAATAATATTCCTTGTTCATGGATAGGAAGAACCAACATAGTGAAAATGGCCATCCTCCTAAAACTGCCATACAAATTCAATGCAATCCTAATCAAAGTACCATTAGTATACCTTTCAGATCTAGTGAAAGCATTCTTAAAATTCATCTGGAACCAGAAGAGACCTAGAACAGCAAAGGCAATCCTGGGCAACAAAGGCAAGGCAGGAAGCATTACAATCCCTGGTTTGAAATTATACTACAAAGCTACTGTGATAAAATCAGCATGGTACTGGCAGAAAAACAGACCTGAGGATCAATGGGACAGATTAGAAGATGCAGACACAACTACAAACACACTCAGCCACCTTATCTTTGACAAAGGGACCAAACATGTTCACTGGAAGAAAGAGCCTCTTTAGTAAATGGTGCTGGAAAGACTGGTTTTCCACATGCTGAAGACTAAAACTAGACCCATATCTATCACCATGCACTAAACTAAAGTCAAACAGGATCAAAGATCTAAGTAAACAGAAACATTAAAATCTTCTGGAAGATTTCATTTTCCAGTAGATTTTCCATTAAATCTACTGGATGAGAAAGTAGGTAGAAATCTTGAATACATAGGGCCAAGAAAAAAACCAAACTGTGCAGGAAATACTTTAAAGAACAACTGGGGTCTCATCTTATTGAAAAACTTTTGCACATCAAAAGAAATCACCAATAATGTAAAAAAAAGCCATGAATTTGGAAAGAAATTTAGCTGACTGTCCTTCAGACAAAGGACTTCTATATAGAACATAGAATTTTAAAAAATTTTTAAAAATCAGATTTCCAAATTTCAAAGACCCAATCCAAAAATGGGCATCTGAGATGAACACACACTTCTCAGGTGAAGAAATACAAATGGCAAATAAATATATGAAAAAATGTTCAGCATCATTGGTCAACTGAGAAATGTAAATTCAAGCAACACTGAGATTCCATCTCACCCCAGAAAGAAGGTTGTCATCCAGAAGTCAGCCAATAACAAATGCTAGCAAGGCTGTGGGGCGAAAGAAACATTTTTCCACTGTTGATGGGAGTGCAGACGGGTTACAACCACTGTGGAAATCAGTGTGGAGACTCCTCAATGAACTAGGAGAGGAGGTCCTATTCAAAAATCAGACCTGTGGGGGACTGGGGATATAGCTCAGTGGCATAAGCGCCTGCCTGGCAAGTGCAAGGTCCTGAGTCTGATTCCTGGTACTACCAAAAAAAAAAAAAAAAAAAAAAAAAAAAAAAATCAGACCTGCATGTGTAAACATCATATTGTCTCCTTGGTATAAGAAACTGAAGCAGTAAATAAAATCCAAAAAAGTACAATAGATATTGTGAAAGGGAAAGAAACTGCTCAAATGGAAAGAACTGGGCTGAGTGAAAGCAGAAAAGAAAGAAGAAAAAATATATATACATACAAGATAGCTATGATAATTATACTACTGATTTCTATTGGTTTATTGAAAGGAACAGTTAATGCTTATTTATTTATTTATTTTTTACCTTTTTTTGGTAGGACAGTTTCTTTTTTTTTTTTCTCCCATAATTTTATTGAGAAACAAATAGCAATGAGACAGTTTCAAATCAAATTGGTAGGACAGTTTCAATAATTAACACATTGCATACATTCTTCCTAGT
>NW_004524653.1:7399294-7477166 GCF_000260255.1 Octodon degus
TATTATACCTTTCTATTTGTATTTCTTCTTTTGAGTTCTTATACTAGGGAAACTATATGATGTTTACACATGTGTGTCTGGTTTATTTCACTTATATCTTCAAGTGGCATCCAATATAAAGGCTTCAAGTTTATCATTCTTTATAGCTGAGTAATACTCCATTGCATAAAAATACCACATCTTTTTCATCTGTTCCTCAGGTGATGGGCATCTTGGTTGTTTCCAAGATTTGGCTATCACAAATTGTGCTGCTATAAACATAGGCACACATTATTTGTTTTTTGGCCATTTTTGCATGCTTATGTTTAGTAATCTGAACAGCTCCTTTAGAGATTACAATACGCAGTATAACAACCATTGTTGATTTCCTGTCATCTTGTTTTGAAATTCTGTATTGTTTTTAATTTTTTAAACTTTTTATTCTTTTTAAAATAAAAAAAAGAGAAACTTGGAAAAAAAAATCCAGATTAGTCCCTGGCAGGGTCAAGGTCCACAAGCCCACCAAGTGTAGGATGTCGTACGCTGTAAAGTGAGGCTTGAGGGCCGGTCAGATAGCTCAGCAGACTAAAGCGCCTGCTTAGGACAATGCAGGGACCGGGGTTCGATCCCCGGAATGCCTTGCTGCCCTGCCCCCAGGGCAGTGACAGACTGGGCATGGCAGCACATGCCTGTAACCCCAGCACTTGGGAGGCTGCAAACACCAGGATCACTACGAGTCTGATCTGTGTAGTAAGACCCTGTAGATACGGTAGTGAATACACTTAACTGAGGCACTGGGAGGGGAGGGGAATATGCCAATGGAACCAAGGGGCAGGCCCAAGCCTGTCTGGCTCAGAGGCCTCCTGGGGGCTGCCACACCTCAGGGCCCTCCCTGGGAGAGGCAGGCCCTGCAGAGACAGCCCCAGGCCCTAAGCCGCCGCGCCTGGCTCTTCCGTCCCATCTGTCTGGTGGCTGTCCACGAACAGCTCCCTGTGGCTCTCAGGCTGTGGAGTTTCAAGGAAGCCACTCCCTGTAGAAGCAGGGAAGCGCAGGGGAGGCTGGGATGTGGGCCCCAGCCACAGGTTTTGGCCGAGATGTGGCCACGCAGTCCTGCCTGCTCCCCTGAGAGCCAATCGTGGGGCTCCCACCTGCAGCAGAGGGCAGGAGCGCCCCGCTCCCAGGCCGCCACCCTGAAGGGGCAGCCACTGCCCTAGTCCTGAGGGCCTGTTACAGAGCCTTAGAGGTGCTGGGCGCTGCTCTGTGCTTCTGGTGTGTGAATTAACTCAATCTTCCAGAAAGACTCGACGAACTTGATGACCATCCAACCCCTGGATCCTGCTGTGCCTGAAGCAAGCACATCCCTGGTTTTTTGTTTTTTTTTTTTTTTTCTTTTATAAATGTGAACCAGTAAATTCTCTTTTGCTTCAATTGGTTTGAGTCAGCTTTTTGTCACTTGCAACTGAGAGAGCCCTGATGACTCCACCTGCTTCTGACTGTCTGAACACCTAACTCTCTGTCATTACGGTAGCTGGAGCAACACATCCATTCAATGTTTCATGTTTGTCACTGACTCATGGCACTCTCGGTCTGTTCTTCCCATCTGGAGGTCCCAGGTCAACCCCGTTCCCATGTACCCAGGTGCGAGGGTGACGGGGGGTGGGGGGTTGGGGGGGAGGGGACGAGTATTCCAGGGGGCGCCCCTGGGTGGCCCCAGAGTGATTGCAGGGGAAGCACACAGTGGCTGCTCACAGCCAGTGTGGCTCCTGCTGCTGCTCTGAAGCATGGTTACCTCACCCAGCCAGCAAGGTGGGTGCTGCCTGTCCCCTCTGCACATCCTAGATCCCAGAGTAGGACCCCCTGGGCCAAGGTGCCCACCCCAGCATGGACACCCAGGCTCCTCCCGGTTCCAACACCGGCTCCACACATCTACGCATGCGTGCACGGCTTACACGTACGGCGGCTGCAGCCGTGTGATGGGGCATGCGCAGAGCACAGAGATGTGTGCGGAGCGTGTTTCTAGTCTACATGCGTAGGATGTAGAATCTGTGTGTCTGTGGTGCGTCTGCCAGATGTGTAGGATTTACACACATGCAGAACACACACACACACACATGTGCAGAGTGCATGTGTCTAACAGCGTGGAAGCCCTTGGTCTCGTGGGCCTGTGGTGCAGGGAAGCCACACCTGCCCTGTGGCTCCTGAGCACCCACAGTGTCCCTCCTCCTGCCCTGCCCACCCCACCCTATACACCCCCACACCCCCATACACATACTGGGCTCTGTGGCCCTGGCCTCGTCTGTCACTCCAGCCAGGCCTGCCACCCTTCAGGGCCTTTGCACACGCAACCCTGTCGGGACAGGCCAGCTGCCGCTCCCCGTGGCCCTGCATGCCCTCCATCCTCAAGTGGTTTCTTTCTTGGCCCAGCGGGGGGCCTGTGCACAGCCCCAGCCCTGCACACACTCAGGATCCGGAACCTTCCCGGCAGCAGACTCTGCTGTGACCCCGGGTGGTTCATACTCTTGGTTTCCTTCTCCTTTGCGGCTGGAAGTTACCAATACGGCCCTTTTCTGTTCTTCGTTTATTTTTAAAAGGCCCAGAAAAGGAAGTATATGGTGTACCCTCCCTTTTTCCCTCCCTTCCTCTTCCTGGAGGTTCTGTTGCTGCAGATCCTGGGGAAAATGCTACCTCCAGGACTCAGTCCCCACAGGGGCCAGTGTCCCAGAGCAGGGGGCTTGTCCTCAGCAGGAAACAGCAAAGCAGTACCAGGATGACCCATCGGGGTTCTGGAAGGGGCCAGCGCTTCACTGGGATGTAGGTCACGCACCATAAAGCCACCTCTGTGTGCAGTTCCGTGGGTTGTAGTTTAATGTCACAGAGGCAAGCACCACATGCCCTGTGATGTTGGGTCACTGTCACCAGCAGCCACTTCCACCCTTTTCCCAGCCCTGGCCACCCCTGCCCCACCTGCCAGCTCTGTGTCTTTGGCCCTTCTGACCTGAGGCAGAAATGGGGCTCTGCTGGCCTCAGCCTTTGCACCCAGTCCTGTGCGCCCTGTGTGGTGTTTTCAGGGTCCATCTACACAGGGCAGCTGTCATGCTTCCATCCTGTGTGGCTGACGATGTCCTGCTGTGTGGACTGATGGGGCCAGGCCAGGAGGGACCAGGACATCTCACATTGCCACGAGCTCAGGGATATCCTGGTGGTGTCTCTGTCGGGGTGGGATGGTGGGTGATGGGGTGCCTCGAGTCTGACACTTTGGGAACCACCAGACTGTTTCCAAGCGGCTGCCCCCTTCCCGGCCTGCAGATGCGCTGCAGGGGCTCCACAGCTCCATCCATCCCCTGACTCCTCACCACCCTTGTTTTGAGCACAGCCATCCAGAAGGCAGGGACAGGTAGGCTGGTGCTTTTCCTTAATAGCTGTAACCATTTAGAAATCGGGTTTTATGTCATGGTCAAGGTCTCTGGTGCTCCTAGAGGTAGTGGCTTCCAGCATGAGGAGGGCTAGCCCCACAGGGAGCCATGCTGCGGCTGCTGGCCTGCTGCACGGGCCTCGGCCAGGCCTCCCTATCAGAGGGACCTCGGGGTCTGCAGAAGCCTGGGAGACAGGACCATGTCACTCGGCCACTCTGGAAGCAACATCTATCAGAGGACAAGGAATGGAGCCATGAATCCCTCTTAATACCCATGTGGCATATCCTGTCTCCTCACTGTGTCCCTGGGACAGACTCACTGCCCCTGGGTCCAGATGAAGAAATGGAGGAGAGCAAGGGCAGGCCTTACCTGGGCCACACACTGCTAAGGGCCAGACTGGATTCAAGGCTGGGATTTGGGGTAGAGGCCCACAGGGAGCCATAAGGTCACATGGCCCATCAGGGTCCTCCTGGCTTTATCCCCTGTTCATCTTCTGAGCTGAAGCCCAGATTAAACTCTTTCTTTAAAAGTTACATGACCCAGAAAGTCCAGAATGGACCTGGTCTTTCTACCCCAGAGTCTATTTATTTCTTTGGTACAGGGTCTCACTAGGCAGCTCAGACTTGTAGTGACCCTCCTGTTACAGCCTCCCCAGCACTAGGATTACAGGCTTGCACCACCACGCCCAGTTTTAGGGCCCACAAGGTGTGCCCAGGGCTCCAGGGCCAGCACAGCATGCGGTACCAGGGATTGAACTCAGGCCCTGGCACTTGCCAGGAAGGTGCTTAGATTACTCAACTATCTCTCCAGCCACCCGAGTCTTGCATGGTTCTGATAATTACTGGCATCAAACAGCCTCCATTTCAAACAATCAAATCCTAGACAGACAGACAGACAGATGATAGATAATTTATAATTTATTTTGGTACTGGGAATCAAACTCACAACCTTGCGCTTGTCAGGCAGGTACTGCGCCCCTGAGCTGTATGCCAAGCTCAATCAATAGATTTCTGATTGGTACTGACTGAGGGCACCACCTAAACCATGAGTCCTGGTAGCACAGGGACTCCTGCTTGCTCACTCCAGTCCCATCCATGAAAATCAAGGCAAGGCAGTGTCTCCTGCAGAGATAGTTGATGGCGATGGAATGAACTGGTGACTATTTAAAATAATTCCCAACGTATTTCTTTAGAACTTTTTTCCTACCCAGGTGCTTGGCTAGGTGTCTAAGCACATGAATTTCTTTCCCCAGCTGCTGAGGTTCATACCAGGGCTCCTTCTACCTGGAGTTCCCCAGCCCTCCTGGGCTGAACCATCCTCCTGTGGCATAGGACATCCGCAGGGACCTTCCTGAGAGTGACTGCATGTGTAGCACATGCGACAGGGTCAGAGTCCACAGTTGTCACCAAAGTTATTTGTTTCCTTCTAAAAATGAGGGTAAGGGTTTGGGGGGGAAAGGTGAACAAGATGCCATCTCGGGGTGACTCAGGAACGCATCATGGGGAGGTCACAGGAAAGGTCACGGTGTCCCCTGCAAGAGAGCAAGTCATCCGCTGCCCAACGACCGCGAGGGGAAGTGAGTGGACCGTGTGTGGTTGGCATGAGCTGGAAATGTCCGCGCAGCACTGATTGCTCAATCCAGGTGGGGACAGCAGATACGGGGCACACAAGAAATGCGGGTGCTGTGGGGCCCAGGCCTCACACCAGAGGTGCACCCAGGCCTTGTGGCACTGTAGGAGGTGTGGCACGTGGCAGGTCTGGTTTCTGCCTGGAGAAGCCCATGTCCCTCCTGAGAGGAGCCCCCCCCCCACTGGAGTCCTGTGGATTCAAGCTTCTCCCGGCGACCTCTTCCTTTATTTCTTCCAGGTCTCATCCCAGAGGCCTCCGGTGTAGTGGGCCCAGGCAACCCACACGGGGCCCACTGGAGCTGGCAGGTGGCCTCCTCTTGGGACACACTTCCTGATCACAGGACCTGAGCCTCATCACCGTCGTGTCCAACCTCTCCAGCAATGAGACAGGCCTTTAGCACAACTCCAAAGGTGGGTGTGCAACAGCAAGGGCAACTTGGGAGCAACGTCTTACCCATAGGGGTTGCCACCTTGGCCTGCTGCTCTGGGCACTCAATCTCTGCTTTTTCTTTAAAAGTACAGAATCTTGTTATCTCAGGGATTGGTTAATCCAACAGCTCAGGAGCACCAGGGAGGACCCAGGTCCTGGGACTTGAGCTTTATCCTCCAGCTGGCTTTCCTCATTGACTCAGAGTGGCTGCTATTGCTCCAGACTTCACAAACCCTCTCCAACAACACTAGAAAGATAAAGGCCTTTTTTTTTTTTTTTAAATCTAAGAGGCATCTGGTGGTACAGTTAACTACAGGTTTGTGGTTGCACAGTGGACCTCTAGACTGCAATCATCCTCCATGACTGAAATCTTCTACCCACTGAATAGCAGCTGCCCACAGCCCCCTCTCCCAGGTCCTGGCGGCCACTGGTCCACACTCTCCCTACTGGAATCACAGCATTGTTACCTGTGACTTAATTATATCACTGAGCACAGTGGCCCAGCAGTCTCCCTTTTGTATATTTATCCAAAACCATGGAATCTCTGGGGCTGCGGCAGTGGGAAACCTTCGATGTTACTCCTACTTGGCAAATGAGGATATGGGCAGTGAGGTTAAGCGGCTTTCCAAGGCCACACACCTGTTCATGGCAGAGGCAGGATCTGAACCCAAGGCCTTGGCCTCCAGAGTCTTGTTGTGTCACAACTCCGAGTTCCCTGTCTTCAGCACAGGTCCCACCAGACCCTGAGGACTGGCAGGGACATGGGGAGGAGCAGGCGTCAGGGGCGGAGGAGTGTTCACTCTCGCTGGCTCTGTCCCAAGCCCAGCCCCAAAGCTTCCTGCCTACTTGCCTCAGTCGCCCTCTGTGCAAAACAGGGTCAAGCTCTGGCCCCGTGCGGGGCACCCCGCCACCCCACCATGGCTCTGCTCCAGGACCCGCCCCCTCCAGCACGCCAACGGCTCCGTCTCAGCCGGGACTCCGGTCCAGGCGTAGCTCCGGTGTCCTCAGCCCCTATGGCCCACGGTGACAGCGGTTCCCAGGCGGACATAGAGGGCGACAGGCATTTCAAGGCACCCAGACACACCTGGGGACACCGGGAGGCCAAGCCGCAGGCCTGCTCAGACTCGGCGGCCACAGGTGTGCGGTGCGTGCGTTGGTGCGCTAGCAGGGAGGGCCGGCGGGTGCCAAGACACGCGTGCACACATGCACACGCACGCACGCGCACATACACATATACACGCACGCACACACACACGCGCGCGCGCGCACCCTCGGGAGCCAGGAGACCTTGGTGAACAGGCTCGCAGAGCACAGCGCCGCCCGCTCCCAGGGCACCCACACAAGGGGCTGTTGTCAGCCCCGGAGCGTGGGGCGCCACTCTGGCTCTGCTGGCAGGAGCGCCACTCGTGGGGGCGGAAGCTGGCAGCCCGTGTGCCCACCCAGTACCTCCTCCCTCATCCTGCAGGCCCTGCAGGGCTCCACTCCTTGGTCACCTTCCCCCCTGGCTCCTGGGGACCAATTAGTTCCCAAGGGACAGCAGCCAGGGCTGCCGGGGAATGGGGCTGTTGTTCAGCAGAAGTCTGGATGTAAACACTGGCACTGAGGACTTTGGGAAAGAGACTTTCCCTTTCTGAGCCTTGGTTTCCTCATCCATAATGTGGGATCGTGACAGAAACTGCCCACCAGATAGGTGGCCTGGTGAGCTGCGTCAGGGCACACACAACGTCAAGGCAATGGGCACAGCTGGGACCCGGGAGGCACTCAGGCTGCTGGCTTTGGCCTGGGATGGTCACTGTCCCTTCTTCTAGAGGTGCTCATTCTGCAAGACCCTCGCTCACAGGAGGGGCCCAGCACCCAGCTGGCACTCAGCAACAGCACTCACCTAGCGGATTGGGCTTGCTTCCTCCTGCACCCCTTCTGTTCCTCCTTTGCCCATCTTGTCCTTGCACCCACTGTATGCTGTGTGACTGGTGGTGGCAGCTATCGCTGGGGAGGTCCCATTAGATGAGGGCCTGTGGGCTGCAGACAGGTGTTTGCTGGATGAATAGATGAATAACAGAAGGCAGTCAGAGACCACTGCCACCTCCACAGAGCTCCAGGACCCTGGCAAGAGAGACGGGGATCCTGAGTGGAGGCCCCCGGGGACGGTGCCATCCAAAGCCTTCTGTCTCCAGCCTCAGTGGTCCCTCCCCAGGCAGCCACGGCCCCCATGCCCCAGCCCCACACTCTAAGTGAAGGTAGGAGTCTGAACTCCCCAGCTGTCCAGTTGGCGTCGGGTTCCTGCCCCAGGATCTTGACCTCGGCTCTTGCCTGGGCACCCCATCCCATGAGCTGAGTGGCACCCCTCCCACCCCAACAGTGAAATCTGGGTGTCCTCACCCTGAGCCAAGTATCTCAGCTTCCTGCTGTCTGCCCCTGTTTATGCAGTCCACATTGAGACGTAACTTGGAGAATGCTTTCTCACTGATGCGCCCTGATCCTCTTTCCTGGAATTCCTTTAGCCCCACCCCCTTTGTTTGGTAAACTCCTTTTTGTACTTCAAGACCCTGGTGTTCAAATTGTATGAAGTGAGCCAAGCAGGAACTGATTAAGCAGGAGAGTGACTGCTATGGGTTGCTCTCCACTTGGGACCCCTCTCCAGCCCCCTGTGGTGGGCCAGATCTTCCCGTTTTGTGAGAGGATCCAGAGAAATGGATTTTGTTCAGAACAGCCTTGTGTTTCAAATATTGGCCACTGAATAAGTCCTTAAAAATACTTCAAGGGCTGCAGCAAACGTCTCCTGACTGAACTTAGCCTGGGGAAGCACCTCCAGGTCTGCTCTGGGGTCCCACAGACATGGTCACTGGTGTCTCCCCTGTACCCCACTTCTCAGTCAGCACTGAAGCAGCTCTGAAGGGGGGCAGAGGGCAGGGTGGCTCAGGTTGGATGTGCAGGAAACAGGCCCAACCCAGGCCTGGAGGTGGCAGGTTGCATCCTGGGCACAGGAGGCTTTGGAGCAGCCAGCGTTCCCTGGGGTGTTCGTGCCCAGACTCCTTGGGTTCTCTGAGAAGTGCAAACAGGGAAACTGAGGCAGGCAGGGCTGGGGCTCCCAGAGACCAGGCCTGAGGCATGGTGGACTTGCAAGAAGCCCAAGCCTGGCTTCTCCCAAAGCCCCTCTCCTCCAGGCTCCTGGCAAGGAGCCTGCTCCCAGAGCTCCGCCCACACCCAGCACCCCCTGGAGCATTTGCCCTTTCTAGGGCAGAACTTTCCAGAAGTAGGGCATCAAGAGAGCCCCTCTCAGAGCCCAGGTCTTTCCTGTTCTGGGGAGGCCACGGGCCTATGGGCAGAGAATAGGCCGGGGACCCAGATGCCCAGCCTCAAAGCCACAGCCCTTCTGGAAGGCTGAGGATCCACCAGACCCCAGCTCAGCGGCACTCCCACTGAGAAAACGGGAGCCCACAGTCTGGTGCAGAGCTGTGGTCCCCAAGGCCTCTCAGCCTGTGTCAGCACCTTTCGTGAGCAGCCTCCTAGCAAGGTGTGGCAGCACACCTCGCATCTCAGCAGGTGGGGAGGCTGTGGCAGGAGGGTCTCAAGTTGGAGCCCAGCCTGGGGAACTCAGCTACTTAACAAGACTATCTCCAAATGAAACAGAAGCATTGAAACCGAGTTGGGGAATGTCGCTTGGTGTGGGAGCCCTAGGCTCAGTTTCGAGGGCCCTACACCCCCAAACTGCAGGCTTCCACAGAAGGCAACCAGCAGGCCCTGGCATGTGGTCAATGCCAGGCAGGGAGGAAAGGTTGCGTCATTCTGTACACATGTCCTCCGCCCCGTGCGGAGGCATCAACACCCTCCCCTGGCTTTCCTTGCCACACGGCCCCACACTTACTCACTCAACAAACCTTGGATGAGCAAGCGGTACTCATGCCAAGGTCTGAAGACTTTACGGAGAACTGCACTCTGCAACTCTGGAGCTTATAGTGTGGAAAGCAGGGCCCCCAGTTAAAAGTCTGGTAGGAGTAGGGGCTGTGGGAAGAACTCAGGGTAAAAAGATAAGGGATCCTGGGAAGCAAGGGAGAGGAGAGACCAAAGCAGGCCCAGGGCTTCCGCAGGAAGGATGAGGCAAGCAGAGGGGGCAGCTAGTGCAAAGGCCCTGGGGCCGGGGCACCTAGCCTGTGGAGGACTGAGGCCCTGGGTGGCTAGAAGAGAGGGACTGAGGCAGACTCAGAGGTGATGAGGGGAGAAGGGAGCTGGGGACACTGTGCAGGACCCGGCAGGCCTCGAGGGGACCTTGGCTTTTCTGCCAAGTGAGCTGGAGGCCACTGAGGCAAAGAAAGGTCATGGCTTGGCTCTCTGTGAGTACCCCCCCATCGTAAAGGTGAGGAATGGGTTCTGGGAGAGGCCAAGTCACTCTCCCAAGATCATGCAGACAACAAAAGACAGAAGGGAGACATGAAAGTCCCAAGTTCCCCAGAGCCAGAATGGCCCCATGGATGGCCTCTAGGGCTGGGGTGAGGGTGCTGCTCTTTGGGGACCCCCATCCCTGCCCTGTGCGATGCCCATCCCTTTCCCTCAGCTGTGCCAACTCTGGCATCCTGGGGCTGCTTGGCCTGGGGTGGGATGTCCCCACCACCCATGTATGTGGCACATTTTTGGCAGTGGAACCAATTGATGCATTGAAAGGACCATGGTGTTGGCAGAGGGGTGGGAGAGACAGGGGCCAGCAGAGGTCCCTGGCCGGCGGAGCCAGGCTCGCTGTAGCACAATCACTTTCCTTTTCTTGTAAGAGGAAGAGAAGCTGTCAGGCGGCCCGGTTTCGCTCTGAGCGTGCCCGCTGTCTTTCCAGTAACCGCCGGGAGCCACCCCGTGGGGGTTGGGGCTGCGGTGATGCCCCAGCCCCTGTTCTACCTCCCATGGTTGTGGTATTTGGTTTTCCCTCCACACCAAATTGAAACTGTCCCGGGGCGGAGGCAGGCAGCATGGAGGTTGCTGTGGTTGGCACAGGAAGGTATTTTAGGCGTCCGCCTGCAAGGGTGATGAACTTCTGGTGTCAAAAGCAGAATTGCTTTTCAGTAAATGCTGTTACTCAAAAGGAAACTCTCTCCACCACGGCCACCCCAAGCCTCTTCCCACCTCCACTGTCTGCCAGGCCAGGGTGGGTGAGGGATCGACGCTGGTAGATCCCTACTATACTCAGTAGATCCCTACTGTACTCAGTAGACCCTGGGCCGCTGACGCTGAAGATCAAATCCCTACAGCCCACTGGGCAGTACACCTTGAATGGCAACACACTCAGCGTTTAAAAGTCCCAGAGCCGGGTGAGATGCCCATGCCTGCAATCCCAGCACCTGGAGGCTGAGGCAGGAGGATCACCACGAGTCCAAGGCCAGCCTGGACTACATAATGGGACCCTGTCTCAAAAAATCAAAATAAATAAGCATCTCACTCTGCTTGCAAGAATGAACTAGAGGTTGCCACTAACAGTGAGAGGGACCCTGGGTCCCAATCAAGGGGACCAGGACCCGGGCCTCACCTCTGCCACCTATACACATGTGATCTTGGTCAAGTCCATGCTCCTCTCTGGGCCTCCGTTTTCTTTTGTCCTGGGCCAAGGAGAGGCCATGAAGAAGCCTGCTTTGCCCGAAGGGGAGTTCAGAGTGGGAACGCTGGCCTCCGGAGCACAGCTAGCCACTGAGCACTCGCTCAGGCCCTACTCGGCCTGGCCTAGACCAGCCAGGACCAATGCATCAGTGTGTCTTCCTCCCACCAGGCCCAGGGAGCCAGCAAGACCCAGCCAGCCTTGGGGACAGCTTGGTGCAGGGAACAGCTCCATAGACCCTGCCCCCGGAGAAAGGAGCCGGGCCTGAGCCCCTCCCGAGGCCAGGAGGATGCGCTAGAGCCCAGGCCACCACAACCACATTCGTGCAGCATCAACCGCAGGCAAGCTCTGTGCTCCCAGTGCTTCCTGGGTGGGTTCATCGCATTTCCATGGCAACCTACAAACAGGTCCTCGCAGGTGGGGAAACTGAGGCCTCGGCTGGGGAAGGGATGGGTAGCAAGGGGATCTGTGTGTCCTGCCTGTGCCTTCGGCGGGCCATTTCTATGCCTGCACATTCTGAGGACACAAAGACCCTCCTCGGTATGTAGCATGATGGAAAGCATTCCTCTGAGGCTGTTGAGACTCACAAGTGGTTAAAATATAAAAGCCCATGTGCCCTTCCCGGCTTCCCTCGCAGATGACGCCCAATAAGATTATGGGGCAACATCGCAGCAGGGGTAGCAACAGTGACATCATCGAGACGCATAACGTTTCACCCACAAAGAGCCCTCGCGCTGCTCTGTCACAGGCAAACCCACTTCCCACCCCAGACCCTGCCCTGACCCAGGGCAACCACTAATCTCTTCTCCGTTTCTATAATTGTGTGGTTTCAAGAATGTTCTATAAATGGAATCGCACGGTATGTAACCTTTGGGTTGGGCTTTCTCAGCACAATTTCCCGAGGCTTCATTTAAATTGTCGAGTGTGTCAATATTTTACTCCTTTTCACTGCTGAGCAGCATCTCCTATTTCTTTAATATTTGCTGTTTAAGGGCATCTGAGTTATTTCTAGATTTTACCTTTTAGGAACATTTGTGTGTAGGTTTTATGGGGGTTGTTGTTGTTGTTTGTGGCACTGGGGATTGAACCCAGGACCTTTATACTGAGCTATATCCCCAGCACTTTTCTGCTTTTAGATAGTATCTCCCTCAGTCACCAAGTTTCCCAGGCTGGGCTTGGCCTTGCCATCCTCCTGCTTTAGCCTCCCAGAGTGCGGGGATGGCATACATGCACCACCATTCCAGCTTGAAAATAACTACATTTTGGGCCAATGAGATAGCTCAGTGGACTAAGTACCTGCTTAGGCAAGCGCAGGGACCAGGGTTCGATCCCCGACACCAGAGTCCACACAGGCCTTTGCCACCAGGCACACTGAGCCGGCCACCAAGATCAGGCGTGGTGATGCATGCCTGTTATTCCAGTACTGGGGAGGCTAAAAACAGGAGAATCACTAAGAGTCTGAGCTGCGTAGTGAGACCCTGTACCACGTACAATGAAAGAAAGAAAGAATAGAAAGAAAGGATACCAAGAAAAGATAGAAAGGAAGGAAGGATAGAAAGAAAGAAACGATAGAAGGAAAGGAAGGAAAGATAGAGATAAAGAAAGAAAGATAAAGAACAAAAGAAAGAAAAAAGGAAGAAAGAAAGAAAGAAAGAAAGAAAGAAAGAAAGAAAGAAAGAAAGAAAGAAAAAGATCTACATTTCTAGGCCCAGCAGTGTGAGTGCTACATCCCATGGCATTCGCAGGCCATTCCTTTGCCAGAACTCCCTTCACTTTTCCATCCCTCTGGAATGCGCAGGGACACTTCTCCTGCCCTCCTCAGGTTCCGGTGCATCTACCAATTTTTATTTTCGTGCTTCTCATAGGTGAGACGAAAGCCCACCACGGCTGCAGTTTGCGTCTCCCAGAAGCCGAGGAGGAGCCGGCCTCATACTCACTTAGCACTGCGTGCTCCCCAGTGCAGTGGGGCTTCCTGTCATTTGCTCGTTTTGTATTTGAATTTTTTTTTTTTTTTCTAAATGGTTGAGTTTTTAGTATTCCTGACACATTGTAGACACTAGTTCTTTGTCAAATACACCGTTTGGAAATTCTTCTCTCCAATCTGTCACTTGCCTTTTCATTTTTGTAACAGGGCCTTTCACTGAGCAAATACTTTTTATTTTGAGGGATCCAAGTCATCAGTCTTTGCCTCTAATGAAGCACGATTTTATTTATTTAGTTTTTAACTTTTTTTTTTTTTTTTGTATTTTAGGGAATGGTCTACAGGATGTTCAGGGTCTCACTACTAGATAGGACTCGTAGTGATCCCTCTATTTACAGCCTCCCAAGAGCTGGGATTACAGGCGCATGCCACTACGCCCGGTCTCAGTTGCCATCTCAGCATGCCCCAAGGGCAGGGCCAGCATGGCAGGCCCAGGTATCGAACCCCCAGCCCCAGCACCTGCTTGCAGGCATTTAATCAGCGGAGTTATTTGGCAGGCCCTTGAATCATGATTTTAGTGCACAAGTCCAAATAATTCCTGGCCTAGCTTTAGATCCTGAAGCTGATTTTCTCCTGGATTTTTACTAATAATTTTATAATCCTGTATCAAGTCCTTCTGAGTGACTTTTTCCTTACATAGGGATGTTCAATGTTCCAGCCCTATGTATTGATTTTGTGTGTGTGTGTGTGTGTGTGTGTGTGTGTGTGTGTGTGTGTTTGTGGTACCAGGGATTGAACTGAGGACCTTGTGCTTGCCAGGCAAGTGTTTATTCTACTGAGCTATCTCCCCAGCCCTACTGAATTTTGAATAACTTTCACATCTTTGTCAAAAGTCAAAGGCCAGGGAGCAGTGGAATAAGTGCTTCCCTGGCAAGCTAAAGGGCCTGAGTTCAATCCCAGGTTCTGTTAAAAAAAAAAAAAAAAAAAAAAAAAAAAGTCAGGTAGGCATATCTGCTGGGGGTCTGTGTTTGGATTCTCTATTCTTTATTTTAAAAATCTTCTATTTATTTGGTACAGGGTCTCACTACATAGCTCAGACTCATAGAGATCCACCTGTTTCAGCCTCCCTAGTGCTGGGATTACAGGTGTGTCCTACCATGCCTGGTTTCAGTGGTGGACATGACATGCAGTACCGGGGTTCGAACCCCAGTTCTTGCACTTTCCAGGTGGGTGCTTACACTGCTGAGTTATCTCCCCAGCCCTCCTGGCTGCTTCAGGCTGCCTTAAGGAAGGCTCTGGTGCAGCTTCTGGAGCTGGGAATCGAACCATGGTCCTATGTGCCTGCATTTGCCCAAGCAGCGCTCTGAACAACTGAGCTATCCGGCAAGGCTCCTGGATTCTCTATTCTGATCCACTGATTTGTGTTCATCCCTCTGCCAATATCAGACCATCATCATTCTTGCATGTATATAGCAAAACTTAACATTGTGTAGAATGATTTCTCCTACTTACAGAAAATTATATCCTACATTCTAATTGATTAATAAGTAAGGTAACGAACTGCTCCTGAAATTCATTTAAAAAGAAAATCCTGAGGCTGAAATGGTCACGGGTCCACCAATGATTCATGTTCTTCCTTCAAGGTATAGATTTGCTGTAGGTAAGTAGTTGCCCAGTTGCAACTACATTTTCCAATTGCCTTTGCACCAGGGTTGAAACCATGTGACCAACTCTGGCCAATCAAATTGTAAGGGCAGTGATGAGCCTACCATTCTGGACTGAGAAGGCTCGACAAGGGCACCTCCTCCTCTGTCTCTCCTCTCTTGACTACCTGATGGATGTTACTCTCCAAGGTGACCTTGGGATTACACATTAAAGATGACTGATGCCATTTCACAAGATGCCTAAGTGATTATGTGAAGCAGAACTCTTGGCTGTTGACCATTCCAACAACCAGCAATGCCTGCATCTACCAGTGAAATGTTATGAATATGTCTAAATTTTAAAAATCCAAATAAAAATGCAGTTTATAAAATGCCCTTGCATGTACATCTTTAAACCTTTTTGTACCCGTGACATATTCATGGTTATGAAAATAAATATTTCTAAATCCTATGATCACTGTTAATGCATATTTTTCCTTCTATAACTGGAAAACCAGAGGCCCAGCAAGCAAACAGGGTTTGCCTAGGTCACACAGCAAATCCAGGGCTGGGCCCAAAAAATTCCACTAGTTAAATATAACTGATTTTCATGAACCTTTGATTCCTCCTCTTAAAGGACAGACAAGTCAGAGCATGTGTCATCCCTGTCTCCAAGTGGACAATTATAGAAACAAATCATAATTAATAATTCCTTATGAGGCAGGTCAGAGAGTTTCCAGGCAAGGTAGCCCCAGTTTTGGGAGAAGTAATTTTAAGACTTCCCACCTTTCACGGGGTTTGGGGAACAATTTAAAATAAACTCTAATAAACATAGCTCATGAAGCCATGACCTTCAGAATGAAGCTCTTACCTCTGAAATTCACTCAGCCTCTATGATGTGGGATTTGTCTGCGTGTTGAGGTTTGAGAGAGAAAAAAAAAAAAAAAAAGACCACAAGAGACTTATGGGAAACAACCATAGCCATCCTGCAGCTGAGTGGGTCAAAGAGCATCAGAGCCACTTTAAAGGAGACAGGAGAGAGGGTGGCCCCAAACTCCAGGGGAGACTTACATGTCCGAGTGCCAGGCGGAGGCTGGTTCTGCCACAGAAGAGCCGTGAGTCCTCAACCCCCGCTCCCCTGCCTTCACCACACCATCGCTCAGTTTCCCCGCCTGCTCCACAAGGCCACATGAGTGCGAAGCTCAGTGCCCTTGCACACTGTAGGGCCTCGGCTCATGTTTGTCCTTATAGCATTATTACAGGACAAATGAACCCCTTGAGGTGAAAGAACTGATATCATGGGCCTCCTGAGCCACGAGAGTCCCTGCCTGGGTTTCATATTCCTTATACGCTGCTCCTGGGCCACTCCCCAAAAGATCCCCCACTATAGCCCTGGGGTACCTGTGGGTCTAGGCTTCCTAAAACTCCCATCCATGGCTGCAGACGGCAAGCTTAAGAACCACCCAGCAGTTATTATCCCCAGAGACTGATGGAAAGATCGTGTAAGGAGCAGGGTGGCATGAAGTGACTCAGGAGGCTCCCAAGAGACCTCCCTGCAGAGCTGACCTTTACACTCGGCTCTTAAGAGCGTGTAGGCAGCTACTTGGAAAAGGTGAGGAACTAGTGAACATCTATAGCAGCTGCTCTTGGTGCCCTAGATGTGATTGTGCTCTTGCCCACCGAAGAGGCTCAGAGAGTGTCAGTCCAACTAAGTCAGAAGGCCCTACAAGCTAGGATAGCTCCCTCTCAAGTCTCAAAGAGCTACCCGCTTGCCCCAGTCATGACTGCTTGGATGCAGGCCTTTCTGTATTTCCTTCCCTGTCCTGGGTGCTTCCTGAGACCAGCCCTCAGATGTGCCCCTTGCACCTGGCTCCTCAGCTGGCTGTTTCCAAGGAGACAGCACGTGTAAAGGCACTAGGGGAGTAACACATGCGACACTTGCAAGAAAGTTCCCAGCAGCCCCGGAGGTTGAGGAGCAGGATCCACAGGCCAGGCACAGCTGTGCTGAGACCGACTCCTTCCCACTCCCCACCCCTTCTCCAGTCATTTGATGAGAACCGACCTCAGAGCTGGCTGGAGATGGACCGACTATCCAGACACCTGAGGCTGTTTGGGTGCAGTTTGCCATTGCCAATATCACCAATCAGTGCTTTAATTATCCACCTGGTCTTTGAGTTTATTTGAACAAGATCCAGTTCGGACCGGGACAAAAGCAGGGGACTGGCAACCACTGGCCTTGGTTTGCAGAGACAGCCCAACAGGGTAATGGCTGCCCATCCACATGGGTTCCAGCCCAAGAAGAGCCTGCCTGCCTGGCAGCCTCAGTACCAGCCCCCAGGGACAGCAGTGGGGCTCCTTCTGCCATCTCCCTGCAGAGCTCAGCCTCAGGTGGCAGGAGACAGGGTTCAGGATGAGTACAGGGCCTCATGGCACTCTGGGACTCTGGGGGCAATGACGGTGCCCTTCTGTGTCTAATGGGCCTGAGGTACTGGGTGGGGTGAGATCTTAATCTGAGCCCCCAGCCTCACTTCACAGAGGAGAAATGGTGCCTGACACTGAGAACAGGCTTATCTGGGCTTGCCCAACATAAAGTGTCAGGGGATTCAGGGCAGATGGTGATAGTGAGACACGGCATGGGACATTTTCTACCTGCCTTTCAACCCCAACTGGATGAGGCTGGGGTGCTCCTCCATCTCCCAAGCTGCCCCACATTCCAGGGGTGGCTGCAAGACCTGAGGATCCTTCTTCAGTCCTCACCTGTGGGTGACCCTGGAGGACAAAGAGGAACCATGTCTCAGTGTCTGTGAAGAGCCCAGAGCCAATGTCACCTGTGCCTCCTGGTTTCTACTTCAAAAGCACAGTCTGCTCCAGGAGATTGGGGGTCCACTGGGGAGGGGCCACCTCTGTACCCAGCCACAGCATCTCCCATGCTACTCCCACCTACCCTCTCTGGGGGACCCCAGAGCCCCCAGAGCCCAGCTTGATAGGTGAAATCTCAAAGAGAAGTTGTCAGCAGCTACTGACCCAGCCTGGAATTGGAGAGGCCTTTGTTTGCCCAGCCTGGAGGAGGAGAAACAGGAATGCTTCTGGTCCTGGGAAGCCCATAGAGCTCTCTGCTCAGGCTTGGGGGGCAGTGGAAGTAAGCACAGACAAATTGGGGTCCACCACCCAGAGGGGGGAAACACAGCTGGAAAGCACACCCTACCTGCTGGCCTCCACCCCCACCCATCCCACCATCCATGAATCCATTCACTCACCCATCCATTCCACAAGCACACAGTGAATGCATGTGTGTATGTGTGCACGTGTGCATGAAATCAGCGTGGCAAGCAACATGAACAGCCCCGTGCCACCTTGGCCAGGTGATACAGTGGGACAAACACTGGGCCAGACACCGTGAAGGCATTCTGTGGAATGATTGCTATCTCCATGAGTAGACTTCAAGTGAAAGAAATGACTCTCCCTAGTAGGGGCGGGCCTCATCCAACCAGTTGAATGCGGTGGTATAAAAACTGAAGTTTCCTGTAGAAGAAGAAATTCCGTTTGCAGTGTAGATGTAGCATAGAGATCTTGCCTGAATTTCCAGCCTACCCTACATCTCAGGTTTGCCAGTTTTGTAACTGCATAAGCCAATTCCTTTAAAAATGCAATTAAGAATACACACACACACACACACACACACACACACACACACACTCGTCTTTGTCCATTGGTTTCTCTGGAGAATCTTTACTGATAGAGCAATTTAATACAGCAACAATCATTAAAATTACTTTGTTGGGAAAGGGCAATCAATCCAGTAAACAAAAGGCAGAGACCTGAGCAGGCATCTCCCCAAGCCAGCACCCACAGGCCCAGGGACCAGGGACAGGTGCTGACCGCCCTTCACCATCAGGGGACGCCAAGGAAGCCGAAATGAGACAACCACCACCCATGCGCCAGAACAGCCAAAGTGAACATTCAGAAACCCAAGAGGTGTCAAGATGTGGAGCATCCGGAAGAGCCCTCAGCTGGGGCCAGGAGGGGAGCGCCACCACAGAGCCCTCTGGGAACTGGGCCATTTCTAATAAAGGGAAACTCAGCCCCACATGACTCTGCAGTTGAGCAGACAGACGCCCACCAAGCAGCGCTGTGAGGATGTTCATGGGCCCTTTCATGAGCAGCCATTTGGAAGCACCCCTGGAGCCCAGGGGCAGAATGACGCATGAACCCAGGCGCACGCAGAGCACGGACTGCGGCCCAGTCTGAAGATGGGTGATTTGAAGCCATACTCGTTCAGTGGCAGGAGTGGCTTTCCATATGGCCCAAGGGAAAGGGGACAGACTCGCACTCGCCTGTTCCATCTGATTCTACCCAGGGAGGATCTAGAAATGGACACAACCCTCCCGGTTGCCCTTGGGAAGGTCATGACTGTGAGGCAGCCTGCGAGAAGCTTCCATTGGACCGGAGGCATCTGTCTGTTGATGTGGGGTGGATCACTCAGGGGTGCTTTCTTGCGAGGGTTCCTTGAGGCCTCACCCAAGACCTGTGCACCTTTCTATTTTTAACATTTTGTTGTTGGTGTGTGTGTGTGTGTGTGTGTGTGTGTGTGTGGCCAGCTCAGCCCACCAGGGAGGGCGGCTGGCTGGCATGTGGTGCTGGGGAATCGAACCGCGGTCCCTGCGCTCTGCCAAGCTTGTTCCAAGTAGGTGCTTTAGACCACTGAGCCATCTCTCCAGCCCCTGTGCACCTTTCTAGACTTGAGTGAAAAGTTCCAAATAAAATTAGGCCCTGGAGAGCAGAGGACATGGGGTCAGTAAGCCAGCTCTGCTCCTGCAAGGCCAGCCCTGCATCCGAGTCGGGTAGGTGATGTCGTAGCAGGCTCCACAGCAGTGACGTGGAAAGGAGGGGCAGAGGCCACTGTGGGGTGTCTAGCCCTTCCCCAGCTGGTGGGTACTGAGGTCGCTTCCAAGACCACCTTAGCCCAAATCCCTCGTGCCTGTGTGTGGCTGTTTTCCTAAGGGACTCAGTGGATAATGGAATTGCTGAGTTGTAGAAAATATGAATTTTCAGCTTTCCTGGACACTGTAAAATTGTCTTCCTGGAGGTCCGTTCCGATTTTCCCTGCCACTCCTTGGGGGGATGAGTGCTGAATTTCCCCACTGTGTCCTTCATCACTCCAGGGCCTGTTATCATTGTTGTTTTAATTCACATTCACCAGATTCCCGGCGAGGCTGAATGCTGGCATGTTTATTTGGCCTCTGTATTTCATTTTCTCTGAATGCCCCGTGCATCCTCCTAGCAAGTTTATTTCCTTTCGGATCTGCAGGAATTCCTACCTTCCGGTGGGAAGAAGCTCTCCACCTACACTGATGCTGGAAAAACTGTAGCCAGGTCGTCCTTGTCTCTTAGCCTGGAAGCCTCTGCAGCTGTGAGACAGACCCTGTGGGAAGGGGGTGGGGGTGAGGGGAAAGGGGATCTATCTGGCCCCCCTTCTTTTGTTCCCACCATCCTTGAGTACATTTTGTAATACCCCTGCCATGTCATCCTTTCATTTCCTTGTTCTTGTCACTAGGGGAAGACGTTACTAGAGCCCCAGTGGCAGAACTTCTCAGCTTCTACTTTACAATATTTTCTTCAGGCCCAAAGTTTACAGGATTTGATGCCAGGAAAAGGGCTTTCTGAGGCCCTGCAGCCTCCATGCCACTGGTGGGTGGTCGGCCACGCTGAGGACCCCCACAGACGCCATTGAGTGACAGTGTGCATGAGGGATTAGTTAACTCAAGGCATTTGCCTGTTTCTTTAGAAATTGCCAAGCACGGCAAATAGGTAAGTGGTATGTAGGGCATATGACAAGCAAATGGCCCCAAGGCAAACGGTCTGATGCATTAGCCTTGAAAATTACTTTATCTCATCACTATAAGGCAGAGAAGATGGTTTGGCCAGCACATGCGCACTGCATAAAATCATCCATCAACAGACCACACCCCTTAAGCCAAGGGTGGGCTATTTGTTTTTGTAAATAAAGTTTTATTAGCAAACAACATCAAATCACTTACTAGTTGGTGGCCGCTTTTCCCTTTAAAACATTTGTTACATTGCTCTTTACACAAAAAGTTTTCCAACCCATGAACTAAATAATAAAAAAGATGGTAATCAAGTTTTAAGTTGACAGTCATTTTAGAGACATACAATAGAGAGATGAAAAAACGATTTTTAAAAAATTGTTTGTAGCCAACCCCACCATGTATGTAGTCGTAAGTTAAATGCATAAAACCTGTATTCCACTGATTAATGTGGTCAAGAATGGGACTTTAGGTCCAGACATTGTAATTTTAAAAAAAAAAAAAAAAATCTGCTGCTACTGAGCTGGCAATCCAAGCATGCCTCTCAATCTGTTTTCTTACACCTGTGAAGTGGGGATTCTGGTGGCGTTGGCCTCACCGGACCCGGGTAATGAAGGAAAAAAGGCTCTGAGTGCCTACAGGGCCACGTGATCCTTTGCTCTTGTCACCACTGTTCTTGCAGACAGGTTTCCATCAGTGTTGTGGCTGTTCTATGTCCCAGGTATGTGAGCCACAACTTGTCCCTGGGCTTCAGCGCCCCAGCTCACAGTGGAGATCCTAGCATCTGGCACCCAGGAGGCACCCAGAACATGTGTCTGTCACCACCACTGTCCCCACCACCCTGACTTCCCTTCGGACCGGAAGTCAGCACTGCCGGCTCCTCAGTCCGCTCTCCTGCAAGGCTGCAGCGGGACTCCTTCCACCCAGCAGCTGTTTGTTTAACTGTTCTCTGAAGTCACTCCCCAGCCATCAAAGGGCTGTTTACAAACCCCACAATTAGCCTTCTTGGAACGACAAATAAACAGAAACTTAATTAGGTGTGTCCCTCCTGGCTCAAGCTATGGCAGTCCCAGGGCAGTCCCAAGGTTCTGCATGCAGCACCCACCGTATGGCAGTGGACAGTGGCTGGGCAGATGGATGGGCACAGAGATGACAGCTGGACGTGTGGGTAAGTGGATGGGAAGGACAGATGGGGCAGCTTGGAAGATGGAAAGAAGGATGAGTAGATGGGAGGACAGATGGCATCTGGATCAGATGGGGAAGAGTGGGTTATAGGGCAGGGGCAGGTGGACCAGACTAGGAAGGGTGGGCGGGCACAGTGGGGGCGGGAGCAAGAGGCTGGAGTGGGCATGGGTTGGTGAACGGCCACAGCAGGAGGACAGGAAGCAGAGCTGCAGGGTCTCCCTGTGTCTGGGCTCCCTGTTGGTCCTGGATGCTAGGTAGCCAGCCAGGGCAAGAGACTCTGGCCTCGTGCTGTCAGATCAAAGCTGGGCTTAAATCCAGCCTCTGCCATGTTCCAAGGTGCTGGCCTGCATCGTGTCCTGCGACTGTGAGCCTGAGAGCCCTTCTGTATGAAAGGGTGCTCCCACAAGCCCAGCTCCAGCTTACAGCGTGCTAGGAAGGCTGACAGCTGAGCGTGCAGCCACAGCGTGGCTCTGTGTCACACACCACCCCTACCCAGGGACCACCTGGGTGCAGGGCCAGCATCACCAGGCGCTTGAGGGTCAGCATCACTGGGCATTCGAGGATAGACTTCACCCAGATACCGGGTCCTGAGAGCTACCTCCAATGGGGAACACTGGCCCAGCCTTCCCACAGTGGTTTGTCCCGACGAGAGGGGCTGGGTCTGCCCAGAGAGCCCCATGTCCAGCCAAGGAGCAGGGCACTGGGACACTCCTCGATGTGCAGCTGAGAGCGACAGCTGATGTTCTCCCCACGCCTAAATCCAAATCCCTGCTCCCTCTGCCTAGCCTTGGCCTGGGCTACTTCCTCAGGGTCCAGGCCTTGGGGACCACTACAGCGACTGAAGGGTTGATGCAGCCAGGTGACAGGGCCGCCCTAAGCATGCGCACTACCTGCGGTGACTACTGTACAAGAACTGCTATTAATTGCCTTTATGGCTCTGTCACCTCCCCTACCCTGTCCCCCTGCTTGTCGAGCAGGAGATGGAGGAGAAGTTTACAAAGGGAAAAGAAGGCAGAGCCTGGGCCAAGTCCCCTGGGAGCAGAGGGAGGTGGCTATGGTGGCAGAGGCCAGGTGGAGCCCTGCGAGTCAGGTCTGGCCAGGTGCTCAAAGCCAGGGAGCTGCTTCCCACCAAGGGGCAGGGCCGGGGGCTGAGTCAGCGAGTCAGGTAAGCTGCGGAAGAGAATGAGGGCCTTCCCCCCTGCAGCCTGGATGCCTCCCACCCACGGCAGGGGCGGGCAGAGGCCTCTGTGCCAGGCGCAGCAACAGTGCTGCCGGCCCTGGGGGTGGTGACCCCACCCCTAATCCAGAAGGAGCCCTGGGAGTGTCTCTCCTTCCTGAACCTGGCACAGACCAAGAGCTCTGGAGTTCAGCAGCTTCTGGGAGGCCAGGGAAGCTTCCCCGAGCAGTCAGAGGCCTGAAGGACAGGAGCACAGGAGCTGGGGTTGCTATTGCAGATGCCTGTTCTAGGCAAAGAGCACAGCAGGTGCAAAGGCCCGGGGGTGGAGCCCTGAGTGTGTGAGCAACAGCAGGAGGTCTCCCCCCGCAAGAGACGGAAAAGGGGGAGAGGAGGGCAGAGAGGGCTTCGGGCAGGTTGTGGCGTGGGGCAGACTTGGGCTTCTACTCTGAGCAAGGCGGGAAAGCTCCTTCGGAGCGGAGCACAGACGAATCCGACTCACATTCTCATGGATCCCTCTGGCTGCACATGAGACCCAGCTCAGGGGATGGGGATACAGGATGGAAGCCAGGACAGAGGTGCCTGCTGGGCCCAGGTGAGCCACGGGAGGGAGTGAGGAGCACACCAGTCAGCATGCCCTTCCTGGGGCCTACTGTGCACGCCCTGCAGAGGCCGGGAAGGCCGAGCCCTGCTGCCCAGGGCGGGAGGCAAGATGTCGGCTCTGGTGGGAGCAGGGCTGGCCGGAAGTGCAGCCCCAGGGTGCCTCCTTCCCTCACCTTCTAAGGTAGCTCCTCAACCTTGGGCAACAAGAGCTGCACCAGCCCTTTCTACAGGGGAGGAAACCGAGGCTCCTGAGGGAGGTCAATCAATGCACACCGAGTGGGGAAACACCTCACTGCTGGCTGGAGGTGGGGGCTGAGGGCAGGTGCATTCCGAGGGCTGCCTGGAGGACCAGGCAGGCTGGGTTCCCGGACTGCACCAAAACCACCAGAGTGCAGAGGGCACCCGGCCTGGAGTGGCCCCTGCCCCTCAGCCAGGGCCTCCCAGAGCTCCTGAGCACCCATCTTTAAAGCCATTCCTGCTGGTTCTTCAGCAAACTGACTTTTTGTTGTTTGGTTTTTAAACAATAATATACTGAAGTGAAATTCACATAGCACCCAGTGACCATTTAAAAATGAGCAAGTCCGTGCACGGCCTTTTAATATTTCCTGTGTAAACAACCTCAAACTAGTTGCAAACATCTTCATGACCCCAAAAGGAGACCCTGTGCCCACGAAGCAGTCACTGTCCCACCCCCACCCCCAGTCCTTGGAGGTCCCCCACTTTCACCCGCCCCACTGATGCATCGGCTCTGCACACCTCTTAGGCACGGCTCACGCAGTATATCACCCTCTAGACCTGGCATCTCTTGGCATAGTGTTCTGAAGCTTCCTCTCCACTGTAGCGTGAGTTAATACATTAGTTTTGTGTTTGTTTCAGGCAGAGGCTTGCTGTGTAGCCCCGCCTGGCCTCCAACTCATGGTGATCCTCTTGCCTCAGCCTCCCAAGTGCTGGGATTCCAGGCGTGCACCACCACACACAGCTAATACATCCATTTGTACACGACTTCGTACTACTGCCAGAAAAAGAAAACATGTTGATTTCTATAAATGAAAAGCAGCCTTACCAACAATGATCACAGAGGAATTGCATTAAATTCAGGTTGGGTCCTGTTCCATGCTGAAGGTTGAGCTTGCCTCACCCTGACAGGGGGACAGGAGAAGGTCAGAGCCCAGGCAGCCTGGAGGGACGCATTCCTTGGGGTTAACTGGAAGAGCCCAAGGAGGCCAGAGGAGGGATGGAGGTAATGTTGTCCCCTCATGCTGGCGGCGCCCAGTCTCAGGTGGCAGCGCACGGGCCCCAGAGTCTGTCTCCGGGGGTCACGGCGGATGGATTTAGGGAGCAGTCACCCACAGCGAGACAGCCAGAAGCTTCACCCCTGCTCCTGTGTGCTGCAGAGACAGGGGAAGGGTCATTTGACCCTTGTTGAGAGATGTCCCCTGCCAAATGGAGGCCACGCCCAGGGCCCGGAGCCAGGGGTTGCTCTGTTGTACAGAGCCTGCAGATCAGAGATGAGGGTGACCCAGTGCTGCTGGGTGAGGACAGAGAGAGAGAGAGAGATCAAAGCCCCTTGTGGAGGTGACATTAGCTGGGGACACAGACAAAAATAAGTGAACGTACACATGAAGTCCCAAATGAGCGTAGTCGGTGCAGCAAAGGACTAAACAGCATGGCGAGGCAAAAGGCAGATGAAGGGGAGGGGTTCGGATAAGATGGCGGGGAGGACCCTGAGGAGGGGCTGCAGGGCTCAGAGCTGCGGGGAGCAGTCGCGGGGCAAGAAGGGAAGAAAGTTCCAGATGGAGGAAGGGCGAGTGCCTAGGCCTGGGGTGGGCATGGAGCCGGAAGAACGGAGCAGCAGGTGTGAGGGAGACAGAGGAGCATGGGGCTCCCCACTCTTGGAGTTGGGTTCAGGGAGCAGGAGTGAAGGCCAAGGGGGAGACCTTGGCTTGCACAGGGCTGGCCCAGCCTGCGTTGGCCGACTTGGGTCCATTTCCACCAATCAAGTCAGGATACTCACCTTGCACATTGTCACTGGCTGCTACCCTCTCAGTGCTACTCATCATGAGCCTGGGCCCCGACTGGACAGAGGTTGCCAGACATGTCCCCTGCCCGGGAAGATACTCACAGAGATAGAAAATGGGGGTGACAAGTGTACCAGAGAATGTCTGGACAGGGGAAGGGTCATTTGAATAGGCTTTTGAAGCATGAAGAGGAGCTCGGTAGAGAGAAACTGCCAGCAAAATGGCACAAAATGTCTCAACTGTCGCAGTGTCCCTGATGCCTAGCACCGTGTTGGTCTGTTCTTGGCCAGAACAAACTGGAGCGCCCCCATCAGGACCGTTCTCATAACTGCCTTGATGATTTTTGAGCTGCCTGCTTTCTGCTCCTTGTATTACCCACTGAATATTTTTCTTCAAGTTGTCTTACTTTTCTACTTAAATCAATTTATTTTCAAAGGAAACATTTGCTGTTATCACTAGAATTAAAAAAACAAAGAACATATGCCACCAATCAATGTGACCAGAAACAGCAATTACAATGAAAACAAAACCATGTTATTAAAGCCTACCTGTTACAAGAATAAAAGGGTACACCACAGACTGAGAGAAAATATTTGCAAATCGTAGTTTTTACAAAGAGCTAATATCCAGAATATATAAATGTTAGCTTTTTTAGCAGCGGCAGCACAGCAGAGAAGCAGAAATAAAGTGAAGCCTTTATTAACTCTGAAGACACAGATAGGATGGAGGGCAGGAAGATGGGCAGGTCCCGTGACCTGAGACCGGGCTGAGACTTTACTGTCTTTTGCTAGGGGCTGGGTTTGAGGGGCGGGGTCAGTGACACCCAAGGAGCTGATTGGAGGCTCCCTTGTGTGGGCGGGAAAGGTAAAAGGAAGTTGTATCCAGGGCTGGAGTGGGGAAGGATTAAATGGTCATTGGGAAGATAAACTATTGCTTTTGGGATTTAGCCATGTGGAATCAGGGCCTTGACAGTGTAGCAGTTTGTACTCGGGCCGGAACCTATCAATGAAGAACTGCCCAAACCCATTAATAATAATCATTTTTTAATTTTTTGTTTGTTTTGCAGTTCTGAGGATTGAATCTGGACCTTCACAGTGAGTTACATCCCAGCTCTTTTTTTATTTTCTATTTTGAAACATTGTCTCCTTAAGTCACTAAATTGCCCACGCTGGACTTGTATCTGGAATCCTCCTGCTTCAGCCTCCCAGTGTGCCACCACACCAGAGGAAGCCAGTTTCTTTGACAGGCAAAAAGACTTCACAGAGGGCCAGCCAGATAGCTCAGTGGACTAAAGTGCCTGCTTAGGCAGATGCAGGGGCTGGGGCTCGATCCCCAGCGTGCCGTGCTGGCCCGGCCCCTGGGGCACAATGAGATGGCAGTTAAGTACATTTGGGAGGCTGAAAACAGGAGGATCACTATGAGTCCGATCTGTGTAGTGAGACCTTATACTAAATATATAAAAAAAGATTTAACGGCCACAACACTAAAATAATAACCACGTGAAAAGCATATCAATATCATTAATCAATAGGAAAACACAAATTAAAATCATAGTGAGATACCATTATCCACCTATGTGATTTGTTTTTTGAGCTGGATTACAAGTGTGGGTCACCACACCCAGCTTTACACGCCTATTTGAATGGATGAAATTAAGAAGAAAAGACACAGAGGAGCAAAAGTCTGGCAACACCAGTGTCAGAGGAAACTGATACACATTGCTTAAGGGATTGAAAGATGCTAGGATTAAAAGTTCCGTAATGAAACAGTTTGCAACTGTGTCTAATGCCTTCCTTCATAATTGCAAAAAACCCTGAAAACATCCCAAATATCCATCAGCTTGTACAACTGGGTAGAGACACTGTGGCCCACCCATAGGCTGGAATACCATGTGGTAATAAAAAAAAAAAAGAGAAGAACAATGTAGCAGCACACACAGCTGCATACCCTACCTCCAAAGCATCATGGGGATGGGGGAGCCAGGTTCAATCCACTGGGAGTCCCACAGGTGTCACCCTGGAAAAGCAAATTTATAGCAAGGGAAAACAGATCAAAAAGAATAACAGGGGGAAAGATCTGGCATTGGGGGGCTCTGGAGGCGGGGCCCAAGGGGGCGGGGCCCAAGAGGGCAGGGCGGGGGCAGCCTGTCAAATGCGTACCAATTGCCACTCTGCACTCACCCCACCGACCTTGGGCGAGGGTTATAATCTGGTAGACACCTCCAAAAAGAGGACTTAAGGGCTCTTTTTCACAAGCAGACTTTACCAAGAGTCCAGATGGCCTATCAATTTGCCACGGCAGTGACTCCTGCTACATGACCTGGTCTGATCTTGCGCTATACAGGGGAACCCCAAGGGAACTCTCTGTGGTGCCAGAAACAAAGAGGAAGTACATCTGGGGGTCGGGGACGTCAGGTCTTGGCCAGGCTCAGGGTGTAGGGCAGGCTCAGCTCCAAACGGCCTAAGCTGGGGCTGTCGGGGAGCAGTGGAGTCAGTGCCCTTTGCCCCAGTGTCCTCTGGCACCCTGCACAAGTCTGGGACACCATCTGCCTTCGACGGCTGGGTCACCCTTCCAAGCCTGCACGGGGGTGGTTCCATGTCGTTTCTCCCATCCCTACCAGCTGACAAACTCCTGAGCTCACCTCGGGCACCTCTTCCTCTTGCCTTACCTTCCATTCTCCATCGCGCTCTTCCCTCTGCCTGCAGTCTCTCCCCTTCCCCTTTCCTTGGAGCCAGTCAGACACCCTCTCTGTGCGCCAGGGATGGAAAACCAGGCCAAACTCTTTCCTGCCAAAACCAGGAAACTTAGTGGCGTATGAAACCAGAGAGCCCAACAGTGTGTGACCTCAGGTACGGCTGGATCCAGGAGTTCAGACCCTGTCTGACTCTGAGCTGGTCTCTCAGGCAGCTTTTCTCTTGCTGTGAAGCTGATGGAAAATTTCATCTCCTCAAACACATCGCGCCAAAGCCCCAGGAGAGACTCTCATTGGGCCAGCCTAGTCACATGACTATCCTGGACCAATCACAGCAGCAGAACCTGCACAACCTTGAAGTCCAGAGGCCTGGGGCATCCCCCAAACCTCCTAGACTGGGATTGGGAAGAGATGGTCCTCCGGTAGGAAATGGGGAGAAGGGTCCACAATGTCCCCTTCCACTGGCAACCCAGCGCACCTCCCACGTCATGTGACCACAGCCAAGCCCTTCTCAGTCCGGGCCTCGTGCACCTCCTCTGCAAAATGGGCTGCAGGCTGTTTAAATTCCAGCATTCCAGAATTCCGGGACATCATCCAAAGCTGGAGGCTGCTCTTAAATCCCAGGAACGTTCCGGTACTTCTGGGGACGGAAGTGGAGAGTCAGCCAGAGCCTTTCCAGGCCCTCGGCCTGGGAACATGCTTAAAGATGACAATTGGGTCCCTTTGGCCGAAATTCCACTCCTGTGGGGGCCTTGCCAAGGAAAACAAGCCCAAGGACCGGGCACTAAAGGTGAGTGTACTTGATGCGTTTTAAGATGACAAATTATTTACACAGGTGTGAGAGCCGACCCCTTGCACCCCGTTTTCTTTTCTTCTTCTTCCTCCCCTTTCCAAATTCTTTCCCCAAAGGGTGCTGACAGATGTGCGCGGGTGGGGTAGCTCTGGAGCTTTGCCCAGAGCAAGCCTACAAACCCAAGCTGAGGAGGGCACAGCAGCAAGGACCAGGGTGTCTCCATCCCAAACCTTTGGACACGCCTACCTCACAGCCTGGGACCCCGAGAGCCTCTCATCAAAGGATTTCCCACTACTCCAGTCCTTGGAGAAATCCATGTCTTGTCTCTGCTTTGCCCCTAAGGGGGAACGAGGGACCAGAGAGGTGAAAAGCAGCTCCCAGCTGACTCGGAGCTAGCAAGGAAGGAAGTGGAGGAAATAATTGTTTCTTAAGCACCTGCTGTATACCAGACACCCGCAAAACTCTGGGAAAAAACTGTCAATCTGAAGGATAACAGGCTCTGTCTGTAGAGCTGACGACACAGCAGCATGAGATACTGCATCCCTTTGCTAGGAAGAAGTGGGGGTGCTGTGGGCTGAGCAGGTGACAGCTAAGCCCTAAAAGATGTGAAGGTACCCACCCTGGGGAGACTGGAAGGCAGAACCTTCCAAGCTGAGGGCACTGCACACACAAAGGCCCTGCAGTAGGAGGGGGTGTGGTGAGTTTGAGAAATAGTAGGGAAGCCACCGTGGCCAAGCAAGGAGAGGGTGAGGAGCTGGATCACAGGTAGGTCCTGTGCTTTATGCTCAGGACAAAATTACAAGGAGGCAGATCAGCCTCATATTACTGAGGAGGAGGCTGAGACCCAGAGAAGGCAGGGACTTGTCTCAGGATTCCATCAGCCCAGAACTCATTCCTCTGTGCCTCCGGGAGGCTGGAGAGGGGAAGCAGGACCCCAGGGCCGTCCAGGACCTGTCCTGAGCTCAGACCTGGGTAGAGAGTTGCTTCCAGTAGGGAAAAAGCAGAGGTTAGTTAGCTTCCAAGTCACAAGGAACAACAGGCAGGGTCACATGGACTCTGCCTCAGTTTACCTACCCTTAAAATGGGTTTAATGATATGTCTGCCTCAAGTGCAGACTTCAGAGGGTGCAGTGAGGGCTAATTACTGTCTGGCAGCTGCAGGCCCTGATGAAAGGTGCAGGAAGTGGGTCCCATTATCCAGGCAAGTAATTACCCTTGCAGGCGAGGGGGCAGGGGTCCCAGTCTGAGGTGCCTCTGCTTCTGGTTCAACCCCAGGCCAGTTCCTCTGCAGACCGGGGATAGGAAGTAGGGGACTAACGTGCCTTGAGCATCTCTCTTTGACTCCCGAAATGGCCTCAAGATCACAGGCCCCAGGTAAGAGAGGTGCGGTGTGAGGATGCAGAAGCCCGACAGGCCCACATCCCCATTCTGAGCCACGCACGGCCAGGCACACCTGCAATCCCAGCTACTGGGGAGACTGAGGCAGGAGGATCACAAGTTCGAGGCCAGCCTGGGCAATTTAGTGAGATCCTGTGTCAAAATTAAATTACAAATCCTGGCCCTGCCACTCATCAGCACTGGGCACCACTCTCCATCCTGGGGTCTCTGCTGCTCCAGCTGTAGGACAAGGCCGGGGACCTGGCCTGTCCCAGATGCAGTGGCTCTGTTGCTTCTCACTCATGTGCATGGGCACTGCTCTGACCACTTCATCTCACCAGCTGAGCCCCTGTGAAGCCACAAGTGACACAGCCAACCACACGGTTGGCTGTCTTGACCTCCACCGCCTGAAGGAAAATGGTGAAGGAGGCCTTTTCTATAGAAAAGAATAAATGATTTTTAGATCATCCTTGGGGACACTGCTAAAGCCCAGGGACCTGGAGCAAGACTCCAAGTACAGCTCCTGGGTCTTGACTCACACTGTCCCCTACATACTTGCACATGCATGAACATGCACACCCACACACAAGCACACCCACGCACACACACACACCCACGTGCCCCCCCCTTTCTGTCAGTCCGGGTGGGAACACAGAGCCTGCTCCCCAATGGCCTCTTCCAGGACCAGAGATGAATCTGGGGCCAGAGCCCTCTCCCCTTCCAGTCCCTCCAGCAGGTGGCACATGCCCATCTGACAGGTGGGCACACTGAGGCCAGGGGCACATATATGAAACCCGTAAGTGAAAGACAGGGAAGGCTCACACCCAGACATCCTGAGCTGCCCCATCTGATCCGACCCAAAGCCCTCTGTGTCCCCCCACCTTGGGACATGAGTCAGGGTCCAGAGTCCCTGCTGCAAGCTGGTCACAAGGCACCTGGCCCTCCCGGTAGCCTAGAGAGTGACTTTCTGCTGTGAGCAGCACCTCCCGGGTTTGGGCTTCCACACGGGAAGACGCAGCTGCCCCAAGACTCCTGTCGGCATCGCGAGGGCACATCCAGCTCTCTCAACGGCACTTCGTCGGGCAGCTTCTCCGTTGCCATCCTCCTCCCAACCCAGGTGCCAGGCGACCTCTCGTGTTTGTCCAGGCATGCCAGGAGAATACCCGGGCCCCCTCCGCCACCCCGGCCCCACGCTCTGTGTCCTTCAGAGCCCTGATCACTCACGAAAATGAACTCAAATTCCCAAGTGGAAGGAGAACGCAGGCTCCGTGCAAAATGTTTTGTTTTGTTCAGTGCTGTGTCCCTGGGACCCAGTAGCATGTCTAGAAGGAACATGGAGCTCGATCAATGTTTGCTGATGTAAGGAAGATGTTTTTAAAAGACAAGAGGAACTCTCATCACATCGGCAGGAGTCCCGGGAGAGACAGGACTGGAGGACGGGCCGCTCTCCCCAGGGTCTTGCGTGTGATGTCAGGCTCTTACGCATGACGTCAGATTGACCTCGTGCACCAGGTACTTCCGGTGCTGAGCTCCGCACGCGATCGCCTAGTCCTCGCTGTGACCCGAGGAGCAAGATCTCAGGACTACCCCACTTTTCAGATAAGGACACCGTGGCGTAGAGTTACAGTTAGGCACTATTCCAGGTCACCAGCGTTTGGCGGCAGCCCTGACTAGTGCAGGGCCGCAGTGCCCCGAGATCTGCGGCAGGAGAGCCGGAGCCTCGGGCTTCAGGAAGCCACGTCCCCCAGACGCTTGGCGCAGCCCAGGGAGGTGCCCCGCACCCTAGGTCGGTCAGCAGCCCAGAGGGACGGTCCCTGGCTGCCCCGGGGCCCGTTGAGGGAGGCAGGCTTGGCGACCGTCCTGTGCGGGGACGCCAGGCAGCCGGGAGTTTCTCTCTCCGAACTTACTGTACGTGATTCAGCGCCAGCCCCAGTTGTGAAATCTGGGAATCTTGCGGGCAAGGCCAGGCTCGGGGGATGGCTGTCTGGGAAAGGGAGGTTGGGAAGGGGTTAAGGGGGGTGGAGGGGAGGAGCCGGGAGGCATCCGGCGGCCAGGCGGGCGCTGAGCGGGCACCACAGCCCTGGGCTGGCCGGCCGCAGCCTGGCTCTGACATCACAGCTGCGTCAGCCTGGCCGGCCCGGCCCCCACTTCCTGCTCTCCTTGGGCAGCACCCCCCTTCCCGCCCTGCCCCACTGTCCTCTCCCTGGGGATGGCAGTGCTGGTTTCCCTGGTGGGAGGGAGGGAGGCACGTGAACAGGGAGAGCGACACAAACATTACTTTGCATGCAGGAGGTGATTAATAGTAGCAGTGACTTGGTTTGCGCCAAAGCAGAATCCCAAAAGCAAGCCCAGCTGAGAGGGAGCTATCACAGTTGAAGAGACAGAGGTCTGGGGAGGGAGGGGAGGTTACCCTGCGGCACTGTCACAGTTTCCTAACTCGTTCATAACGTTCCTGTCGTTCATCCTCGATGCTTCATTAGAAAGTACCTTCTCCTACTGGGGGTGGTGTCACTCCTGTAATCGCAACACACAGGAGGCTGAGACAGGAGGATCACCTAGAGTTGGAGGACAGCCTGGACTACATAGCAAGACCCTGTCTCAAAAAAAAAAAAAAAAAAAAACCACACATGCTGTGGCCACAGTGACTATCCTGAGGCCTGGAATTTTCTCCCTCACCTCATTCATTTATTAAGTTATATTAAACCAAAAGGGCATTTGTTTGGCTAGCAGACCCACAAAGATTTCATGGGACTATTGGGCCAGGGATATAGCTCAGTGGCATAAATGCCTGCCTGGCAACCACAAGGTCCTGATCCCTGGTACAAAAAAAAAAAAAAATCTTGGAACTATTGATAGATCATTGATGACTTGACGATTTTATTTTTTTTTTAATTTTTTTAATTTATTTATGTGTGTGTGTGTGTGTGTGTGTGTGGCCAGCTCAGCCCACCAGGGGGCGGGGCTGGTTGGCATGTGGTGCTGGGGGATTGAACCACAGTCCCTTGCTTTGCTTAGCTTAGCTTGTTCTAAGTAGGTGCTTTAGACCACTGAGCCATCTCACCAGCCCGACTTGACGATTTTAAATGAAGTAAATTCTGCATTTACTTGAAAGCCCTGCACAAAGCCCAGACAGTCTGTTGCCCACACAAGACTCACGTCATCCTGATGGCCACTCTGCCCAGACAGCCGTGTCATTGCCCCACCTCACAGAGGAGGAAGCTGAGGTACCAGCTGGCCTGGCACCTCTGGCGAAAGCCATGCAGCAGTGGTCCCCAGATGCATGGCCCCCAGAAGCACAGGGGACTGCATGGAGGTCCTCATCTAGTGACAACAGAGCAGAGATGGCCCAGAAGTGGCATGTGACCTACCCAAGGTCACACAGCAGGCACGTGGAGGCTGCAGGCCCAGTCTCATGCCTGGACCTGTGATCAGGTAGAGTCCAGGCAGGACCTGGGGGGTGGGGTGTTCCTGGCACAGGGCATAGCGCCAGCAAGGATGGGTCACACGCAGCAGGTAGAGGAAGCGTCTGGAGCTGGGCCAGGGCTTAGGGTAACAACCAGTGCCCTGAGTGCCACGCTGAGCATCTTGGGACTTGTCCAGTGGTGATGGGGAGCCACGAAAGCTTACAGCACGGGAGAGACGAGGTCCCCAAGCCAGGGCCAACTGCACCACTGTCTCCTCTCTATCCTCCCTGCTCCTAGCATGGCCTCTCCCAGCCTAGCGGCACTCACAGCCAAAAGGGTCCCAAGAGAATGTAGTCCAACCACATCCCTCCTCTGCTCAGAGCTCTCCAGAGATCCCACAATGTGCGGAACAAAAGCCAGGACCTCCGAACAGCACACGAGGTCCTGCATTGTCGTATCCATACCCCTGCCTCCCTCTGCCTCGCTCACTCTGCCCCACCATGCTGGCCTCTCCAGATGCACCTGCCGCAGGGCCTTTGCACTTGCCGTTCACTCCCCAGAACACTGTCTCCTACTGTGGCTCCATCCCTCACCTCTTGCATGTCATGGCTCATGACACCTGCCCACTGAGGCTGCTCCTACCAGCCTGGTTCAACCCCCTCTTCCGTTTTCTGCTTTATTTCTCTGCATAGCACCAACCCATGTCTTATTTATCTTGTTTATTGACTGATTACTCTGGGAAAGTGTGAACTTCATGGGGTGAGACCTCTGACCCTCCAACGCCTACTGGATCCCCAGCGCTGACTCACAGGAAGTGCTCAATAAATATCCATTCAATCAGTGGATTTCCTTGTCCTCAGAAAATTTGTCGAGGGCTTGTCTGGGACCGGGCTTGTTCTGACCTTTCTTGTAGGATCCAGAGCGAGAAGTAACTCCCTGAGTTCGCCGACTCCTGAATGAGAAGTCAGTGAGGCTCCAGAACCTGTGCTTTTTGTCTCCACTCCAGACTGCCCACCTGGGGTGAGGCATCACATCTGCCACTTACAAGGATCTACACAGGAGGCTGCCTGCTGGGGTCTGCTTAGGCCAGAGCTCAGAGAGGTTAGGTGCCCGCCCCTGGGCACACAGCCTCTCCAGGTAAGAACGCGGGTCTTCCTGTTTTCCAGGTTGTTCTGCCCTTGCTGCTCTGCAACGTAACTCCCCTGCCCCCTCAGCCAATACCACATCGGTCTTGACATTCCCTGTGTCTGGCCAGCCCCGCCCCCGCCAGCTGGGCCCGACATCCCCAGCATGCCTTGGGGATGAGCCTTGGCTGTGACTGCCCAGCTGACACATCTGGAGCAGATGTGCCTCTGCCGCCCACGGGTGCTCCACTGGCCCCAGCCACTCCTCAGCTCCCAGCTCCTGGGGAAGAGAGGCCACCAGTGTCCCCCGGTCCAAGAGGGGGACAGTCAGCAGGCCATGGCTGGTCACAGAGAGAGACTGGCCCTGGTGTAAAAGGAGTGTGGGAGCAACAGCAGTTACCACGTGGCCTATCTTTGAGGGGTGAATGGAATGGGTGGCCGCACACCTCATGGAAGGGGCAACTCCTGCACGTGCAGCCTTTCAGGAATGGCTGGTTCGTCTACCAGAAGGAGCCAGAACACAAGTGTCTGCAGTGCCCACATGGCTCGGTATTCGCTTGATTCATTTGAAATTCTCCTGTGTGGCCCAAGCAAAGCCCCAGGGGACATGGCCAGGGCCTGCAGTTCGCCACTCAGTTGGCCAGCGGGGAGCAAATCCGCTCCACTCTGAGTCAGGGCTGCAGGCTGGAGCAGTGGCCAGTGCTGTGCCAGACGGCAGGGAAGTGACTGTTGTCTGGTCCCTTCCTGCGCCCCATGGGATGAGCCTCCCCCACACACCAGCTCCAGCTGGACAGAGGGTAGAAGGGGCCTGGGCGGGATCAATGCCTTTGGTCCCACATGGGCCAGAGCTGTGGAGATTCTACCAGGAGACACTGTGTCCTCTCTCCAGCCCCTGGGCGGGTGACACCATGCTCCAAGCCACATTCCGAGCCACTTCACCAGTGCCACTTTGAGCCTCCACCACATCCCCTAGGACTGATTTTCAGATGCGAAACCCACAGCCCGGGGGAAGCACTGGACCGGAGCCCTCCAGAGCCTGCAGAGGAAGGCCTTCAATGCTAGGCCACCCTTCTGCCAGCTCCAGGGCCATCACCAGGCCTCTGCAGCAGATGGCCTCCTTGCAGGGTTAGCTAAGTGAATATTTCTCTTGCTCCCTGATAACCATTTTCTGTAATCCAGTGCACTGTCTCAGCCTCTGGCTGTGGGTCCAAATGCTTCCCAGCTGCCCCTGGGCACCCTGATAAACAGGATGAACTCAGCACCTTCCACCCAAATGACTCCCTTGCCTTGATTTCCCCTGGCGTGGCAGGTCCATCATTGTCCAGAGCCAAGACACTGTCCTTCCTGCCTCCCTTCCACATTTCCAACCTACTTGGTTACCAAGACCTGGAAGTAACTGGATCCCGCTGGCCCTGGCCCCCTCCGAAGCAGCCATTGCCTTCCCCTGGTGACCGCAGTTACCTCCTTGCTGGGATCCCTGCCTTGGCCCAGCCACCTGGTGACACTATTTCCTGCAGCTGTCAGGAGCTCACAATCACCTTCACAGGGAAGTCCCTGCCTCCGGCCACTTCACACCTCTCTCTCTAGGGCAGGATGTCTTTTGTTACCTGTGAGCCTTTGCACACCTCTCTTTTTGCCTGAGAGTTCTCCTCCCACCCAGCCCTCCCAGTTACCCATCTGTGGCCCTCAGCACTCTACTCGGGGATGGTGGGCTCCTTAAGCCCTCCCTGGCACCCTACATCTGCTTCACGCTCACCCTGGGGTCCTACAGGCCCTCCCCAACCATTGCATCTGGGGACAGGCATGGTGGCACACACCTGTAATCCTAGCGTTTGGGAGGCTGAGGCAGGAGGATCATTTAAAGTTTGAGGCCAGCCTGGACTATAAAGTGAGCTCAAGACCAGCCTGAGCTGCATATGGAGACCCTATCTCAAAAGATAAATAAATAATCTGTCCATTGCAAGCTCTACCCTCTTGTCACTAGGAGGAACAGCTTTCTTCCCCCAGCCTTCTCCCAAGCAGACGCAAGCTGTGGAAGCGCTATGAGGGCAGTTGTGCCTGCACTCTGGGAAGACCCTGTCCTCCCTCAGCCACCTTTACCCGCTGGGCCTGGGCTGCTCCCCAAGGTCAGACCTCAAGGACTGAAGAAAACTCAATACACTGGCAGGAACTCCTCACCTGGGTCTGCAGGTGGCCCCTAGGTTCAATGACCACCACCCCAATTGGTGACAACAGGCAGTTTCTTGAGAGATGATTCATAGCTTTCATGGAATTTCTAAACTCTAAAATCTTGATATAACTGCCAGGAGGGGCACAGAGCTCTCCCTGCCATCAGACCTCAAGCACCACGTGGCACGCATACACTCACGCATCCACGGCCACCTACCTGTACACTCCTCCATCCACCTCTCACCCACCTACCCATCTACCCATTCACCTACCTAGTCATCCATTCACTCATCCATTCTCTGTCACCCACTCTCCCACTCCTGCATCCCACAACCCATCTATCATCCATCCATCCACCTCCCCCATCCATCCACTTCCCTATGGGTCATCCTGCCTGTTCATCCATCCACCCATCCATCCATTGTCCATCTACGCCTCACCCATATATTGATCCATGCATCTATTCACCAACCTCTTCACTTCTGGCATCACTGATCCATCCATCCATTTATTTATCCCTTTGAGTGTCTATACTTCTAGCTATATGCAAATACATCCTTTGGTTATTTTTTTAAATTTATGCATGCATTCTATACTTATATATTCATCCATCAATAACTCACAGTACTTGGGCTGGGGAGATGGCTCCAGGGTCTAAGTGCCTGCCTGGCAAGCACAAAGACCCACTTCCCATTGAGCTGTCCATTCATTTATTCACTATTTTCTGTATTCACCCATTCATGAATTCACTTGCTCATTTCATTCATTGGCTCATCCATTCTTTCAGTTCTCCTTTCATTTGTCCTGCCCACCTGCAGACAGTTCACATCCCCATGTATGCAGGTATCCCCTCGGCCATCCACCCACCTGCCAAGCCATCACCGATCCCCTAACTCCAGACCCTCCACCCTCCCATTCTGTCCTTAGACCAGAACCAGGGGATGAATCACAGCGGGCCCTGCCCTGGAGAAGCTCACCAGCCGTGATGGGAACAGATAGTTACTACCAAGATTGCAAGGTCAAAGGGAGTTCCAGGCAGGTGCTTTCCCAGAAAGACTTGCAACCTCCTGGTGACTTAGAACAGGCTCTTTGGGGAAGTGGCACCCAAACTGGACTCACAAGGGAAGGGAGAGAGCATGCGGTCCCTTACACCCCAGAGGGCGACTCCCAGATCTGATCCCTCAAGATGAGGACGTTCAGGACACAAGAGGACGAGGAGACCTGCAGCAAACACTATGGTTGTGAAGCCCGGGGTCCCAGACTCACGGGAGCATGGGCCCTGCTTCTCCTCCACAGCACCTCTGTGAGCATCCCTGCAGCTCTGGCCCTCAGCACCCCTCGGGGTTTACTGGCTGGGACCAAGCTCCCTGTTTCCACAACCAAGAAAGCAAAGTCACCCAAGATGGTCTCTGCCCTCTCCCAATTTTTCTCTCAAGGTCAATGGGGTGCACCACGCGTGCCCAGGATCCAATTCTTTCTCCCCAGAGCTGAGCACTGGGTGTGGCACACAGTAGATGCACAATATCAAAAACCTCACTGTTGCAGGAGTCACTGCAGAATGACCCCCAGCCTCTAAGTCCCTCTGCCCCCTGGTGGCCCCTGTGTGACCTCAGCCAATGGCACATCTCCCAGGGTCAGTTTTTCAGCCTAGAAATGGGACATGCGATGGGATCAGCACAGCTGGGGGCAGGAAGCAGCACATGCCCAGGCTGTGGCTGTCTCAGATGCAACTCCTCAGTCCCCTGCCCTCTTCCACCCCAGCTGGATGGGACTCCAGCCTGAGGGGGACACCTGGGGGCCCCTGGGTGTGCTGAGCCTTGGGGGTGGAGGCTGGTACCTGAGTAATTGTGGGCGCTTCTGCCCCACCTGATGGGGCATGAAGTGGAAATTCCCGGTAATATTAGCTAATTAAATGATTCCTCCCCTCTCCACCTCTTCTGTGGCCTCCCATTCTCCCTTACTCAGCTCCAGAAGCTGCTCAAAGGAGTTGGACTGGTTTGGGGCGGGCTGGTCAGTCACTTCCCCTCCGGCCGCCCACCTGTTGCCCGCCCGCCTGCTGAGTGTCTCCTTGGCTGGCTGGGACAAGCGGGACCCATGTCCCCCAGAGTCGCATGGGCCACCAGATCCTTCCCAGCTGCTGCTTCTGAACCTGCATGACTCCTCTCTGCCTGCTGCTCCCCACAACAAAGCCCCGCCTCACAGCCTTCCAGGTAGACCGCGGGCATTTATTAGGCACCTCCTGTATGCCCTGCCTTGGGTGCTGGGGCCAGAGAGATACATAAGATAGCACCCCCGCCCCGCGGGGCTCGTGGGGGGAGGGCACATAAAAAGCCTGTGGGGGTGACGGTGTGGTTGACTGATTCGAGGTGTGAAGGCCAGTAAAGAGTGCGCTCAAGGTTCCACTTAGATCCCATTCTAAAGAATGAAATCCTGTGCTGTTAGCGAGAGGCGGTTGCCTAGAGACGGGAGGGGGCGGGGACCCAAGTAAGGACTCGCATTCCTTTAGGGCTGCAGTGTGTTTGCCATCCCGGTGGTGCTGGCGTCCTCACGAGGGCACACGCCAGTCAAAATGCTTGCGCGTGCGAGCAGGTGTGGTGCAGGTGCCTCTGTGGTCCCTGGCCGCAGCTGTCAACTGTGAGGCAGCGTGAACAGTGCCACGCTGCGAAGGCAGGGAGAGGGGTCCAGAGGGCGCCCCGGAGGAGGCAGCCGCTGGACAAGGCTCCGAAGATGAAAGGAGCGCAATGTTAAAGGCCACACAGCGTGAGATCAAATCCTGACTGCTCCGGAGTTCTCACAACTCTGTGTGGCTCTGGAGAAGGAGCTTGTGCTCTCTGGAACTCAGCTTCCCGGTCTATGAAGTGGATCCCACAGCAGAGTTCACGTCACAGAGCTGGTGGGGGATGGGAACCGTGGGAAGCAAGGGACCTGCCATCCGACAGTCACAGCCCTGCAAACGCCTGTGGCAGAGGGCTGTCAGGAGGGGTCTCTGGTCACAGCAGCGGGCAGAGGATGCACTGGGCAGCCAGGGTCTCAGGGCAGGGCTGCAGCAGCCTCCTGAGGACTGGGGAGCCCAGGAAGGCTGGCCACAGGGTTTTCATGGCCGAGGCTGTCTTTTTAACAAAGCCACTCTGTTTATTAGGTCTTATTTTAAAAATTACAGCTACAGAGACTGAGGCCTGAGCAGAGGATTGGACAGAGGTCCTATGCAATCACAGGACTAGAAGGGAGTGGTTTCTCACCCACACAAATCCCTCTGTACCTCCTCCTGCAAGCTGATGAGGGCTATTATCAGAATTCACTTGCACACCTCCGGTGATGGGGAACTCACTACCTCACTGCTGAGCATCTCTTCCTGTCCAATGCCAGGAAGAGCGCCCTCCCAGCTGGACCCAGCTCTGCTCTCTGGCCAGCCCCAACACTAACCGCTACTCTGGCCTGAGTCTTGCTGGGAGGAGCCAGCTTCAGACAAAGGAGGAAGTGGGAAGAGGTCCGCATGCTGAGGAGACTTGCGGGCACTGTCATCAGCTCCCTGCCACGAGGCCCAGGGACATGCTGTTCCCTCTCTGAGTGTCACGGAGGGCAGTGAGGTTGCTCCAGTCCCCTGGGCTCTGGGCAGCAGGCTGCACTCCTTGAGGTGCCTGGAGCTGCACCAGGCATGGAGCACAGCGGCACCACCCCCACTCCGTTTTGGGGGCCAAGGTCGACCTGGGGGCAGGCGGGCCAGGCCCTGTCTGGGGATAAAGGCAGGCGCCCCAGGGCACAGCCGGCTTAATAACAGGCTCCAGGATTCAGGGGTTTGAACTCTGGCAAATGGGTTCAAACACAAATTGAGCGGCCCACGTCCCGTCTGCACCTCTGACAGCCGCTGGTTCCCACAGGGCGGCCCCCGCCCTATCTGCACCCCAGCCACCCTGCCTGGCCTCCCACTCCCACTCTTGCTCCTTCCTCCAACAGGGGTTCAGTCTCAACCCTGCCAAGGTGGGCCCTGCCTCAGGGCCTTTGCACCAACATCCCTCTGGCCCAGAAGTCTTTCTTTCCAGATCTGGGTCTGGGGTCACCCTACAGCCTCCACACCGAAGCCACACTCTCACCACAGCCCTCCTGACCTCACCCTACTCCTGGTTCTGACTCTTTCTCTTCTGCCTTTACTGGGATATTGGGGTTTCTTGTTCCTGTTTTGCTGTCTGTCTCTTTCAGGATTTGGAACTTTTTATAGTTTTACACTTTGTTTTTAATTGACCTCACTGTCCAATGTACACAGCGCAGTGTGATATCCCAATCTGCATATTCAACAAGTGAGGATAAGGTCAGGGTCATTGGCATATCTGTCACCCCAAACATTTATCTTTTCTGTGTGTGTGCGGGGAACACACAAAGTTCTCTCCTAGCTATTTTGAAATGAACAGTGAAGCACCGTCCACAGAGCCCTCCCTGTGGGGCTCCGTGACAATGGCAAAGCCAAGGGCTCACCCGGGCTGGCTCTGATGTCCTCAGACCCAGTGGGCACAACCTGCTCCCACCCCTCAGTATGGACAGGGCCGAGGAGAGCCACGCAGGGCCCCCTGCACCTCGTCTGTGGGGACCTCTCACCTCCCTGCCACCCCGACCCGCACACCTGCACGCCCCCCAGCCCCCTCCCGCCCCCGCCTGGTCCCTGGCTTCCCTCCTTTCACCAGGTGCCAGCTGGCCACGTGCCCATCCCTCTCCTCTTGCCCGCCCGCCCTGGGCACAGACTCACAAAGGATGAGGAAGGGCCTGCGGTGGGCTGGCCGGGTGCCATGTGAACGCGGCCCTTGGGGCCCTCAGCTCCCCACACTGCGCTGCCAGACACCTGTGTAATGAGTGTCATTACTGGGGACCTACTGGGCAGGCCCTGGCTTGCCCCAACCACCCAGGCTGCAGAGGATGCTGGGATGGGGGGTGGGGGCGGGGGTCCTGGAGACATCCCTGCCAGCCTCGACCCCAAAGCTTAGCAGACCCAACTTCCTGTCTTCCAAGCAGACTCCAAACCTCAGGCCCGTACAGTCTCCCAAGCTGACTCGGCAGGATGTAAAGAGGAGCCACACTTACTGAGCACCTACTACACATCCATGGTGCTCAGAGCCAGCTACTGTCATGTGGCAGGTGCTCACCCCAAACACATCCTTACTTATCATCCACCTTCCTCCATCTGAGCATAACTGGGCACCTTCTATGTCCCAAGCTTGGGGCTAACTCTATTGCAATTTTCCCCCCCCTCCGGAACTGGGGATTGAACTCAGGCCCTTGAGTTTGTCAGGCAAGCGCTTATTCTACTGAGCTGTCTCCCCGGCCCAAAGTCTTGCAATTTTTTTTTTTTTCCAGAGGGGCTAACTGTATTTCAAACATGAACTGATTTGTCCGTATGACAGCTCGGAGGGAACCGCAATGGGCTCATTTCACAGATGAGGCTCAGGAAGGTACAGCAACTCACCAAGGTCACAGACAGGAAGTGAAGAGCCAGGAGTGGGCTCAGGCCACCAGCATAGGATGTTTATCACTGCCATGTCCCCACCACTGGGTCCAGCGCCTGGCACCTAGTAGGTGCTCAAACCATATAGAATGAATGAATGAACGTGGATAAATGCAAGAGCAAAGGGTCTCTCTGTCATGGTGCTCTCTTTCCAGGTGCTGTTGACAGAAGGGGACACCAAAGCCCCCAGAGGTGAAGACCTTGGGCTGAGTCACACGGTGAGGAAGTCCCAGGACTGGGACAGGAGCCAGGCCAGGAGCTCTCACCCCTCTGTCATCCTGCCCATGTCCCTGACCCTTCTCCTGACTGTCCCTGTCCTGGACTGTGGGTCCCGTGAGGACAACATGAGCCTGGTGTCCTCTCAGGACACCTGCTACCCTGCCTGGGTTGCAGCTCTGAAGCCACACAGTGAGCTTGGGCCCCATTCCGCTGATCCATAGCTGTCTTCCCGCTTCCTGACTGTCAGGGATTTTAGCTGAACAGGGACTCAGCATGTCCTTCTTGTCCCTACACTGTCTCCAACCATCTGCATGACCTCAGCCCTCCCACTGAGTGGGCACAAAATCTGAATGTAGTCGTGAGTGAAGCTCTTCTATTGCCCTAAGTAGGTCATGTAGGTCCCCTCCCTGGTTGTGTCCCACAGGTGCTGTTGACCCAGCCCAGAGCCCTTAGGCTACCCCAGCATCATCTCTGGTCTCTCTCTCTCTCTCCCTCATCCTGTCACTGACCTCCTCGCTTTTCCCAGAATCCTCCAGCTTTTCCCAGAGCTGTTCCCACCCCAGGGCCTTTGCACCTGCCATCTGAAGTTCCTATTGGATATCTCTTCCTTTCCACACAGCCCAACCCTTCTCCTCGCGTCCTGTCACCTCTCCAGAGAGGCCCTGTGACCGGCCCAGCGCTCACACCTGCTGCTTGTCTCCCTGCCCTTGCCCTTGGTGGAGTTGCCACGTCTGCTTGCACTTTTGCCTGCCCATAGCCGTGTTCTCCAGCAGAACAGGGCCGAGGCTTGGTCAGTGACTGGGTTCTCTGGGTCTGGTATCCACCAGGTACTCACGCAGTGCTTGTGGGATGAAAAACGTCACAAAGCGCTGCCTGCCCAGCTGCTCAACCCACACTGGGGGCTGGGAACCTAGGGGCCCCGCTTGTGCCAACGCGGTGCCCCTCAGAGCCCCAAAACCTGTCTGGTTCCCAGCCTCATAAAAACCACCGCCTGCACCTTGCCCTGGGGTGGTAGAGGGTGATGAAGCTGGGGGCAATGGGGCCAAAACGGAGCCCACCATGCTCAGGAGAGCTGGACCAGAGAGTATGCCAGCTGTGGTGAACAGTCACAGAGCCCACCAGGGTCCAGGTGCAGGCCGGACAGGTGAGGAAACTGAGGCACAGTGCAGTGGCCACGGGACCAGGCTCTGCAGCCTAAGGAAGGAGGAGGTGTCAGGCTTTGCACTCCTCACACCCAGGTGCTACAGAGAGCATTGTCATGGTGCTGAGTACTGTCCTAGCTGGCCAGAACCTTGGGTACAACTCAGTTTCCCCCACTGCAAAGCAGCTCGGAGACATGACGCCAGTCCTGCCACAAGGGAGTTATCTGGGGTCCGTCGTCTGCCTGGGTTCCCTCTGCTCATGCCCACCCCGCACCCTCAGGAGAATGTGCTCCCTGCCTCTGCCCCTCAGCTCCCCTTCTGCCACAGGAGTCAAACTGTCTCCACCACGTGCTGGCACGGTTGAAGGTGTGCTTTGCCTGGGCGCCATCCACAGGGAGCACACCATGAGCCCACAGGACCTCTCTGCACTGTGTGGTCATCCAGGGCAGCTCGATCGTGCCAAGGTCATGGGGCAAAGGTCCAGGGTCTTGGGTGGCCCTGGCAGGATGGGGACCTACTGGGGCGGGCGGCAGAGCAGCTGGGATAGGAGCTACAGCAGGCCAGGGTGACTCACCGGCTAGCTGGACTGGGGGCTGGGCTGCGGCCCCCCACGCGCCCCTCTGGGCTCTGCCTTGTGCCCAAAAGTGCTGTGTCATGCTCTGTCATGTGGCTCCGGGTCATTAATACCAGAGTTCTGGGAAGCTCAGGCCGAGTTCCCGGAAGGGGTCAGCCAGTTCAGTAAACAGATTGGCTGGTTCGCTGTCACAGCTGAGCCAGGCAGGCGGGCCCACTGCTCAGGAAACAGGAGGGGGACTGGCATCCACGGGGGCAGAGGGACCGCCCCCTAGCCCTGTTTGGGACTGGCATCTCCCAGGACAGCATGGCCCAGGCTTGGTACACAGAAAGGAAAACCAAGGTTCAGAGAGGGCAAGGCACTTGCCAAAAGTCACACAGCCATTCCAGAGTTCAAATCTCAAATTCTGGTGGTCTGGTCTGCTTCCTTGGCAGGAAGTCCTGATTCATTCCCATCCCACACTCATTCCTGACTTGGAGCAGAGGGTATGTTGACAGGAGGCAGAGTTGGCAGGATACTGTCTACCCACAAGTGTTGTCTTAGCCTGCAGCATTTCTTGAGCACCTACTATGTGCAAGGTACTGCTTTAAGTGCCCTTTGTGAATTCACACTTTTGATGTGTAGCCCCTTTCATCCAAAGAGTCAAAGATGTCATTTTAAGGCGCCTATTAAATGTCAGACACTAAGCCTCAGCAATGTGCCCTCCTATGAGCCTCGTGTGGACCCTGTCAGGTGGGCCTGTCATCACCACAGCTGCGAAGGAAGCCGAGGTGGGGAAGGACACTCGGCTGGAGCAGGGAGTTCAAACCCTGACTTGGCTGCTTCTCATCATGAGACCCAAAAGCGGCCTCATGTCTCTGAGCCTCAGTTTCCCCATCTGATCAATGGGGATTCTGGCATATCAAGGGCAGCCAGCGTAGATGGGAGCGCAGGGCACTGTTAGACCCAATTATTGTTATATTCGCATGTGCTCTGAGTTCAAGTTCCATTGTGTGACTTACTGGTTGTGTAGCCTCGGACATGCTGCTTAACCTCTCTGGACCCTGTAAGGTGGGTGACACACTAGCACCTCCCACATGCAGCTGGCAAGGTCAGTGAGCTGGCCGGGCAGGGCCCGAGATGTGGCAATTGTCGCTGTAGTTCACCTGGCATGGTGCCACTGGGAAGACTGGCATCTTCTCCTCTCTTGCTCCTCTGCAATCAGCACAGGGCCAGCCCACCTGCTCATGAAGGGTTCATCCTGGGAGCACTGTCCAGGTCCCCCCTCCCACCATCCCACCAGGCTCAGTGTGGACCCTCGTCCCTCTGCCTGCATGGGGACCCTGCGGCACCTGCCTCTCTCCCCAGGGCCACAGCACTGCTCTCTCTGGTCCTGGCCCACCATGCCCTGTCCCTCACCGCCCCCACCTACCTGCCACTTCCTCCAGTACTCAGGGCTTGTCCCCTGTCCATTCTTTTCTTTTTCTGTACTTAGGACCGGTTCTACAGGGTCTCACTGTGTAGATTGGACTTGTAGTGATCCACTTGTTTATAGCCTCCCAAGTGCTGGGGTTACAGGAGTGTGCCACCATGCCCAGTCTCAATTGTCATCTCAGCATGCCCCAGGGGCGGGGCTGGTGCAGCAGGCCCAGGGATCGAACTCCTAGCCCCTGTGTCTGCCTAAGCAGGCTCTTTAATCCACTGAGCTTTATTTTTTTTTTTTTAATTTTTTTTTTTTCAGTACCAGGGATTGAACTCAGGACCCTGCGCTTGCCAGGCAAGTGCTTATTCTACTAAGCTATCTCCCCCGGGGCCCCTGCTGAGCTAATTGGCTGGCCCTCATGCCAGCTATTTCTGCACAGCGTCTCCAGTTTTGTTGGCTATGATGTGCAAACTCCACACAAGGATTTGGGAAGAAATTGTTTCGTATAGCCTCTAGATAGTTAACAAAACCTGTGAAGTTAAACTTAATACATCTTTTCTGCAGTCAACCCTCACAAGTGGTATGGAATTTCTGAGCTAGGATTTAGGAAAACTTCTGTGTTGTTGGAAAACAATGTGCAGATAAGGGGCAAACATTCCCTGGAGTACACCAGGCTCCCAAGGACGCCTGCCCAAAGCAGTGGGAAAGCAAATGAGCTGCTAACCATTTCAGAAGTAAGATTGTTAATTTTATTCATCCAGCTTATATGGGCCTCTTCCTCCTCCTGTGCAGTCTGAGCATCACCTGAGACCCCTCCTCCCAGCTCCTTCCCTCTGTCCCTCTGACATTCCCACCTATTCACACCAGAGCATGCTCCTCTAGCCCCTGTGCCCTCACCTGTCCTCAGCATGGGACACTTGGTAGAGCCAACTGTAGGCACCATCTCCACCCCGCTACCCTGCCTGGCTACCCCAGGGAGGCCGGCCTAGATCAGTTGCAGGGTGCAGAATTCTCAAATGCATGGCCCTCACCCCTAGGCTGACCTGTGTGCATTTGTGCCCAAACATTTGCCCTAACATTTAAACAGCACTAGCTGGGCATAGTGGTGCACGCCTGCAGTTTCAGCACTCAGGAGGCTGAGGCAAGAGGATTGAAGTGACTTTAAGACCAGCCTGGGCTACACAGGGAGCTCAAGAGCAGCCTAAATTATAAAGCAAGACTCTGACTCAACAAACAATAGACCTCTAGGTTTTACACCAGGCAACACTCAGGAGGACAGACTGAGGCAGGAGCATCAGGAGTCTAGGCCCAGCTTGGGCACCTTGGAGACCCAGCCTGAACCAGCCTCAGAATCAAAATTTGTAAGAAAGGCTGGGATGTAGCTTAATTCAAAGGCCCTGGGTTCAAGCCCCAGTATCAAAAAACAGAAGTAGGCTTCTGGTAACGATCCAACTAACAAGCTCTCAAGGAAAAACCCCCACCCTGGGGTCCTCACCCACTGCCATCCTTCACTGCCTGAGCGATGTCCCTTCTGGCACTATCTGCAGACAGTCTTTGGTTGTCACCACAGGGCAGGGCTGGGACCAGAGCCCCACACTGCAGGGCACGGCTTGCAGTAGAGGGATCGGGTCTAGAGTCACCAATGCCAAGGCTGAGAGCCAGGGTCACTGTCAGCCCGCACCACCTTGCACACGCTGGCCACAGGTTCTACCTCCCCGCAGGAAGGCCACATTTCTCCTCCTGCCACACTCCCAGGCCCGGGCCCAGGCTGTGGAGACCCAGCTGGCTTGTCTGACCTCATCTGCCCCAGCCATCCCCGGCTCCCTCAGCCAAATCACTCCCTCTATCTGTTCCCAACTATGCAGCTTTTCCTTACCTCAGGGCCTTTGCATCTGCTGCTCCCAGCACCTGGAACAGACTGTCCCAAATATCTGCTTCCCTCAGGCTCAGGTCCTTCTTAGACTGCACACGCTGCAAAGCCCCCAGGAGCCTCGCCCACCCTAGTCCCTATATGATACCTCCATAACCTCCTGGTTGTTTCCTCCCTTCCTGGGCCTTCAGAATATCAGTGCCGCTTGGGCAGGGCATAGGTGCACCAGGCGCTCGATAACTCCTCAGGCATGCAGGGAGCACATGGCTTGGCCTACCAGGCTGCCTGGGCACTTGGATCTTAGCATGTTGGGGTTCAGTCACCGAGAGCCAGGAGGAGACCACAAAAGGCTGCCGCGGTCTGAAGCAGCCACTGAACTTCTACCCAGCACAAAGCGTGGCCCAAAGGGCTCACACCAGAGAGAGACCAGGAAGGCAAGAGCAGAAGCCTAGGCTGGGCAGGAAGCAGTGGAAGCCGAGGACAGGAGGTGCCAGAGGCCACAACTCTCAGCAGGGCCCAATCTCAGGGCTGCCTGGCACTAGAGATGCCCTCAGCCCCCGGAGGCCAGTGCCCCTCTGGGTCCTCACAGAGGGGACAGATTGCCTGAGACCCCGAGAGTAAAGAGGCTTCTGGAGGCCTCAAACTGCAGCTGAGAAGAAAGGTGCACGATCTGTCTCAGGAAGGAGCTACGCAAAGTGAATTATTCAGTGAGAACTGAGTGCAAAACTTGAGAAGAAAGAATGGCCTTAGAGATTTGTCTAGAATGTCGTCTTGCACAGTAGGGACAGAACGATTGCGAAAATAAATTGATTTTCTCTTTGACTGAACATAATTATCACATAATTGCCGTGATGCACACAAACTCTTAGAATGGACACAGTGAAGCAAGCGTGTATATATTTAAATTTGTTTTCAACGAAATTGCGTGACAGCACAATGCAACGTCCTTCGCATTGTGTTTGACCTCCCTCGCATAATTACGGAGACATTTCTGCAAATGATTCAGTCAGCATTCTGACCACTGCCCCCAGACCCAGTCCCCTGCAGCCTCAGCAAAAGGAGCCAGGCTGGGGCCGCACCCAGCATGGACTCCCTGGCAATCCCCTCCCCAACATTTCCAACTTCTGATTCATAAATCTGGCATGGAGGCCTGTGATTGGTGGACTCTGGTCACGTGGCCACAGGCAAGCTTCCCAGAGTGGCTCTGAGTCCCCGCTGGGCTCCTGCCTTCCCCCCACCCCGCCTCTGACTCCTCAAAGGCCACAGGGTTCCTGCGGCCCATTCCAAGGCCGGAGAGGATTCAGTCCCACACCTTTGGGTTTTAAAAGCCTGAAGAACTACCACGTTCCATTTTAGAAACAAATTAACAAAGGAGGCAAAAATTTGTTATGACTTTTAACAGCGAAGAGGCTAATTTGCCTGTTATAAAAGTGATTGCATATAAACAAACACTCCGCGGAAACAAAAGCGCGCCAGGTACCAGAAATATAGGCGACAAGGCTGATGTCAGTCCCCGAACGCACGCTCAGCGTCAATGGGAAAAATGACCGAAATGTTCATCTCCTAACGTGGTGACTGGGAGCTACAGGGAGGCAGGAGAAGCTGGTGCATGGGAACCCAAGCACCACCGAGGTGGAGGAGGACAGAGCTCCGGGCAGAGGACAGGGCCCAGGTGTGGAGGGAGGCAGCCGAAGGGTAGACAAGCCCAGCTCTTCCAAAACCTTGGAAACCAGAAGGGGCCAAAGGGGCCACACAAAGCCACGGAGTTGGGTTTTATTTGTTTGTAATTTGACTTTTTGGCCAGCATTTATACCTCAAGACTTTTTGCACATGACCTCGGACTCCAGCTGCTCTTAAGAAGTGGAAAGATTTGGGCTGTGAGCCGGTTGAGAAGTGAGCATCCCCAGAGATGGGCTGGCTCTCTGCAGCTCACCCAAGCCCCCTCCAGCCACCTTGCCCGTCACAGCCCTCCTGGCCCAAGGCGTCTCAGCTCCTGGGAACCGGGGAGAACAGGGCTCTGTGCCCTGCAGCGGCGAGAACAGCAGGAACTCGGGCCCCACCCCTCCCCCAAGAAGGCCACTGTATCTCCAGGAGCCAAGGACCCTGGCCCCCATCCCCAAGGAGTGAGCGGGAGGCCAGGTCAGCGAAGGCCCGTCCTGTTTAGGTTTTGTGGTCTTGTGAGTAACCGAGTGGAAAAAAACAAGCTTGAAAAGATAACAATTACAACGAAATTAAATCAAATCAGGCCCGTGACTCATTTATGGAGCCGTAAAAACAGAAAACAAAAACAAGCTGGTTCTGGAGAAGTGAGGCCAGGATGAGGAGAGAGACGTCAGGAAGGAAAATGAGAGCAGCAGGCGGTCCCCAGGGACAGAGCATCATGCGGGAGGCAGCCCTGGAGAAGCCGGAACCGGGTCCCAGAGCCACAGGACTGGCCCCAGGCATGGTCAGGGACACCCGGCGCCAGTGGGATGGGAGGCTTGGCCTCCCAAATGTCTCCGCATTTGGGAGCATCGGCAGACCATTCTACAGAGGAGAAAACTGAGGCTTGGAGGAACCAAGGGACAGGACTCAGCTCACACAGCCAGCAAGTGGGAGACTGAGATTTGAACCCAGCTCCAAAGCCTGTGTTAGGACTCAATCCTGTCACTCAGAAAACAGTACCCGAGCCCCAGCCCTCTTCTAAAAAGACAAAGGGGCCAGAGTCCTGGATGCTGGTCTGAACTTTTTAGGAGCCCCAAAGGCCAGAAATCAGATATTCTGCCCCCTCCCGGGTTTCACAGTCCCTGTCTGTGTGGTAACGGGGTCACATCAGCCAATGTCTGAGGAAGGCCACAGGAGCCCCGTGGACTGGGCCCAGGGAAGCTGCCAAGCACTCCCTGCAGCTTCCCAGAAGCCTCTGCCAAGACGGATGAGGAGCCCGAGGCAGGGCCTGGGGGAGCTGCCCTGCAGGCCTGGGCTGGAGCGAGGTCATCCTGACCCCAGGGTGAGGCTGTGCAGGAGCTGGGAGCAGAGAGGCAAGGGCACCGGCTGGTGAGGGTCTGATTTGAGGGGGCCAGGCTAACGGGCACTAGAAAGTGGCTGCCAGCAATAACACCAGTGCCTGGAGGCAGGGCACAGGGCACGCTGTTGTCCCAGCATTCGAGAGGCCAGGGCAGGAGGATCACAAATCCAGCCTGGGCAGCTTTGTGACTTAGTGAGACCCTGCTTCACAATGTGAAAAAAAAAAAAAAAAAAAGAAAGAAAGAAAGAAAGAAAGAAAGAAAGAAATTAAAAGGGGACTGAAGGGCCGGCCAGATAGCTCAGCAGACTAAAGCACCTGCTTATGCAGTGGCTGGGGTTCAATCCGCCCCCAGGGTGCACTGAGTTGGCCATTGAGACTGGGCATGGTGACATGCGCCTGTAATCCCAGCTCTTGGGAGGCTGAAAGCAGGAGGATCACTACAAGTCGGATCTAAATAGTGAGACCCTATAGACCCTGTACTAAATACATAGAAAAAAAGGAGGGACTGAGAACAGGCCCTGGTTCAAGCCCCAAATAAAATAAAGTAACACAAATACACTGAGTGAGAACCAAGTCCTCACTATGTGCAGGACTAGTGCCAGACAATTCTTGTTTGTACAATCACTCACTCTCTCACTGATGGCTCTTTCTGCAGCAACTTCTTGGGCCAGGTGCTCTGTTTGCAGGCAGGAAACACAGTCATGACAGAGACAAAACTGGAGCTTCTTCCATTCTGGAAGGATCGACAGTAAATAAGGAAAACTACAGTGCATCAGGCACCAGTTCAGCAAGAAGGGGATGTAGGAGCCATGGCCTCCCTGGCCATGGCCTTGGGCAGAGCCCCAGAGGAGGTCCGAGAACAAGCCGGCCTCAGCCAAGAACTCTGAGAAAGGGGACACACATGCAAAGGCCTGGGGGTGGGAAGCACCGGGCCATTTTGAGGAAGAGCCAGAGGCTGGTGTTGTAGGGATGCAGCACATCCTCCCCACAGCCAGGGGGCCAGGAACTATCATGATCTTCTCCTTCCGAAGAGGAAATTGAGGCTCAGAGAGGGGAAGTGACTTGCCCAGAGTCACACAGCCAGGAAGTAGCAGCACCAAGAGCAGAATGCAAGTCAGGCTGAGCAGGGGCGTGTCCCTGCTGACTGAGGCCTGGTGGTGTGACCAGGCTGCATGGTCCAAGGGTGGCTCCAGAGCGTGTCACCACCTCGGTTGAAGCTGTGGGTGGTGGATTGTGCAACCCAGCACCCTGCAGGGAGCCAAGCCCAGGCAGAGGCTGGGCTGGGGCCTGACCCGACCCTGGCCCACCCCAGGCTGAGCCCTGCCCTTGCCCTGCCTCCAGGCCTAGGGTCATTGGTGGACATTCACTCATGCTCAGTCGTCACTGGTTGCTAGGACTGGGCTTATTCTCATCCCTGGCTCTCCAAGCTGGGCCATGGAAGAAGCAGTTTTGCATCAGCCTTGGCTTCCTCAGCTGTCAAAGAGTAGGTTCACCCAGGTGGTCTCCAACTGCGACAGCAGAGAGAAGCATGCGCGCCTGGGGAAGCATGCGCCAGGCCTGCCTTGGGAGAGTCCCAGCCAGCCAGCGACCCAGACAAGGCCAGCTCAGCCTACTCACTTGTCTTGGGCTCAGCCCCGGCCTCTCAGCACCCCTCACCCTTCCTGCACCTTCCTCCCACTCTTGGCATGTGCTGCCCACACTCCCAGAAGGCTTTACCTCTGCCACCTCCTCCATCTGTGAAGGAAAAATACAAGGTCAGGGGCATGGTGAGAGGTCAGAGGGAAAGACCCGAGTCAGAGAAGGCTGTGAGGGCTGACATGGAGTGGAGACCTGAGGAGGCAGGGAGAGGCCATGTGATGCGTGGTGGCTGATGCTTCACGCCAAGGGCACAGCACGTGCAAAGGCCCTGTGGTGCAAAGCCCCAGCCTGTGGAGGAGTAGCAAAAAGAACTCAGAGCTGGAGAGTGGGAGGAACTGCAGTCATCAGAGAAGGGGAGGTTTTACTGGGAAACAGACCCCATGGGGCCTCAAGAGCTGAGGACTTGGGCTTCTGCTGAGAGAAATGGCACCCTGAGGTGGGGGGGGGGGTCTCAGCAGCAGGGGACAGGACCTGACTCTGTGGAGAACAGGCTCCAAGGCAGCAGAGGGAGGAGGTGGCTGACACTGTCTGGACTAGGATGCCAGTGGCCAGGCCCAGGCTGGAGCCCAGAAGGTGGGAGATGCTGATGCTGGGGGTGTTTGGAAGGTGCAGCTTGGGGTGCAATCAGGCAGGGGAAGAGGAAGAACAGAGTCAGGGCAATTCCTGGGTTGGGGGAGACCTGGGGGTCTGGGAGGGAAGCTTGGGGGCCTGGAGTTGCTGAAATTAAGGCTCCTCTGAGTCCCCCCTGGGTGTCTGGGAAATGGTCTAGGTTCAGGGAGAGGGTTGGAGAGGGGTCTACCACTACAGGAGGCTGGGATGGTGTCCTTCTCCTTTATCCTGGCACCAGGCCTGCCTTGGGAGAGCCCCAGGACATCCGGGGACCCTGGAGTGAGCCTGTGAGCATGCTTGGCCCTCCTGGACCTGTGGCTTCCCCCTGAACCCTGAGGGCAGCAGCCGCACAGTCCCAGAAGCAGCCGCACAGTCCCAGAGGGCCTAGTGCCCAGTAGGCCAGAGGAAACTGGTGCAGGCTGACTCAGGGCTCCATCCGGGGAATCAGGCGCCAGGGGGTATAGGGAAAGGTGGATCTCTGGGCTGCCTCCTCCAGGTAGTGGGCACTTATCTCTCAGGATTCAGGGACACTGGAAAGGGCTCAGGGCAGACTGGAGCCCAAGGCCAGCAGGAGGGGCCTGGGCACAGGGACGAGCCCTTCTGTCACCCAGAGGCTAAGCATCCAGTGCCCCAGGGCTGAGATTTGAACAGGTTAGGATTTGAACCCAGGTCTTGTGAGAACAGATGTAGGGCTCTCTGAACTGCTGGGCCCCAAGACTGTCTCAGAAGTATGGCTGCGGGGGACCACCTGCTCCAGGGCCCCCACTCATGTTCCTCTCTTGGACAGGAGCTTTCTTTCCCTCAATAAATATATTCTGCTCATAACAAAAAAAAAACAAAAAAAAAAGTGTGGCTGCAAGACCAGGACCAGGGGCCAACACTGGCACTGGTCATAGTTCAGACCCTAGAGCCAGCCCCATGCCTGGGTCTGCACCTGTGCCCCTGGCTACAAGCCAAGTAGACAGGGAGCAGGACATGGGACAGAGACACAGGACAGACTGGGCAGGAGCCTAGGGCAGAGGGAGCCAGAAGCAGAGATACAGGAAGAGTCTCACAAAGGGGCTAAGCCACCTCCCCTCCTGCTCTGGACCTGGGCCCTTCTCGCCTGCACCCCCAGGCTCAGAAGCAACAGCCCATCCCTGAGTTGTAATCCCCACTCAGGAGCTGACACCACCAGGCCTCAGTCTCCCCATCTGGGCAGCTTCCCGGGGATGAGGTCGGGCATGGCCCCCTCCCTGGGCTCACCTCCCCGAGGAGTGTTCATTCACCATTTGTCATTTAGCAAGCACTCACTGAGTGCCTACTGTATGCCAGGTACTGTGCCAGGGAGGCAGCCATGGGCAGGGAAGATGAAAGTCCCTGCCCCGGGGGTTCTGGTTCTAGGGGAAGCATGGTGCACAGAGAGGCAAGGGGGCAGAATGAGACCAGAGAGGTGAGCGACCCGCCAGCGGTCACACAGCAGAAGGGGCAGAGGCAGTACACACAGATGGCTAAGCCCCTGCCACCCCAGGAGACCCCTGGCAGGGCTCAGGATGAAGACATCAGGTGGTGAGTGGGGCTGTGCCACAGCCTCAGTAGACAACAGGTTAAGGTCCTAGGGCCCCAGATAGGGTGACAGCCACACCCAGGCTCAGGGCTGGCCCACACAGCCTGCTGGGAACACACAGTCCTGGGGCTGGGAGGCTCAAAATAGCAATCCTAGGATCTGGGTTGGAGCCTGGAATGCCCTGGGCAGGCCTCAGCCTCCAGGGGGGCCTGGCCCCAGACTGGCGTGGACACTGCCGCAGGTCCACTCATCATGGCCATGATCTCGAAAGACACCAGGTCCAGCATCGGACCAACCCAGGCTCCTCTTCCAGTTTAATCTCAAACTAGATGTGTAGCCAGTCACATCCACGTCCTTATCTGCTGTCAACTAATAGAATTACTCATTCAGTCATTCGACAAACGTTTTCTGAGAATGAACTCCAAAAAAATAAAAAATAAAGAAAGAGAATGAACTCCATGCTAAGCGCTGGGGTCACATCAGAGAACTCAACAGGTAAAAACCCTTGAGTATGAATCATAGAACAAAACAAAAACTACAGTACATCCAGTGGTGATGAGCACTCAGGGAAAATCAAGCAGAGGAGGAAACACTGTACTCTGGGCTGGGGGGAGAGGACAGGAAATAACTTCAATAGGGGGGTCTGCAGGGACCAGAGCAGCTGGGGAAGAGTGCTCCTGGCAGTGGGAGCAGCCAGTGCAAAGGCTCTGGGGCAGCACATGCAAGCTATTTCAGGGACAAGGAGAGGACAGGAGCTGGGAGGGTGTGTGAGGAGAGACAGAGTCACAGTGGGCCCGGGGAGAGCTTGGCTACTTTTTCTCAGAGAGTGGGATTCCTGCGAAGCCCTCGGCAGGGGAAGACAGGGCCAGCAGGCAGTGAGAAGGAGCCCCCTTGGCTGCCTATGCAGGGGAGTCCTGCAGGGAACCAGGGTTCAGGCACCCACAAGGACATGCAGTGATGGTGGCAGAGGCCGGAGAAGGGCTGGGAGCCTGGGTCTGAGGCAGGGTGGCTGCTGGGACCCACAGAGCAGAAACAGGAGGCGAGGCCAGAGGCGAGGGCAGACACCCCCACCCCCGTGCCTTGAGGAGCCGGGCAGGAAGTGGTAGTCAGGAGACCCAGCCTGGAGCCCACAGGCCCCACCCCACTGCATGGCATGCGGGTCCCGGCAGCCGCGGGCAGGGACAGCGCCCGCCCGGGAATGTCGGCCTCCAGGCCCGGCTGGACGGCGCCGAGGCCCCGGCGGGGTGGGTGTAGCCTGGCCACTGCCCTGCCCACACGCGGAATCTCTGCGGCCCAGTGAACAGGGTAAGTGGCCGTTACAGCCCGGCCCAGAGGCCAAGGACCCCCTGCCTGCCCACCCTGGCCAAGCACGTTCTGACCCCTCCTGCAGCTGCTCATGTCCCACCCAGCAGATTTCCCCTGGCCACCTCACTCCAGCCCTATGGCCCCCAGACAGCCGCTGCTCGGACATAGAGCGAGTCGGCAGATGAAGCCCTGGGCCAAGAGTCCAGGACCCGGAGGAGCCCCTGGCCCTGAGTCCTTCGCGTGCAAACTCCCCTCCTCACCTGCTCACTCGCTCCTTCCTGGATCGCTAGTGTTTACTCGGCGCCTGCTGTAGTCAGGGCCCGAGCTGGGGGCCGGGTGAACAGCAGTGAACAAAACAGGCCAACCCCCACCTGGTGATGGTGACATTCCCCTGGCAGGAGACCGCCCAAAACAGGATAAACAAGCGGGGTAATTTCTAGGGTGAGTGAGAGGTTCTAGGAAGAAAGTGAGACATGAGGGATGTGGGGGCAGCCTGGGAGCAAACAAGGAGCACCCCAGGAGACCTGCAGCAGGGCACGTGCAAAGGGCCTGGGGCTGCAGCTTGGCCAGTGCATTGTGGCACAGGATTGAGGTCGCCATGGCTGTGTGGGAGTGGGGAAGGGAGAGCGTGGTGGTACCAGAGAGATGCAGGCAGCCCAGGACAGGTTGCAGATCCTGCAGAGCCTCAGGGCTTCTGTGGGAACTTTGATTTCTGCTCGGATAAAGGCGGGAGTCATGCAGGTCTCAGACCAGAGGCTGGGCAGATTGGACATGGGTTCCAGCATAGTCCCTCAGACACAGCAGGCAGAGGCATGGGGGGTCCATGAGGAGGATGGATGGAGAATGTTCCATCTGGGGAGGGTGGCATGGCTATGCAGATGGCCCCAGGATGCTGGCAGAGCTGCCTGGTGGGCCATGCCGTGGAGTCAGAGGGGAGGCCTGGCTGGGGGCCCCAGGCTGGCTGTGGAGCTGGGAACGCTCCTCACACAGGTAAAAGAAGAGCTCCTGTTCCCCCGCCTGACTCAAGCCCAAAGTCGGTGCAAGGGTCCTGAGGCTGAGGCGGGCAGCTGGGGCCTGAAGAACAAGAAGTGCCATGCATGGCCTCACCCTAGGGCCAGGGGGCATCGGCCCTCAGCCCTGGCACCCAGTACTCCCGCCTTGGCCTTGGGCTCAGCAGGAGCAGGGAAGGGCCATGAGGCCCCCTGCGTCCTCCCCACCCACCCAAGCTGGCTCCCCTTGGCCTCCATCACCTCTGCTCCTTGCCGCTCCCAAAAGCCATCTGAGGCGGAGCCAACATCTCTCATCCCTCTCAGGCCCTGCTGTCACCTCTTGCTCTCCATCCCTAACTGGTCACTCTGTTCTCCTGGTGTAAATTCCCTTTTCATAGGTAGAAGGGCCTGGGTGCCAAGGCATGGGGTGGCCCCAAGGTCACTTGTGAGGTTGGTGGCAGCTCTAGACTCAAACTCACCTGAGTCAAAGCCCTTGGGCCCTGCTGCTGGCTCAGGTCAGCCCCCAGGACCTGGCCAAGGCAAGACCAGGGAAGTGACCCCAAAACACCACCAGGAGGAAGGTACTGAGCTGAGCTAAGGGAGAGCAGGTCACCCCAGGAGGGCAGCCAGGGCTCTGTTCCCGGCAGGCAGGACAGTCATTCCCCTAGTGTGGGGGAACATGGCCCCCAGTAGACAAGTTCAGACCGGTGCCCCCAGTGGGACCTCCCACGTGGGCAGCCACAGTCCCTGGCCACCCCCAGGGCCTTCTGTCCCTCTCTGTTCTCCACACTGCCTGCAGGGCACTGCCTCAGAACTTCTATTCCAGAAATAAGAGCCTAGAAACCAGGGTTGCACCAAATGGGGAAACTGAGGCCTCGAGGCACCACATGCCCTGACTGCCCAGCAGAGGGCAGCTGGGTGCCTCTCCCTCCAGACCTCCCAACTCCAGAGCAGCCTTTGCAGGGGAGCGAACAGTGACCTTCGCTGGGGCAGAGCTGAGCTGCACGACCTTGCGCAGGTCCTTCTGTCCCCTAGAGCTTCAGTTTCCTCATTAGGAGCCAGGTGTAGTGCACACACCTGCAATTGTAGTGCTCAGAAAGCTGAGGCAGGAGGATCCCCCACTGGCAGCCAGCATAGCAGCATAGCGAGTACTGTGGTTACACAAGAGAGTGCCCTGCACCTGGAAGCCGTGCCAATAAATGGCAGCTGTCACTACCATCACTGGCGTCTCCATGGCCACCTGTGCCCACCCTGCTCTGTGGGGACAAGATAATGGCTAAAGAGCCTCCCCAGGGTCCCAGGTCCCCCTACTTCTTGCTCAAGGCCTCCTGCACTTTGGGGAAATAGAAGAGAAGGAAGGGGCGGGGGCCAGGCAGGCCTGTGAGCAGTAACTGCGGGCAGTGACCTGTCCACCCGCCCGCCTGCCCATTCTACACGGGGATGCCTTATCTTGCACAACACAGGAAGGGGGTGGGCTGGACCCCATGTCCACCCGGCTGCAGACGGGATGGGCCAGGGAGGCCCAGCCAGGCTTCCTGTGTGCTGGGCAAAAGGGGAAGTGAGGTCCGAGGTCACAGGGATGTGCAGCAACCACCTCCCCTTCCGGCCCAACTGTGCTCCTGCCCATGGCTCAGGGTCCCTAGTTCAAAGCCAGCCCTGCCACACACCAGCCGCATGACAGTGGGGAGCACAGCTCAGGCCTCAGTGGCCTGCCACTGCTGGGGAGCACCCCTATGCCCCCAGCCTCTTGGGGACATTGTCCTCATGTTCATTTCACAGATGGGGAAACCAGGGGTGTTCTCAGACTGTACCTCCTATGCCTGAGGACCAGGCACCCTGGGAGGGATGAGGCTCAGACCTACTTCATGCTAGAGATACAAAGGGAGCTCTGCATCCTGCCCTCCGTCCTGGCAGGCATTCCTAATCGATGCAGGAGCCCCTTCCCAAGAGCCCAGATGCAGCCCCACCCTGCTCTGCACCATATCCATCCACAATCCCAGGGCCTCGATGAGGGAGGACAAGACCTGCCACATCCAGCCAACAACAGTCAAGGTCAGGAAAAGCTGTCCAAGAGAGAGGCCAGCCCCTGGCAGGCCTGCTGGGCCCTGGTCTGTGGTCGGTCGCCATCTCCCCTCCAACATATCTCCCACAGCCAGGACACCTGGGGACAAACCTGGCCTGGAGAAGGCAGCGCCACATGGGCCCCAGGCCATGGGTTGCAAAGTGCCTCATGGACAGCTGAGGGCAAGAGGTACAGGGACAGGGACAGTACAAAGCTGGAGTGAGGAGCAGAGGGATAGGTGAGGGCCTGCCTGGGGAGAAAGGGACCGGCAGTGGTGGGGAAAACCCAGTGGCCCAGAACCCCTGCAAGGGCAGAGTGAAAGGAAAAATGAAAGCAAATGCAGAGCCCCAGCCCCCTGCTGGCCCCGGCCACCTGCCCTGAGTCACTGCCTCAGCCCAGGCCCAGCCTGGACATCTGCGGTCGTCTCTAGCTCTCATCTTTCTCCCTTGCCCCCTATACACAGCCAGAGAATAGCCTTCCTGCTCTCCAGCCCCCAGGAGCACAGTTCAACCCTGTTCATCTCTGTTCACCTCCTACACCACGCTCCATCACTCAGGCCTTAGAGAGAGCGTGGCTGCAGAGCTCCCCTCTGGACCCTTTCTTGGCCATTGCTCCCCAGTTTGCCCCAGGTGACTCCATCCAAGACTCAACACCTACCACCTCCCCCGACCCCTGCCTGCTCTACCCAGGGACCCTCTGGAGGGTGGGTAGGTGGGTGGGTGTGTGGGCTTTGGGGGACAGAGCCATATATGGGGAGTCTCCTTCCCATCACCCCTGGGTCACACTGGACCCAGGCTGACCTCAGGCACCAGAATCTGCAGATGCCCAAATGTCACCAAATTTGCACAGAAACTGTGTCACTCCCCTGTATGCTCTAAGTCAGTGATGGCGAACCTTTGAGAGTTTTCAATGATAACAAGCAGCCCGCTGCAGCTCGTGTGCCACAGGTGTGCCAGCACTGCTCTAAAGCAGGTCTAGGTGATGGACACATGGAGACCCTGTAGGCATCGCTGTCATGCTGTATTGTTCCAAGGAAAAAAGGCTGTGCAAGGTTTTAAACATATATTCTTTCCCAGTTTGCTTGGACCCATAGATCCAGAACTTGTGGACTCAGAAGGTCCACAAGAGGTGTTCGATAGGTATTTGTTTAAAGAAACCAAGAAGAAGCAGTTGAGGTCACTTAGAAAGCTCTCTCTGGGACTCTTGCATTCCTACATGCTGGGGAAAATGGGTTCCTCCTCACACACCAACCCTCCACTAGTGCCTGGGGAGAACTCTGATTTCAGCAGTAAAGATGATCAACTGGTGATGTCTGCCCCAGCCTAGGCATGGTGGCAGGACAGCTTCTTCATTGCTGTCTCCACAGCACCCAGCTATACAGCAAGTTCTTAATGGTACTTGTTAAATGTCCACGTGTGAGTTCAAATTACCTACTCCTTTCAGAAAAAATCATCTTTAGCTTAACTATGCAACCAGTCATGGCTGCCTGCTAGCCCTTCCGGGAGAACCTACTGTGCGCTAACCCTGCAAACACTCTGAATAGACTCCCGTCCTCCACTTAGAAAAGAGGAAGTCAGGGTCCTAGTGTGGCTTGGTGGAAGTCACCAGCTGGGCCCAGCTGGTCCTGAAGTCCTCCAGGCACACGGTCTCCCAGCATGGGGCCAGGGTGCGGCCTCCCCCGCCTGCCCTCCCTCCAGTCCGGGCATCCCCAGCCCTCTTCCCGGGTACAGGGGATGAGGACAGGCAGCCTCTGCTTCCCCTTTGGGTCATGTCACAGGGCTGTGGTTAAACAGAATCCTTTCCTGGAGGTGGGCCCCGAGGCCCCACCCTCCTCATTCCCAGCCCAGACTCTGAGCTGACCAGGGGCCTTCAGAGCCCCCTTCCTCTTTTCTCTGGGGAGAGACCTTGGGAAGATCTCCGAGACTCACTTTCTTGGTCTCACACTTGGGCTCCACCCTGGCACCTTCAGGGGTTGATCTGCAGCAGAGGTCCAGGAGGTAGCTCACGAGGCAGCCTGGGCCAGGGTGTCAAAGCAGCTCAAACAGTTCAGGCGACAACAGCCACACCCCGGCCAGGAAGGCAGAGGTGGGTAGAGGTGACCTATGCCCGACTCCCCCAAGCCCACTCCTCAGCATACCAATGCCCTGGGGGGTTATACTCCCTGGCAGTCAGCCGTGCTCATGCCTCCCTTCCCTGTTCCTCACTCGCCCTCATTCAGAGCCCTAGGCTCTTCTCATGCCCCCATTCCACCCCAGGGCCCTTGTACATGCTGAGCCCTTGTAAGGGGACACTGGTCCCTCCCCTTCTCATCTACCTAGTCTCTGCTCATTCCCCATTCCCAGCTCAACTTCTTCAAGGAAGCCTTCTGGACCACCAACCTCCTACCCCTCGTGGTAGGCCGCACACCACCTTGTCTCATCACAGACGTAAACCAGTGCTTGCAGGGTTGGTGTAGTTACCACCCTCCGTAGGCTCAGAGCTTCCTGTGGGCCAGGACCATTGTTCCTCAGCCTCAGGGCTAGCTCTTCACTCACATTGCTGGATGAATGAAGGATGAATGCAGAATAAATGAAGGGAAAAGTGAGTCGCTCACCCAACACCCCAAGGAAGAGAGCAAGGCTAGGCCCCCTACGTCGACCAGGACAGTCCCACTATCTGTCACACCTAGCTTTAGGGAGTCAACACTGGGATGCTTTAGGAATCCAACTCTACACAGCAGCAAAAGTAGTCCTGGCATGGGGAGGGGGCCGGGCCTGGTGGTCCCCGCAGCCTGGCGCTCTACTTAAAGGCAGCCCTGTCATGGTAGCACCTGAAGGAGCCGTGGTGTGCTCCCAGCAGGGACCCTAGGGGTGAGCAGAATTTATGGAGACAGATGGCTTGGGCGGGAAGCCCATGTCCTTCCTGTGGAATCCCCAAAGGGAACTTGGCCACGAGATTGCCACCTTAGGGCAGCGTGTGCCCAGCGCTCCCACGCTGCACCACCGCCCAGGGCTTTCTGTCTGAGCAACAGACATAGAAAAAGCAACACAGAGACAAATGCTGGAGGAGATTTTCCCAGAGGAAACTCTGAAGATGGACTGAATTTCCTAAATTCACCTCTCCAAGTGGCCCTCTGCAAGTGCCTAAAGTCGCTGTCACCCTGGGGCTTCATGTTGCCCTGCCTCTGATCCACGTGGGTGCAGCAGGTTTCCCTGAGGCTTGGGGTATGCCCTACATCCTCCAGCAACCTTGCCTGGTTCACCCACAGGCAGGGGGCACCTGGGCACCCAGATAGCATCCTCATAGAGCCGCCCACAGGAGGAGCTGGGGGTGTTGCCACCAGCGCGCTGTGCGCCTACTGTGTGCTGGGCCCCCCAGAGCAAGAAGCAGCCAGCTGCTGGGTTACCTTTGAGGCTAGCTGGGGCAGTGGGACACTCAGCTGAACACTAAACTGGTAAATACATAGGCATTTTGTCCCTCTGTCCTGGCAGGGCCAGCTCCAGACCCTGTAGAAATGGAACTCTGTGACTCCCAAGTCCCCTTCTCCAAACTGCTGCTGTGTCAGGAGCTGCAGAAGGTGGCACAACCTAGAAACCCACTAGATGACATCTGCCATCTACTACAACATAACCACCAGGCAAATGGTAAATACACTGGGTGGTTTAGGGAATCGAGGCAAGGAAGAAAGTCTGAACACAGCAGTGGGTTGGATCCGAGATGGATGCAGAACCCATGAGCTCCAAGGGCTACCTGCGCAGGAAGCAAGTGCTCAGCAGAAACATAGCAGGGCTATGGGACAGAGGCCTAATTGACAGCTTAAACCAATTGCCAGGCAGACCATGGAGAGCACACCCAGCAGAGGCAGCAGCAGAGGAGAAGGAAAAGAGGACTCGAGCCTGGCATGTTTGGGGGAGTGGGAAGGCTACTGCTCCTCTGCCGCATCCTCCACACTCAGCCAGGGGCTCCACTAGGGCTTATGTTAGCCCAGCTCACAGCCTATGCGGCCAAGGCCCGGAGAGGAGGGTGCTGGTGGGAGGATACAGGCCAGCAGTGGCTGGGGACGCAGGGGAGGGCAAAGCCAGTGGGGAGTAGGGACAGGTGGGGCCTGGGGGCCAAGGGGCACTGCTTTCTGAGACAGGAGGACACGGCATCACTGACTTGGGACTGATGGACAGCCTAACACACTTGGGGAACCCATACCACAGCACAGAGCCCTCTGTGACTGTGCTCCTGGATACGAACCCAGATGAATGCGGAAGAGTGGCCTCTAAGCAGGCCCAAGGAGGGCAGAGAAAGCCCAGGCAACCTAGGGTCAGGCTCAGTGAGACTCCCACAGGTGGCAGGCCCACCATGCCCATCATCTTCCACATCCACATTTCTTTGGGACAGTCAAAGAGGCTGGATCCCAGCTGGTCTAAGTCAGCCACGGGAATTCCCTTCTGGACATGTCATTCCGTTATTCCATGGGACACCAGGGGATCTCTGTGAAAGGCATCCAAAACATGTTGTCCTCCACAAAAGCGTGAGATGCTGGAGTAGAAAACCCCTTTTTCTGTCCCCCACGCCCCATCTAGGGTAGAATGCGATTATGAGACATGATATCCGGTGCCACTGTCTGCAGCTATGAGGGGCTGTGAGGAGAAAAGCAGTGCCGACGCCAACCTAGAGCCAGGACCAGCCCCGGATCACACTTCTTGCTGTCCAGTGTAGCTACACGGCTTTCCCGCTGCAGTGGCAGAAGACAGCCTCCCTGAGACAAAAGGAACATAGAAGCAAAGCCTGAAATGAGAGGAAACGGAGCGAGGGAGGGAGGGGCGAGAAGGTGGAGAAGGAGCCAGATGCATCCAGGGCCCCGGCCTGCGCGCACAGCTGGCTGCAAAGCTGAGGCGGCCAGCGGCAGGCAGCAGCGCTCACTGACTGACAAGCATGGCTGCTGCTGAGTGTCCAGCCGCGCCGAGCCACGGCCGGGCCATGGGCATCCACCCCCACATGCTCCTCATGCTGCTCCTTCCACGTGCCCCCAAGTCCAGCCACCTGAGCCTCATCGAGTCCCTCCATCCTCGGGGGACTGGGCACTCGCTCCAAGGCCCGCTAGCTGCAGTTCTTTGTCCCTGTGCTGCAAGTGCGTGGCCTCACTTCCCACGGGGTAAAGGGCACTAACGGCAACCCAGCTCCTGTGTGTGGGGCCCAGGAAAGGCCCTCGGCCAGGGCTGGGCTGCTGGGCCACCACGGCTGTCACTCACACAGGACTGGTCCCGCCCTGCTGCAGCCCCTCACCCACCCAGGCCCAGAGTGAGCCCAGGAGCCCAGATCCCAGGGCCAGAGCTGAAGGAGGCAGAGTGCAGGCCTCCACTGCCACCGCCACCGCCACCACCACCACCGCCACCGCCACCACCACCACCACCACCGCACCCAGTGCCCCTGGCTCACCAGGTGCCCCACCCAGGCCACTGCCACCTCTGAGGCCCCATTGTTCCTGCCTGGCTCAGCTCCAGGCTGTGACCCGCCCAGGCACCCTTCCTGCCATCCCACAAGCCCAGGCCCAGGGCCTTCCAATCCTTGTTAGGCCACTTCCCAGCCCTGACACCTGGGTGCTTCCCCTCTGACACCTGGGGCCTATGTGGGATGACAAGACCCTGTGAGTTTGGGGGTGGCAGTGTCCCCAGCATATAGTGTAGATGGGGGAACCTTGGTCCCACAACCTCTGTCTCCCATAGGCCTGGGGCAGCAGAGACAGAGCCAGGCTGGGAGCACAGAATGGGAGTCCCAGGCCAGGACCCTGTTTACAACCTGCTGTGTGACCGTGGGCAGGCTGTGGGTGTCTCTGAGCCCCAAAATGAGGGGAACAAGCAGCGGCCTCACTCAGGAAATAGAGGGGAGGGGTGGAGCCAAGTTTTCTTTTCTTTTTTTTTATTTTCAGCACAAAGGGTTTGAATGAAAACCAGCCGCAGACAGAGGATCCCATTGTGAAGGTGCCCAAGACTCCCGGGCAGGCGGAAGAGCAGCGTCCTGGGTGTTGGGCTGGGTAAACAGAGGCTGGAGCACTGGCCAGAGAAACTGACAGGCAAGGGACAGGTGGGGGTAGGGAAGTCCACCCCAACTTTGTCTTTGGGTGCAAATGGGCATCCCACTTGCCCCGCTGAACCTCAGTTTCCACCTGCAAAGTCTCAGGACTGGCTTCTCCCTCCCACAGCCAGGGTGAGCCACGGCCCGACACTCACTGGCCGTGTGGCTTGGGGTTAGGCGCTGCCCCTCTCTGTGCCTTGGTTTCCCCATCAGGAAGTTGGAAACCATAACGCAACTATCGTGCCAGGAGGACGGAGCATAGGAAATAGCAGCGAGGATTCTTGCCCTCCGGCCTCTGCTTACCATATCTCCTGAGCTTGGCCAGTGTGTGCAGGAGCAGGTGCAGTTGAAAAACCCTCACAGAAGGACCTTGGGAAGGGACTCCCGGCAGGAGGCGGGCTCTGGGATGCTGCCTGGCCACCCCACCCCTAAACCTCCCAGGTACTGGGTCCAGCATGGTGGGAGCCTGGCTGGTGGAGGACGCAGTTTCCCACCTGACTATGAGGCCAGGGGGATTCTGAGGACGTAGGGTGGACTTCTTGGAGGAAGCAGTCACGGGCAGAAATGACCTCTCTTGAGCACCGAAGTAACCGCAGAAGACTTTCTTCTCGTGCACCCATTCTACAGAGATGGTCAGAGATCTCATAGGCTGCCGAGGTCATAAGCAAAGACTGCAGAACTGCAAACCAAGTGTCGCGTGACCCCTGGACGGGGCCCTCCACCAGCAAACTCTGCCCTGCCTGTGGCTTCTATCACCCAGCCATATGGGCCCAACACAGCCTTTGTGAAGCCTTCCCTTCTCCTCCTCAGCCCTGGCTTGGCCCCTCACTCTGCTGCAGGCAGGAAGAACCTGACCACCTCTCCTGAGTCTCAGAGCTCACCTTGCTGGGTCCTCCCAGCTCCATGGGCGGTGGCTTCCTGGAGGGAAAAGTGGGAGGCCAGGCTGTGCAGGATTCGGACCTGCTCACCTCCACCCATTCTGTGGAAGTTAGGAGCTAAGGGTCAGTTTGCTGTCTGTAAAATGGGGACCACACCATCCTCTTGCTCCTGGTGGGCAGAGGTGGAAGGGGCTACGGTCTGTCAGGGCACCTGCTGCCATTGTCACTTCTATTGTCATTGCTGTCTTGGGCCCACACCTCAAAGTCCCTCCAGGCTTCCTGTAATGAAATTAGCTTGCCAAGGTCTCCGCCCTGGGCCGGATAGCTCTCTTAATCTCACTCCCCTCCCCAGGAAAGGAAAACGCCCCTGGAGCCCCTCTGGTGACTGCAGCAGCTGAGGTAACCTGAATCTCTGCAGCCGACCTGGGCCCAGGTCCTCCAGTCCCCCACAGGTTGCTCTGTTTGTCCAACCCCAAACCAGGGCTGGCAGGAGCTCAATGCTACACATTGTCCCGTCCAGCCCCCACCCCACCCCCAGCCTTCCTTAAGCTGGGGATCCGGCCCCAGGAGGCATCGAGGGGAAACCAGAAACCCAGCCTCCTCTGCACACTTTGTGCCTGTTACCCATCAAACCTTCCCAACTGCCCCGAGCAGAAAGGCTCACACTGCCCATCTTCCAGGCGGGAAGGCTGAGGGCTGAACAGCTCAATTGTCCCTTGAGTTCATGCAGCTGGAAGTGATGGAGCTCGGGTCAGGCTGGATCGGGACTCTTCCCCAGGAGGGTACTCGGGAGCCCTGGGCCCTCAGCCAGCTCTGGGGAAGGACTCAGGCCATCTGGCTGTGAAGCACTTTTTGGGCAATCAGTGTTCAATCCCCAGGAGTTTAAAACCCAAAACTTGAAGGCACAGGTTGCAAGCATCTGAGAAAGGAGCTAAGACAGGCTGAGTCCTCGTGGCCCCAGCCAAGAGGCCAGGACTGAAAATAGAGCAGCGTCCAGGGCCGTGTGTTTGCTCATCTCTGCTGCAGGGAACCAAAATCTGCCACCACCTCTGGGAAAGCAGCCGGGCACAAGCAGACCCTGCCAGGCGTTCTCCCGCTCTCTCTACAGCTGCTGCCTCCCGCTCCGCATCTGTGCAGGAGCCGCCACCTGCTCCCGAGATGGGCCGGCCTGCAGAGAGGGACCACCCTTTTGAGTCCTCTTCCTAGAACCGTCTTTCCTCGGGTCTCAGCTGCTGCCTGGTAGTGCCCGCTCTGCCTCGCCAGCTCCCACGAGGGCTGCCCTGGCTCAGCACGTGCCTCGGTGGCTTCCTGACCCTGCTCACACCTTTGCACAGGATGCTTTCCTTACACTCTCTGAAGGGCCCCAACTGCTAGAATCTGAAATAAACAGGGGGAAAGGTTGACATTGACAGGCATTGGGGACCCGGGACACATTACACCTTCCAGGGTCGAGGTTGGTGCAGTTGGAGGTTTACCTAATGACAGAATAAGACAGCAACGAGAAAGAGAGCTCTGCCGTCAAGGAGCACATGGCCCCCAGCCCAGCCTTGGGCCACAGGCACTGCCCCCGATCTTCCTCCCCTCCCTTCCCATCACCTCTTTCCTCATGGCTTGGCACCTCCCCCTCAAAATGGGACACACAGAGCTGGGTGAGGATGGGGACACCCAGTGGTGGAGGTGTCAGGACCACCATAGGAAAGAGCCGGCTCCTCCCTGCAGGTCCAAGCTTGGGACTCTATAACACAGAGGAAATTTGGCCCCACCAGGCCCTTGTATGTGGGGGTGGGATTGGGAGAACATCTTCACTGAACACCAATCCTAGGAATTCCCTCCTTTCTTCCAAACCTCAGCTTCTCCATCTGACCAGAGCCCTGCCCAGCTCTTCCTGCAGAGGAAAGTTGCAGGGGGAGGGCGGGATTTTGTCCTCTGTGTGCTGGTCTGACAGCTACACAGTGACTCTGTGATTCGTCACATGCTCCGCTCCGAGCCCCGGCGTGCATGCGTGTTCAGTCCTGCTCGGGGCTAACAGCTGGGACCGTGTTCTCACATCGCTACCCGTGAGCACGAAAATCCTATATAACTGTGTCCGCCGGCACAAAGGACCTCTTCATCGGTTATTTCTCTTACAAAATCCGGATCGTATCATATGCACCCTTTTCTGCATCTTGTGTTTCCCCTGTGACAATCCCCAACAGAACACGCACTGGGGCCCAAACGGCGGGAAGGCTGTATTCACCTTGGCTGGAGGGTGCCACCGCCAGGTGCGACAGGCACGGGGCTTGTGCCCAGGCGTGGAGCCGGGAGAGATAGGGCGAGGGGTGGCTGTGGAGGGGAGCAGGGCTTCTCTGGGGCGTGACAGTGTTGGATCGAGGCAGAGACGGTGGCTGCATAATACTGTCGATGAACTGATGTCACAGAGCTGTCTGCTTCAGCAGCTAATTCCTTAAAGGTTAATTTAAAGCGTTACTCTACGTCATGTGAATTTTACCCCAATCTAAAAGCATGAAATGCCTGTAAGCAGGCACAGGGGCCAGGGGTTCAATCCCCAGGCCTGCTGTGCCGGCCCTGCCCCCGGGGAGCACTGAGATAGCAATTGAGACTGGGCGTGGTGGCCTGTGCCTGTAATCCCAGGAAGGATTAAACAGGCGGTCACTATGAGTCCAATCTAGTAGTGTGACCCTGAACACCCTGTAGAGCCTTCCTTAAATACAAAAGTAAATAAATAAAAGCATGAAATATACAAATATATATTCCTGCTCCTTAAAACCAAGCTAGAATAGTATACATACCACAATTTTCTTTAATTTTTTTCAATTAAAAATAAATGCTAAGGCCGGTGGGGGGAGGGGACAGCGCACCCCTGTAATCCCAGCACTCGGGAGGCTGAGATCGCTGAGCATTTAAGACCAGCCTGGGCTGTCTAGTGAACCCAAGGCCAGCCTGAACTGCATAGCCACACCCTGTCTCAAAAAACCAAATAAATAAATAAATTCTAAAGGAAAAACACTCCTATGACCAAGTACTTTTAAACAAGCAAACAAAAAAAGAATCACTAGTGGAAAGAACCATGAACCCTTCTTTTTTTTCTCCTTTTTTGTGGTTTTGGTTTTTTGTTGTTGTATTTTGTTTTTGTTTTCTTTATTGAGGTCTGGGCATTGTCACTTATATAATGATCGCTGTCTTGGGGCCGCACCCAACAGCCCCTCTGTGCTTCCAGCAATGGGACCTCTGTACTGACAGTACACCCCTAGACCTTTCTTTTTTATTTTGAGACAAGGTGTCACTAAGTCACTACACTTATCCAGGCTAAGCTGAGACTTGTAATTTCCCTGCCTCAGCCTCCTAAGTTGCTGGGGTTTCAGGTATGCGCCACTGAGACCTTTTTAGTTGCTGTGTAATATTCCATGCTGTGGCTAGAACAGAAAGGAGAGATCTGTTTCCCCAAAATGACATCATGGCTTTTCATCCAGGCTCTTTCCACCATTCCCTCCCCCTCACACACATAGGCACCAGGCACTTTACAAACAAGGCTTTATTTCACCCTTATCCAAACCCAATGCTTCTCCCCCATTTTTCAGATGAGAAAATGAAGGCACAAGAGGGCGGAGCCAAAAAACACTAGAGCCAAAGCCAGGCTTGGGCTCCGTGCTTGCTGAGAACACAGCAGTAAACAAGACCCACGCAGGCCCTGATCTCCTGTGAGGGTGCCAGCTGAGAAACGAGACAAATCACAGGCCGTGTGGCCTGTTCCCACCTCAGGGATGCAGAGGAGCTGACAGCCAGGAAGGCCCTGATGGGAAGGGCCAGGCCCGAGGAGAGGCAGCGGCTTCATCCTCTGGGAACAGCATTCAGAGCAGAGGGAACAGCGGGTGCAAAGGCCTGGAGGCAGGGCGCTCTGAGGAGCAGGGGAGCTCATCCATGTGGCTCAGGAGGGGCTGGCATAGAGCAGGTTTTGGGGTAGCATCAGAGGCTGGTGGTTAGTAGGGTGAATGCCAGGGAGGGTGCCCTGGAGGAGGGGATATTGGAGCCCGGGTGAGGAGAAGGTAAGTAGGAGCGAAGTTGGCTGCAGATGGGGAAAGACAGCATCCTGGGCTGGGGGATGGCACCGGCAGAGACCCTGACTACAGCAGAAGCTCAGTTTATCAAAGAAGAACCCACCACGTGCCCAGGCAGACAGTGCTGTCCCCAAACCAGGGGCCACGCCCACCCCCAACAGGATTCACTGTCGAGGTCCCCACCCCACCACCACTGCCACAGACTTCTCTGTCCCCCTACATGGGATAAAATAATAAGTATATTTGGCATAGAAATAGAGGGGTGGTGCCACAGATTTAACTCAGCTTGCCCAGCAAGCATGAGGTCCTGAGCTCTGTTGCCAGTACTGACTCCAAACAGCATGAATTGAGGGCTTACTGCATAAGCAACCAGCACTGTCCAGGGCCCAGGGATCCAGTGGCAGCCCCAGACCTGATCCCTGCTTTTGGAGTTGATGCTTGAAGGACAGAAGCCACCCATCGGAGGGTGGGCAGGGTGCTCTCTTGGGGTGCCCAGGCCCTAAAAGGAGGCAGCAGGCAGGAGTGGCATGGGAAGGCCAGGAACCAGCCAGAGCCCTTGGGAGCACAGAGGCCAGAGAGCTGGGGGTGGCAGTGGGGGTACCACGCAGGCATCTGGATGAGGGGGACCCCTGGGAGTCCCTGAGCAGAGAAGAGACATGGAGGATCCCTGTTGCAGGTGAGGAACTGGTGGACAGAAGCAGAGCTGGGAGGAAGTGAAGCCAAAGGCCAGATAGCCTTCGGGAGAAGAAAGGATTCCCAGCCAAGGTGCTGCGTCTGAAACTTCTGCTCATTCGCAGAGGCCCTCACACCCCTCTTCTGAGGGTCAACCCCGTCTCCCGGCCCCCTCTCTGAGGATTCCCCGAGCTGACTGTTCCCTCTCTGAAAGGCCACAGATGGGAAAGGAAAGAGAAGGATAAGGAGGGAGGATGGCCACTCCCTCAGTGGCAGAACCACATTTGCCTTCCCCAGACTCCCAGAATGCACTTCGGGGATGGCGCTCTGCCGTGAGGAAAGGACCATTGCCTCTTTAGGAAACACCAGAGCGAGGGATTCCTTCCACCAGAGCCCAGGGGCAGAGATGCCGATAAGTGATTGCCTGCCATTCCTGGGTGCCAGCACCATGGGAAGCACTTCCAGGCATTATTTCTATTTTTACGAATTGTCATTTGTGGGTTTGAGTTACAAAGCTGAGAGACTCCTTTTCTTTTCTTCTTTTTATTTAAAGAAGAGAGAAGAGAAGGGAGGGAGAGGGCTTCTAGCTTTACGGAAATACATAACTCACTCATGTCAGATCACGCAGGCCTGCTCGTCTTCCCCGGAGACTCCAGGCCTGGCCTACCCCAGGGCCTTTGCATTTGCTGTCCCCTATTTGTGGAGTGTTCTTGCCCAGAGAGCCATTGACAATGCCTCCTGCCTGCTCTCCTGACTGAGCAGCAGCCCCTCTGCCACCCACACCCACACCCATGGCTTTCTCACCGCACCTAGCGCTGCCTGGCATTGTATGAGCCCACTGTGTCCCTACCACCTGTGGAACATCAGTCCTGTGGCTGTAGGGCTTTTGCCTGTTGTGTCCCTGCTGGATGTTCCTGGCACACAGCAGATACGTGTGTCTGACTGAAAATACAGCTCCTTTGGGAAAGGAAGCAGCAGCGGGCTCTCACGCGCCCTGCACACAGTAGATATTTGTATCATGAATGGACAGGTGGACAGAGGGACAGAGATGTGGCTGGGACTGGGGCATTAGGAAACGGCAGATATGAAAGCAAAGAAGGCAGAGCAGAGAAACAAGGGAAGGAAACACCACTGGTCTGAGCTCCCAAGTGCCTGTCCTTTCCTAGCGCCCACCTCAGAGATGAGCTTCTTTAATACCCTCAAGGGCCCCAGGAAGATGGTTTTGTTTTAAGCCTATTTTCCAGACAAGGAAACTGAGGCTGAGCAAGGGCAGAACTTTCTCTGGTTCCATGGTCAAGAAGGGGCAAATCAGGCCTGGTCTGCAAAGCACCTACTGTGTGCAGCAGGTGCCACACTGAATGGACCAGAGGGGACCTGGGCCCAGGGCTCATAGAAATAAATGTAGGGTCCACATTTGGACGTGAAATTTCTTGCTAGTCAGTGCTGGCAAGCAAATGAACATTTTAGAACACGTTGGCAAACAAAGGAAGGGTATCTGAAAGCTTGGGACGTAGGGGGGCAAGACATCATGGGGAACAGACAGAGGTTTCCTGGAGGAGGTGGAAGAGGCTGGGCCTTGCTCCTGCTGGAGGAGAGGCCTTGGGTGAAGAGCAGCGAGAAGGGCCTTGGGCTGGGTCAGCCTCCAGCCTTGCTGAGGGGAACTTGCAGGCCAGCACAGGCAGAAGAGGTCCCACAGGTCCGGAGAGATTCCCACCAGCAGTCCCCCAGGCAGATGCTGCGGGCGCCCACCCTCCCCAGCTTCCTCTCCTCCGCCCCAGGGCTTTTGGGGAGCTGAACTGCCTGGGACATTTTCCCTCCAGTCCCTGGGTCCAGTGAACTTCCCACCCCCCTCAGCACCAGCTGGAGGGAGGTGCTGTGCACGGTGGCAGTGCTGGTGGCCATGGCGGTGGCCCTCTCCACACTGGCAGCCACAGGCCCAGCACCTTCCTGGGCTGCTTGCTGGAGACAGCACAGCCTCAAGCAGAACACAGCTGAAAATCAAAACAGAAAAGCACCAGCTTCAAGGGAACTCATGACACTGGTGCTGAAAGGCCCTGAAGTACAAAGCCGTACCAGCCAGTCAGATATGCGACCGCTGTTGTCTCCTTTGGCTGTGTGCAACTACTATTTCATGTGGTGCGACGGAGCGGAGTCTGGAGGCTGTCTCCCCACTTCCTAGGGAGGACTCAGAGAGCCACCGTGCAGGGCCACCCTGAGGCCTAAAGTAGTGGCTGAGTGGCAAGCTCAGAAAGCAGGCAGCACACGGTAGGCACCAGAGAAGCGGCCATGCTAATTAAGGCTATCAGCTGAGAGACACAGCACCATCGACTCATGGAACAAAGCACAGGGCACTGGACACGCCAGCACAGGCGCTTGTTCAGTTAAATAAGGATCAGAGCAGGCAGCACATGGACACGCTGTGCTACGTGGCCATGTGGCTGAGGCTGAGCACATACCTTGCTTTGTCAGCTGAAGAGACCTAAAATAAATGTCAGCCCAGTCACAACGTGCACTCTTGGTCCTCAGATCTTGGTGGCTAATACCGACTGCTGAGAAAGCACCTGGGCCCCTGGGCCAGCTAGTTCCAGGGCTGGTTCCAGCCCTGCAGCAAGAAATCCACTGCATCCACCTGCGGCCCATCATGGTGCTGGCAGGCAAGGCCGGCCCCAAAGCCAGCCACAGCAACAGAGTCTGTCCCAGGGGCTGGCCGACTGGGAGAGGGCCCTATGGCCCAGGCATGAGGGACCTGAACAGCAAAATTTTATAAAGGGCACTGAGGCTGGAAGCTGGACTCGGGGGTACAGCACTTGTTCAGCATACGTCCGAGCACTGCCAAATCAAAGCAAAGTAAGGCAATAGTATTGGATTGTAGCCTGGAGTATAAAAAACAGTATGAGCCCTTGCTGATATAGAGCGTGGGTGGGATGGATGGATGGATGGGTGGGTGGGTGAATGGGTGGGTGGGTGGGTGAATGGGTGGGTGGGTGAATGGGTGGCTGCATGGATGGGTGGGTGGGTGGAAGGATGGGTAGGTGGGTGGATGGGTGGTTGGGGAAGAACAGAAGAATTCCAAATAGTTTACAGAGACCCCACCCTCAGCAGAAGGCAGGAGTGAAAGATGGATCCCAAGGTGCAAGCAGCCCTGTGGCAACTCCTTTCCAAACAGCACAACATCAGTAGAGGACAAAAGCAGGACTTAGCCACGGGTGGAGATGCACCCCTATGATTCCAGCACTGAGAAGGCTGAGGCAAGAGGATCACTGAGAGTTCAAGGCCAGCCTGCCCTGCATAGTGATACCCTGCCTCAAGAAAAAGGAGATGAACTTTACAGAGAAGACAGGTGACAAACAGTTCCTTGACCAGGTGCCCAAGGCCAGCATCCACAGCCACAAGCCAACTGACAGCGCGTCCCCTGGGTGTGCTCCGCCGATGACAGCCCTGTATCTCGGAGCTCCTCCTCCCCAGATCTGCGGCCTGGTCTCATCCTGCAAAGCCCCACACAAAAGGCAGGTCCTGACCTGACTCCTTGGGACTGCCAAGGTTGTCCAGGGGACAAGAGGAGCCTGAAAGATCATGACAGCTGACGAGAGGGGGCATCCTAGATGGGACCCTGAACCAGAAACAGGAAGTAGGTTAACAAAGTAAATCTAAATAAACTATGGCTCTGGTGAGCGCATCAGCAGTGGTTGGGTATTGTCATAGGTGCAGCTGATTAAAAAAATATTAATGAGAGGGAAAGAAGGTATAAAAGGTTTCAGCTTTTCAATTATTCTGTAAATCTAACTGATGTATTTTGTTCTGTTTTGCAGTACTGGGGATTGAACCCAGAGCCTTCGCACTGAACTGCGCTTCTGGCCTTTTCTGTCTCATTCTGAGACAGTTTCTCGTTGGCAGACTTGTGACTCCGAGTGCTGGGCTTGCGTGCATGCGCCGCCACGCACCACTCCTGCTTCTAGAACCGACATGAAAAGGTGCAGCCTGCCCCTGCAGGCCGGGTTCCGTCCGGTGCACTCCCACAGCCCAGGGACGGCCTTCTCAAAGCCAGCTGATGTATCTCTGACCCGCGCTTCTCTGCAGCTCTGTCAGCCTTCTGAGACCCCTGAGCTGGAGTCTACAGGCCCCTGGGGGTCACCTGACTGCTGACAGTGGGGCCGTCCTCAAGCCCCTTGTGCAGCAGGATTGAGGCTGGAGCCCCAGGACCAGGTCTCCTGTCCTGAGGTCCCTTGTTAATCTGTCATAGAAGGCCACTGCTCCCCCAACCCTGGCGGCTGTCGCTATTGGCCCACAGTTTTGGGAACTGTGACTAAAACCCAGCCAGGTTCTTTCTGTCCCCCATGTTTGCTGATTCCATCATCTCATGCCAGATTCCTGCAGGGGATCCTGTCTGAGAAGCCGACCCGAGTCCCCACCCAGGTAGCTGCCAAGACAGAGTGGGGAGCACATCCTAGACTCAGGGCCCCCACTCATGTCACTTCCTGGCCCAAGGACAACACACCCAATCTGGGAAGAAAGAGAAAAAAGGAGGCACAGGGCAAGACACCCATTTCTCAGAAAGTCTGGGTTAGGAGTCAGGGGCCCTGGGTTCAAGTCCTGCGTTGGCCTGACTCATAGTGTCACCTTTCCGCACTCACTTCCCCTTGTCTGGACCTCAGGTTCCTCATCTGGAGTCAGGGGTGAGACCAGCTGATCTCTCGAGAGTTCCCCTACTGACACGGTGCTGTTGAAATCAGGGCTGCTTAGAGTCTGGCGACCACGGCTGCATTTGCAACTAACAAACACACATTCGCAACTATCAACACCAAGCCAACCCCTAACCACTAGGGAAGCAATTCCCTCGCCACCTTCTGCGAGAAGCAATCTGCCGGGAGGTGAGGACAGGTGCTGCTCCCTGGGTGTCTGTTCCAAAGTGCCCGGCTCTGCTCTGGCTGTGAATCACGATGAGTTTGCACTCTGTATTGTAGTCACTCCTAACTTTGGTCTTTGTTTATAATAATTACCCTTGGGATGAAATCCTAATTCCTCATCCCAGCCTCTAAAGTCCCAAAGCATCCACTCCCTCCCTAGCCTCTCCCTCTCCCATCTTTCAGCCAGAGGCCATCCCACTGTCCTTTGCGCAGGCTGTGGCTGCCACAGGGCCTTTGCCTCTGCGGCTCCCTCCACCTGCCACACCTGTCTCTCAGGTTGTAGTTAGCTGTGCTTGGGACATTCCCAGGTTGCTATGAATAGTATCCCTGCTTGCTTCTCACTTAGCCTCCCTTCTCAGCCTGTACCGGGACCCGAACAACACTGCTTCTGTGGGCAGCCTCTCAGTAGACAGCCTGCTCTGAGAAGGTGGGAGTCTTGTCGCTTTTTCTACAATGCAATGTCAGCAAGCATGCTGCCAGGGCCTGACACGTAGTGGGGTCTCTCTAAAGGCTAGTTCAATGAATGGTGAATGAATGGAAGATGCTGGAATATGAGGTCCCCATCATCAGCCCCTGTCTGCATTTATTGAGCACCTACTGCATGCCCAACTGCACTGCTGCTCCACCCCTGGCAGTGTGGTCTCCATTTTGCATGTGGGGAGACCCCGGCTCCAGGCCTACAGCCACACAGGCAGAGCTGGCCTTAACCCAGGCTGGGCTTCGACTGTCTGAGCTCCTCTCACCCTGCCAGGTTCCCTAGTGAGACACGGGGTGGGGTGCAAGTCTGCCCCTGTGCACACACATACACCCTGTCTCCCAGACACCTCCCTGTCCCACTGCCTGGTGGAGCCCCTAGGGCTGGCACAGGAGTCGAGACAGAGGGCAGCCTGGCCCTGAGCCACTGGAACCCAGAACTAGGTGCAGAGCAAAGCAGGTAGATGGGTGCTGTGTGGGGGACGCAGCCCCTCACCCCAAGTGAGCACCCCATACCTCAGCCCAGATTTAGTCTCCCCAACTGCTCAGTGGCCCAGTGGCTGCAGATTAGAGGGTGTTGGGGACAGGAGTTTGCAGCTCCACATTTCAGGCAGCCCAAGTGAGCCAAGAGGGACCCCACGCCAACTCAGGCAGGGATAGGGGGTGGCAGCCCAGGAATTCAGGTGCACGGCCCCTTTCCTTGGGTGGCGCTAAGCCCCACCCAAGCCCCTACTCCCTCTCCAAGCCTTCTGCAGGCCACCACGCCAGCACTGGCTTGTACTGTGGCACAGAGCTGAAGCTGGTACCCAGTACCTGTCCAAGAGGCCTCTGGTGGGCAGGAAGCCAGACCAGAGGCCGATAACCAAGAGGCATCCTGTATCCCTGAGCCTGAGTCCCTCTTGAACACTTGCCCACTGTGTGTCCTCAGGAAAGTCTCTCACCCTCTCTGGGCCTCTAGAAAATTCCCAGCGGGGAGCTGTGTTTCCCACTCTGGATGGGTGAGACCCTGCCTGACACCCAAGCGCACAGCAGATTCAAGGGGACACTTCCCAGGTTTGAGCTTTGTTCTGGGAATAGGGAGTAGGATGGGTCCCCCGCGGCCAGGAAAGCCCCAGCCCCCGCTCGCCCACAGAGGTGGTGCTGCCCTGCCAGGCGGGGTCGTGGGTGAGAGCCTGGCACAGAGCTGCAGGGGAGGGCACCCGGGCAGAGGGCAGCCATTACATCACTGGAGTCCCCCTTAGACGTCCCGTCTGAGCCCAAACGCCACCTCTCCCGAGGGGCCCTTCCTACCTGCTCCCCCCGGCCCATGTCCACCTGACAGCGGTTCGGTCCCTTCCACGACCGAGCCCAAGCTTCTGCCTCTGTTTATTGTTCGCCTCCCTGCCAAGCTCCCCCGGGTCAGGGACGAGGCCTGCACTGTTCGCTGCTCTGTCCCCAGAGCCCAGCACAATAGCTGGCATGCAGCAGAGACTTAATGACACAGTGAGCACCATGTGAACATACAGCCCCACCCCTCTGTGCCTCAGTTTCCTTATCTGTAAAAGGAACATTAGAACGCAGCCCACCCTGCTGAGTTCGTGCGAAATTCCAGCGAGTTATGCTCACTCGGTAAAAACCCTGGAAACATGACAAGAATGACATGAGCGGCGTGTGTTAAGGCCCAGAATAGCTTCCTGCCTTGTGAACACGTCGGGAGGGAAACACAAAATGTGACGAAGGAGTAAAGAGGCTTGAAGATGCACACATTTGGGACAGCAAATAGAACCCCACGTTGCATAAATTTAAATGCCGGTGGTTGTCGCCTACATTTCACGTTCGCTTCTACCTTTCCCCAAAATTTTAGTCTGGTAAATCTTAAATTCATAGTAAATCAACAGAACAATGCAATGCATACCTCAATCCCCCAGTTATCCTTCTACCCTGTGCTCTCTCTCTCTCTCTCTCTCTCTCTCTCTCTCTCTCTCTCTCTCTCTCTCTCACTATCTCTCTCTCTCTGTAACTTTAAGGATGAGTTGTACTTTTCTTTTCTTTTTCTTTTTCT